>NC_138544.1:21098201-21439077 GCF_964234715.1 Podarcis melisellensis
GGGTGGATTTAGATTTCCCTCCAAACCTTCACTACTTTTTCTTGTTGAAAAAAACCATACGCAGTGTGATGTTAAGCATGTGATTGGCCCTTGCATGCTTGGTTTTCATTTACTAAATAGTACCTGTGGAAAAGAGGTGGTTAAAATTAGGAACGTGGTGTGAGGGAAGATGAGAGGATTTACTATGCATGGCCCCTGCTGTGGTTCCACTCTCGATCAAGGTATTTGCTCCACAGTGAAAGCTGCTATCGGTGCCAAGTCCAGGTGGCAAATAATAACCACAGGGAGGACTGATCTAGATTGATGTGGAAAGGATCCAGATCAGAGCTTTCCAAACTGTGTATCGTGATACATTAGCGTGTCAGCTGCGGTATGTAGGTGTGTCATGCAAGTGCTCCCCACACTCCTCCCGGGGCTGGAAAGGGGTTAATTTAACCTCTGGTTTGCTAGTAAAACTGAATTGCTGTGTTGCAAAATGATGCACATCTAAAAAGAGTGCTTTAAAAAGTGAATGGGCTGCATTTTCAGAAGCATCGTGTCCAGATTGTGAGACCAAGTCCACTCTATTCAGTGCTGGACAGGATATATCTGGGGTACCGATGTTGGCACCAGAGTTTAAGAAGGACATTGACAGACTGGAGGTTCTCAAGGGAAGAGGAGTGAGGAGTCTGGCTACTATGCCCTATGGGAAATGGTTGAAAGTGTTGGGTATGTTTAGCCTGCAGACAAGATTAAGAAGAGGCATGATCCCTTCCTTCAAATACAGGAAGGGCTGTCATGCCTAGTATGGAGCAGACTTCTTCTGCACTAAAACTAATGGGTGGGAATTGTAAAGGAGCATATTTCAGCAAAATATAACATTGCAGTAAGATCTGCTCTGTTGGTGGTATGGAAGCAGAGCTTGGATAAGCATCTTTCAGGGATGCTTTAGTTATGGTACCTCTTTCCTTGTAGATCAGGGATGGAGAACCTGTGGTCCTCCAGATGATGTTGGACCACAACTCCCTTCCTCTCTAGCTATTGGCCATACTGTCTGGGGCTGATGGGAGTTGAAGTCCAACAACATCTGGAGAGCCGCAGGTTCCCCATCCTTGCTGTAGAACCTGCATTGAACTGAATAGGGTGCGGAGAACCATTGGGTCTCCAGATGTTGCTGAACTACAACTCTGTTGGCCATGCTTGGTATGGCTGATGTGAGTTGTAATTCAGCAACATCTAGAGCAGAGTTTCCCAAACTTGTCTTAGTTGTTTTGGGACTACAATTCCCATCATCCCTGACCTCTGGTCCTGCTAGCTAGGGATGATGGGAGTTGTAGTCCAAAAACAGCTAGACAACCAAGCTTGGGAAACCCTGATCTAGAGAGCCAAAAGGTCCCTCACTCCTGGATTTACTGATCTCTGAGTTCCCTTCCAGCTCTAAAATCCTATGCTTCTAGAACTGTGGCATGGTTAAATCCCCCTCAACACCCACCCACACCAAGGTCCCAATCCAGATAGCCCTGCTCTGTTGTAAATAAAATCCAAGCAATCAAGGGCCAAGCACATGCTTAACATCACATCTAATTTGCCCCTGAGTTTACCTTTATGGAAATGCAGCCCATAGCCTCCTGCAGAACATCATGCCTGTTTGTGACACTACTTAACGTACTTCAGACTTAGCAAAGGTGTCAAGTTGAAATGCCCTTCTTTTTACAGGTTCTCCTTTCTATTTCACAATTAGCATGTTAAGAACTGCAATCAAATAGACTATAGTCGTCCTCCCACTTAAAATCAATGGGAAAGTTTACAGCAATGTAGATTTTTAGTGCTGCCAAACCGCTTGCCTCATTTCCTCTTTGAAGACACCTGTGCCTCGGGGCATAATTATGCTTTTTCCATATGATTTCATGCCACGTTTTGTTCATCAAGAAGAGACACGTTTAAGCGAAAGGGGGCTTGTGCCACCCAAATGATTTCCTCTCATCTTCGAACCTGCCATGATCCTGTGATCACAGCATTCGTTAATGTCAGAGCCACATTCTTATTTTTTTAGCAAAAGGTTTCAGGACCTGCAGAGAACAGTAATTTCCAGACAGGTGGGAAACGTGGGCGGCTGTGTCTGCAAGACAGAACATCAAACACAAATGCTGCAGACCCCAGGAAAATAGCAGTGGGGAGCTGCGATATTAGAAAAGTTCAAAGGTGTGTTATCCCTTGACAACTAGCAATGGGAAGCTGATATAATAAAGAACTCGGAGAGGGCACTTTCTGAATACTTCTTCAGAAACATGTTAAAGCTAGGGCCTGTAAAAGACTGTATTTGGAGAGTCCTTTTCATAGACACTGAGGGGTACTAGCCAGTATGCAGATGGCGCTGTGGTCTAGACCACTGAGCCTCTTGGGCTTGCCAATCGGAAGGTCAGTGGTTTGAATCCCCACAACTGAGTGAGCTCCCATTGCTCTGTCCCAGCTCCAGCAGTTTGAAAGCATGCCAGTTCAAGTAGATAAATAGGTACCACTGTGGCAGGAAGGTAAACGGCATTTCTGTGCACTCTGGTTTCCGTCATGGTGTTTCGTTGCACCAGAAGCGGTTTAGTCATGCTGGCCACATGACCCGGAAAGCTGCCTGTGGACAAACGCCAGCTCCCTTGTCCTGAAAGCGAGATGAGTGCTGCAACCCCATAATCACCCTGGACTGGACTTAACCGTCCAGGAGTCCTTTACCTTTTTTTTAACCTACCAGTCAGTTTCTTCATACTGGGTGGCATTCAGCTGAGTCCTACTCAGAGTACACCGGCTGAAATTAATGAACTTGACTGAGGCCACGTTCACACCGCAGATTTAAAGCACTATGATACCACTTTGAATAGACATGGCTTCCCCCAAAGAACTTTGGGAGCTGTAACTTTTTAAGGGTGTCCTTAGGTGGAAACACTGTTCCCTTCATAGAGCTGCATTTCTCAAAGATGTTTAACAGTCAGTTCATCTTTGTAGGAAATCATGGGAAGGGAATGTTTTCTGCTGTGTACAGACAGGTTGTGCACATTTTCCCTCACAAATATTGCATGCATGCTCTGTGCTTCTCAGATGCTTTTCTCATTTCTCTAGAAACATATGTGATGATCCCTGAAGCTGCAAGAGACCAAAAAGCCAACCAGTCCAGAAACACTACTAAAAATGCAAGGAACAGCTATCCTGTCTCATCAACAGCTGCATTCTGTTCCAGCAAGGAAAATGCAGGTCATATTGGCTATTGTTTTTCTCCATAGTCCAGGCCAGTAATTTGAAAGGCACGTCTTATGGTTTACTGCCTATTCCCTGCAGCTTTGAGGCATCTCACCACTGTCTCTCTACTGAACGAAAGGATTCCTATTTAAGCGAAGATCAATCAGGACTGCCGCAGTCAAACTTCTTAGGTACGTATTACTTTCCAGCACCGACGTGGAAAGGAACCACATTGCATTGAAATTCAGATCAGCTTCCATTGCTGAATCTCCAATTAATTGCATTTTAATTATTCTGTCAATTTTCATGTTGAAGCAGAAAGCCCATTCTTTCAGATTTGCTCCTGGTTGTTGTACTCATTTCAACGTATGCCTGATATGTCAGAAGACACGAGACGTTGAAAAGAAAAAAAAGGAAAACAATTACAGGGGAAACAGTTTCCTATTTTCTTTATAGTGTTTACTGTAATGTATGTGGGAGTTTTTCTGTCAGTTCGGAGACAGTGAGTTGGAATCACAAGTGGAAATAGTGCTGTTGTGCTCAGATCCGGCCTGCATGGGCCTCCATAGGCACCTGGTTAGCCACTATGAGAACAGGACACTGAATTAAATGGGCCTTTGGCCTGATCCAAAAGGGGCGGATCTACACTCATGGTTTATAATGTAAAGGAAGGGTTAAGGAATGGTTATCATAACCTATTTGGACATATTACATTCTGCTTGTAACATTAATAATGTGTTATTAAAACATGACACCAGAGGGCGCTACAGAGCAACCAGCAACAACAACAATTTATTATTTATACCCCGCCCATCTGGCTGGGTTTCCCCAGCCACTCTGGGCGGCTTCCAACAAAAGACTAAAAGTACATGAAAACATCAGTCATTAAAAACTTCCCTAAACAAAGTTGCCTTCAGATGTCTTCTAGACGTCAGATAGTTTGTTCCCTTGACATCTGGTGGGAGGGTGTTCCACAAGGCGGGTGCCACTACCGAGAAGGCCCTCTGCCTGGTTCCCTGCAACTTCGCTTCTCGCAGTGAGGGAACCACCAGAAGGCCCTCAGCGCTGGACCTCAGTGTAAGGGAAACTGTGTTGTTACAGAGAAAACAAGGTAAGGGACTGTTGTTGTTTTTAGCAGTATTCCCTGTGAGGTTTTAGAGCGATATCTCTAATATTGTTCTAATAATGTTAAAAAGATCAGTGTAGATCCAGCCCAGGGCTCTTGTTACATTCTTATGTAGGCCACTAAAGTGTTGTTGCTGTTGCTGTTTTATACTCTGCCCATCTGACTGGAGAAATGTTGGAAGGGGTGTCCCTATCTTCATCTCTATTTTCATCAGAGAAATGTTGAAGGGTATGGAGCAGGATGTTCCTTTTTTCATCAGATATATGTTGGAGTGTATGATCTTATTTTTATCTGTAAACTACTGTGAGTTCCTGTCAGGAAAAAAAGGCAGGGTACAAATAAATATAAATACAGTGGTACCTTGGTTCTCAAACTTAATCCATTCCGGAAGTCTGTTCCAAAACCAACGTTCTAAAATCAAGGCACGCTTTCCCATAGAAAGTAATGCAAAATGGATTAATCTGTTCCAGACTTTTAAAAACAACCCCAAAAACAGCAATTTAACATGAATTTTACTATCTAACATGACCACTGATCCATAAAATGAATGCAATAATCAATGTACTGTACTATAAAATAAATAAGACAGTACAGTGGTGCCTCGCAAGACGAAATTAATTCGTTCCGCAAGTCTTTTCGTCTTGCGAAGCACGGTTTCCCATAGGAATGCATTAAAAATCAATTAATGCGTTCCTATGGAAACCGCCCCCGACCTCTTCTGAAGGCTGGCGGGGGGCGAAAGTCTTTGCTTCCCCCCCCCTGCCTTCCCGGGACAGCGGAGACTTCTCCGCTGTCCCAGGGCGATCTTAAAATGCTGGCGGGCGGCAGCGAAGGTTTCGCTGCCGCCCGCCAGCATTTTAAGATCGCCCCGGACAGCGGAGAAGTCCTCCGCTGTCCCGGGGTTTTTAAAATGCTGGCGGGCGGCAGCAAAGCCTTCGCTGCCGCCCGCCAGCATTTTAAAATCGCCCCAGGAATTCTTCGCTGTCCTGGGGCGATTTAAAAGCCCCCGGGAAGGCAGGCAGGGGGGAGCAAAGACTTTTGCCCCCCGCCCGCCTTCAGAAGAGGTCCTGGACCTCTTCTGAAGGCTGGCGGCAGGGGGGAGCAAAGACTTTTGCCCCCCGCCCGCCTTCAGAAGAGGTCCTGGACCTCTTCTGAAGGCTGGCGGGCGGCAAAAGTCTTTGCTCCCCCCTGCCTGCCTTCAAAAGCGGTCTGGGGCTTTTAAATCGCCCTGGGACAGTCCCGGGGCGATTTAAAAACCCCCGGGAAGGCAGGCAGGGGGGAGCAAAGACTTTTGCCCCCCGCCCGCCTTCAGAAGAGGTCCAGGACCTCTTCTGAAGGCAGGCTGGGGGCAAAAGTCTTTGCTCCCCCCTGCCTGCCTTCCCGGGAGAGCAGAGAAACGCAGCCTTTCTCTGCTCTCCCGGGAAGGCAGGCAGGGGGGAGCAAAGACTTTTGCCCCCCGCCAGCCTTCAGAAGAGGTCCTGGACCTCTTCTGAAGGCTGGCGGGCGGCAAAAGTCATTGCTCCCCCCCCGCCTGCCTTCAAAAGCGGTCCGGGGGCTTTTAAATTCGGCGATTTAAAAACCCCCGGGAAGGCAGGCAGGGGGGACAAAGACTTTTGCTCCCCGCCCACCTTCAGAAGAGGTCCAGGACCTCTTCTGAAGGCGGGCGGGGGCAAAAGTCTTTGCTCCCCCCGCCTGTCTTCAAAAGCCCTCCGGGATAGCGAGAAGCGCTTCCCTGCTATCCCGGACTGCTTTTAAAATGCTGGCGGTGGGGAGCAAAGCCTTTTGGCCCCCGCCGGTCTTCCTGGACCTCTTCTGAAGGCCGGAGGGGGGGAAGGCTTTGCTCCCCACCGCTAGCATTTAAAAGAGGTCCCCGGAGATTTCCCTATGGGCTTTCTTCTTGCGAAGCAAGCCCATAGGGAAATTCGTCTTGCGAAGCGCCTCCAAAACGGAAAACCCTTTCGTCTAGCGGGTTTTTCGTCTTGCGAGGCGTTCGTCCTGCGGGGCACCACTGTATTATAAATAATAAAAATTAAAATTAATTTTTTTCTTATATGCACTGATGATAGTCATTGTTTGGATGGGGGCTTTTATCCATTTCTGCAGTCACACAATCAACTAATCAGTAGCTGAACTGAGTTCCACACAGTCACAAAAACAAGTCACAAAAATGAAGTCACAAGCCAGAGTCACAAACTGGTCCCATAAAACGAAGAACAAGTCACAGTAAAAAACAAACAAATGAAAAAGCCACACAAACAAAAATGCAAAAAAAATTAGCAAAAACAAAAGCTCCAAATATCACCTAAGTGTTGTGTTGGTGCTTGGGACTCAGCAGCCGACAGACTCAACAGGAAGCCTCTGATTAGCAACAGGGGACTGAATTTCTCAAACAGAAGACACGCAACAGGAAGCGGAACATGTTCCACTTCCAAGGCAAAGTTCATAAAGCGGAACACCTACTTCTGGGTTTGCATCATTCTATTTCCAAGTTGTTTATAAACTAAGCTGTTCTAAAATCAAGGTACCACTGTATAATAACGATAATGATAATAACCCCAGTGTCTGGGCTGAAAGATGAAGGTGGCAACACTCCTCCAAATATACGGGGCTGAGACAATTTAGGGCTTTAAAGATCAGCACCAACACTTTGAACTGTGCTTGGAACATAGCTGTCAACTTACAGATTTGAAAATAAGGGACCAGCAGCCTTGAAAATAAGGGACCAGCAGCCAAAATAAGGGACCTGCAGCCTCACCTGTTCCAGGCACTCCAGTCTTCCTGTCCTCCTGCAGTCTGGTCAAACTCATGCTGGGTAGCTTTGAGAACACTGTCCAACCAACTTTGTAACCAGAGGTTCAACTGAATAGAATCTGAATCACATGCACCACAAGGCCTATGCAGCCTCAACGTAAGATGGCTCCTGGGCTTGGCTTTGCACTGCAAAGTTTGCAGCAGCACATGCAACAAAATGGCGTCCAACATTCAAAAAACCCCTCAGCTTGCATTAACTAGCCACACACACGGCATGCAAGCTCCACCCCCCAGTCGTTCTTAGACTTCTTATTGGGTGAGCAACACAGCAAAGCAACACAGTTGGAGCCTCCCTCCTCCCTGGCCAGCAGGGAGGGAGGGAGAGGAGCTGCTTCCTTTGAAATTCGAGGGACATAATTTAAGGGACATTTAAGGGACATCCATCAATAAGGGACAGCAGCGGAACATGGCGCTGGAATAAGGGACTGTCCCTTCAAATAAGGGACACTTGACAGCTATGGCTTGGAAACGTACTGGGAGCCAATGTAGATCATTTGGGACTGGTGCTATATAGTCCCAGCAACTCTTCCTGCTTGAGCTCATGGTGGTAAACTTTGCAAAAGCCATGATCAGGAGTCACAAGCCTACTGCATGCGTAGACAAAGTAAGGCCCGGGGGCTGGATCCAGCCCAATCGCCTTCTAAATCCAGCCCATGGACGGTCCGGGAATCAGCGAGTTTTTACATGAGTAAAGTGTGTTCTTTTATTTAAAATGCATTTCTGGGTTATTTGTTGGGCCTGCCTGGTGTTCTTTTATTTAAAATGCATCTCTGGGTTATTTGTGGGGCATAGGAATTCGTTCATTTTTCTCTCCAAAATATAGTACAGCATCCCACAAGGTCTGAGGGACAGTGGATCGGGCCCCTGCTGAAAAAGTTTGCTGACCCCTACTCTACTGCTTTTAATTCCAAAGTTTGTATCCATTGCTCCCATGGCACTAGCAGATCAGTTTTTCCTCCAGGCATTTCAAGGCTGCTTGCATTTTTCATCCTTCCTCCTCATCTTACTCCTCATAGCAACCCTTTGGGCATGTTAAGCTGAAAGAAAAGGTCTGAGCTTCCTGGCTGAATGGGGATTTCAGCGCTGGTTTCCCAGGTCAGAAGGGCCATTAACTCAGCAGTAGAACATCAGCTTCGCATTACCACTGCAGGCTGCAGAACTGGCATTGTTGCAGGTGCTACACAATGGCCATGCCGCACTTGTAAGAAATTGATATTTTGACATGGCAGCACACACACACACACACATTGGAACTCACTGCCTATGGTAAAGGTAAAGGAAAAGGACCCATGGGTAGTTAAGTCCAGTCAAAGGCGACTATGGGGTTGCAGCGCTCATCTCACTTTCAGGCCGAGGGAGCTGCCGTTTATCCACAGATCTGCCATTTGTCCACAGACAGCTTGGTGGGTCATGTGGCCAGAATGACTAAACCACTTCTGGGACAACGGGACACCGTGACGGAAACCAGAGCACATGGAAATGCCGTTCACCTTCCCGCCACAGCAGTACCTATTTATCTACTTGCACTTGACTTGCTTTCGAACTGCTAGGTTGGCAGGAGCTGGGACAGAGCAATGGGAGCTCACCCTGTCACAGGGATTTGAACTGCTGACCTTCTGATCGGCAAGCCCAAGAGGCTCAGTGGTTTAGACCACAGCGCCACCTGCATCTATGGACACTGTGCTGACACTTGCTTCCACTGTACTGTTTCTGGCACCAGCTAAGATCCTTTTCGTTCAGGCAAGCCCATCAAGACAGGTAAGAGTTGACATGATTTTAGCTTAACTGTTGATTTTAAATATATTTTGAATGTTTAAATACCCGCCTTTAACTTTTATTACAATTTTAATTTTTTGAAGTAAAATTTAATATCTGTTTACAATCAAGTGGTATATAAATTTCGTTAAATTAATCAATATTCTTACATCGGTCACTGAGCTATATTCACAGTGTGCAAATTAAGATTTTGAAAGTTTGCAGATGTGGAAATTTGACTGACAAGAAGAAGAAGAAAAGAAAGTGATTTATAGTATTTGGGCACCAGTTTTCCTTAGCAAACCAAAGCTAGCCCATGTGATGTAAATGGAAGATCATTTGTTACAACTTTGCATAGTGATGGTATCTAAGTCCCCAAATTGCCCAATCCAGCCAAAGCTTCTAGAATAAATGAAGGAATAAATGAGATTTTCTCTTGATGTGTGTAGGTTGCTCATTCCCCCCCCCCCCCCAGTTTTATTAATTACAAGAATGACTAAAATAAGATTTGTAAAGATATGCAGTCAGGGCCCCAAGATATTTCATGAGTGAGATCAATGACTCTTTTGTTAGCTACAACGAGTCATTTACAACATCAAAGTCCTCTGGAAAGAAAGTGCATTTTGTTCTCTGCTCTTAATGGTAATTCCAACTAAGATTCTTCGATGGCACACCCTCCACAATGTGGAACCAATGATAGCAAAACGCTTTGCTTTATCTTCGGTGTGAAAGCAATTGCTTTTTCTCACATTGCAAGCCCCTCAAATAAAACTTTAAGCCTCCATTTAGGCTTCTATCACTGGATTCAAGTTGATCCCTTACTGTCAAGCAGAAGAATCTGTTAGGAGCCAATAATGTGTTTCGGCTTTTAACGTGCTACTGACTGACTGAAGGTACTCTAACAAATCTCCCATGAGCTTCAACATTAGGCCATGAACCTGCTAATCAATGGACAGAGAAGTGGAAAGGATGGCAAGACTAAGAGAGAAGCTGCCGTCATTTTTTCCCCTTGGAGTGCAACATGCAGAGTATTTTCAGCTTTCATATATATATATATATATATATATATATATATATATATATATATATGCATGTCCATGCTCCTGGATTGAAGCCAGCATTACAAGGATATAACTTATAAGTACAACAAGCTGCAAAATAATTAGAGTCATTAAAATTGACCGTGAGAATGCTGCAAGTAATGAGAATTCAATGCATGTGTGTTTTACAGATACTAAAATTTCTCTTAACACATCTTCTCAGGGACACAGGAGGAAAAGCGAGCTAGCCTGCTAAACCAAAATTTCCATGGGATTAAGGTGGGATTCCCTATAGCTTCATATAAATACCACAATTTAATGTTTGAAACAGATTTCAAAGAATGCTGATTACTGTTTGATTTTATAGGCAAGTAAGTAATTCAAGGGGGGAGTTTCTCTTTCCTTAAAAACAAAACCAAAGCTTCAAAGCTACACCTATTTAAAAGGAAATTATGAAAGTATGGTAACATTTAAAGGGCATAACAGTAAATGTGTCTGATATGTGTTTACTTGTGCTTACATTTAATATATGGTTTGGTGCAGTAGTTTGATGTGAACTTAACCCAAAAATGGAGTTTGAATGGAAGATGTTCTCAGCATTCTTGAACTTTATCAATACCTAGATGAGTCAGCAGTGTGTTTATAGTTTTCGGTAAAAGTGTCTTCTATAAATGGTGTATACAGAATGGAGGGAGATGAGACTTCAATGATCTGGTAAGCAGAGCAGCGATGTAACCTACCAGAGATCAGATGAGTGTTGCCGCCCCACCATGTGGCTGTAGCTACTGGTTGGCACCCTGGCAATTTTTAGTGAGTGGCAATGAGTGTGTGCTCTATAAACTGTGTAGACTAGATAAAAGCACAATGACACATTTTGCATCTACAGTAACTGTTAAGACGGGGCATTTCTGCAGAGAGAATACTGTGACTTGTCAGGGAGATTCGGGCCTGTTTCGTGTTCTCAGCCATTTAGATTTTATATAATTTCATTCAGATTCATGTAAATTAATTTCATGTTAACGTTTGTTAAAAGGAGAGCAAAACTCTTGAAAAGGATTGGGATTGTTGTGATTTGTCAGGGAAAATTGGACTGCGACTTTTTAAAGTATCTTCTTGGGAGAAAAGCAATGACAAACCTAGACAGCATCCTAAAAAGCAGAGACATCCCCTTGCCAACAAAGGTCCATATAGTTAAAGCTATGGTTTTCCCAGTAGTGATGTATGGAAGTGAGAGCTGGACCATAAAGAAGGCTGATCGCCGAAGAATTGATGCTTTTGAATTGTGGTGCTGGAGGAGACTCTTGAGAGTCCCATGGACTGCAAAAAGATCAAATCTCTCCATTCTGAAGGAAATCAGCCCTGAGTGCTCAATGGAAGGACAGATCCTGAAGCTGAGACTCCAATACTTTGGCCACCTCATGAGAAGAGAAGACTCCCTGGAAAAGACCCTGATGTTGGGAAAGATGGAGGGCACAAGGAGAAGGGGACGACAGAGGACGAGATGGTTGGACAGTGTTCTCGAAGCTACCAGCATGAGTTTGACCAAACTGCGGGAGGCAGTGGAAGACAGGAGTGCCTGGCGTGCTCTGGTCCATGGGGTCACGAAAAGTCAGACAATACTAAACAACAATGTTATTTTATTTGGGTCTGAGAGAACTGTTATTAAGGTTACCTTGAGAAATGTTTGTTTCGTGATGGTCCGATGACTAGACACGAATGAATCTAATCTGACCACTATTTTGCATTTTCGACAATGTCCCAGATTCCAGGGTAATAAAGGCTGCCACTGCCACCACACACGAATAAGGTAGAATATTCAGATAAAACACTGTAAAATTGCCTCTTTTGCTGGGGAGGGCAGGGGTGAGAAAAATGAAAATCTTAAGGCATTTTCTGACAGAAATGGCTTCTGAGAACTTTTGACTCAGCCATCCTAGTAAAACATGTATTGACTGCTGGGGAAAAAACACAAAACAATTCATGCTTTCCTTCCTTTTGCCCAGCTTTCGACTATCCATTTTTCATTTCTGAAAGCTGCCTTTTGGAAATATATTTGGGGGGAATTGTTAAAGGAAATGATGTTGCTATAACATTGCTTTAACACACTGAAACTACTGGGAAGACATGAACAGGTGTTCCCAGACACAATTGGGATGAGTTTTATTTCACTGCTGTTTTCTACACCGTATGCTAGATAAAGTAAAAAAAAACCCAAACAAAAAACCCACTATGTATTGTGCTCCAAACCTTTTATTTCTCACATTGGTGTGTTCTGCCTGTTATCTCAAAATATGTATCCTGAGTTCTGGCTGAAAGCAGAGCAACTCCTGGAAACACACAACAAGATGCTGCCCTTTGTGGTCCTTAATAACATTAGAAATGTGAATGTGTTGCCAAAAGGACTTACATAAAGCAATCAGGAAATACAGTATTGCCTGTCAGCCATTGGAGAACTTTGGTGGATGGCCTGAATTTAATAAAAGGTTTGTGAAAATCTTTTTGATAATAATGCTACTCAGGCATAGGGATGGAGGCAAAATTCAAATTAGTTCATATTTAAACACTAACTTACCTATTTCACGTTTTCCGAAACTACAGGCAAACCAAAACACAGCCATCCTTTGAATTTCGCACTTCACTGAATTTCCCGTCACAGTTTTCCAGCCAACTATTGTGTACCCAAATGCATATACAAGGGGGAAGTGCATAAAATGTATATAGTGGTGAAAATAACATACAGAAAAGCATTGTATAGGGGGGAAACGCTATGCAAAAATGTGTATGTGGGGCAAAATTGCATGTAAACAGGCACGTTTGCAGAAATTCTCGCTAAAATGCTGGTGAATTTTCATGAGCACTTTTTTTTAAAAAAAAAGTAAACTAATGTGGAGATCCAGAGAATTAAGATTGGGAAAAAATGAGAAACTAAAAGGGGAAAAAAATGGACAGATTTGCCCATCCATACTTGGGCACAGCTCCAACTTCTCCTTTCATTTGTACACTGACCTAATTTCTACCTGACTGAATTCTAATCCTAACAATTTAAATAAACCAAGATGCAGCAAAATTAACTCGGGTCGGGGGATGTCAATGTTTTTTTGAACCTTATGTCATCATTCTGTATGTGTCTTAAGTGCTGACTCAAGAGTAGATGGTGTGCAGCATTCATTCTGCCTGGCCCTGAAAAGGATATCTAATGTTTCACTCTGTCTTATGATTACTGGCTAGGCAAAAGCAGTATTGATTTAGCACTCAACCACCTTCTGTCTCCTAGCTGCATTCTGACAAAGCTTAAACTAGAGCTGTCATGCTATGCTTATTTACTAGGTACGAGAGCAGACTGTTCTTTGTTTCGGGAGGGAATTTGTTCTCTGGGAAAAAAATAAAAGTAAAGGCAAAGATGATTTAAAACCTAGGTCTACAGTTTGTCTATCTCCTTAAAGTTTCTGATAAAGTCACTGAGTCACCATATTCAAGCAACCCAGGAAACACAGGCTAAGGTGTTGATCATTCCAGGAAAAAGAGTGCCAGAAATTTCACACCACGTAGGAGAATTATTTAGTGGCACAGCCAGCACCGGCCGGCCATGAATTAGACAGAGGCAGCTGCCTCAGGCGGCAGAATCTAAGGGGCACCTTCATGGGCTGGAGAAAGAAGGCGAAGTGGCTGCAGCAAAATCTCACAAGAGCCCCATGAGATCTTGCAAGAGGCCTGCTAGATTGTGCAGAGGCCCCACACAACCTTCCCAAGATACTGGTAAGTGAGACAGCTCTCACAGGAACTCACCAGAATCCACAGCCTGAGGACCCCAATAAAACAAGGCTGAGCTGGAGGCAAGGGCAGCCAAGCACAGGTGGGTGGCACAGAGCATTCAGCACTCCACCTTCCTGCTTCGCCTCAAGGAGAAAAACGGGACAGGCCACTTCTGGAGACAGCAGCTGATATTCCGTGATATTTGATGACCTCTGCCACAAATCAGTTTTAATGAACATATCAGAGTGCTCTGTAAATGATAGTTGAAGCCTTTATCAATCAACCTTTTGTGCTCTTCCACACCCGCCCAATGTTCCTGGCCCTTATTCTTTTAGCTTCTTTTAAATTCTTATAGACTTTTATATTCACCTTGTGTTTTAATACCTTTTAGCTTTCTAATGGGCTTTTTAGATTTTAAATGCTGGTCTATGACCGCAATAAAGATTTGTATTGTATTGATGTCTTTAAGCACCATTTTGAAGACTTTCCATCTGCCAACATTGACCATATGGGTTTTAGTTTTTTTTTAATGTATGCAACTACAGCAGCTCGGACCTTGTTAGCCCAAAAATGGAGGGTCAGGGAGGTCCCTAAGAAGGAGGAATCACAACTTAAAATGAAAGAATATGAAGGGTTAGCAGGCCTGACCAAAGGAATTAGAGAGCAAGTATATAAAGAAGAGTGGATTTTTGTGTGTGAAATATTTGGAAAATAACAGTGAACAAGTGAAAACAGGATTAAGGTAAATTCAACCGTATAATGTACAATAAAGAAATATGATTAGGGGGGAAATTTAATTAAATGGTTTTATCAAAGTATGCAGATATTATGTGAAAAGAAAAAGAACCATGGAAGGGGAAGAAGGGAAGTCGATGAATGTATTATTACAATGATCAATATTTAATGGTGGAAATGTACATTTGAAAACTTTAATAAAAATTTATATTTAAAAAAGTGTTGACTATATGGGAAGTCATGAAAGATTATTTTTTTTAAAAAAAAAAGCTAAGAAAACATAAATAAATCAGTGATTTTAAGCAGATAGTTGTGTAAATTCTATTCTGTACTCATGAATTTATTTCAGGGAAGATCTCACTCTTTCCAGTAGAGCTCCAACAGTCCTATAAATGTCATATAACAAAATGGTAACCAACTTAAACAAATCTCTCTCTCTCTCTCTCTCTCTCTCTCTCTATATATATATATATATATATATTCATCTAACCCACAGATTTAATCATTAATACTTACATAGGAACATATAACGTAATAAACCTCTCATTTGTTCTCTACAGGTTAATCTAGAATGAGGAAGAACAAGGGTTGGAATTTTAATATTGCTGGGATTGGGGTCATTTTTCCCCTTGATGTTTCAGAAATAATTTCTTTATAACACCCTTTTAGGCTTCAAACATCAGTCCATCATCCAGTTATGCCTATTGAAAGCCAGTTGTCATCAATGTCTCCTAAGCAGGGATAAACTGTCTAACTAGGTAACAGTGGTCCAAGATGGATATGAAGTCCATCAGGCTTGAAATAAATCTTTCTTCAAGTAACTGGAGTTCCCTCTCCTTTTTCCAGACAAATAGTATGACATCATATAAATCACATTCCTCAGTATGTCTCCACCCTGTTTTCTCATGCACCTGCCAAATATAGCAGGCCTTTAGCTAGAAAATAAGAGTGGGAAAGAGATAACTTGAAATCATGGGAACACCATTTACACATTAGCGTTCCTACACTTTCAAAGCATCACTATGAATAAAGGGGTCAAGGTGCTATTCAAAATTCTCATCCAGCCATTTGTATCTCTAGAGAGCTCACACATTGTTCCCTCCTATTTGATTAATCCGCAAGAAAGAAAGAAATAACTGATGTTAGTAGCTGAAATGCAGTGATGTCTCGTCATTCAGAACCAAATCTATTTAGAGGAGATGTAATTTAACAGAAGAACTTTGGGGAATTTGTCTCGTTACTTCAAAACAGAAAGCTTCAGCCTAGGCATTAAGCCAATGGAATCTGTCCAATGAAATCTGCAAGTCATTCATACGTTTGAGATAATAACCTGAAGTACAAATGCAGATCTTGCCTACAGTGCAAAAATAAATTAAAAATAACAGAGAGATACCTGAAGTTTCCAGCTGATTTCAGAAAGCCCTAGTACAGGGGTCAGCAAGGTTTATCTTGCCTGAGCTGGATAGGTCCCACGGAGATCCCTCCGTGGGCCGGATCATGTGCCCAGCTGCGATTGGGTGGTGCTGTGGTCTAAACCACTGAGCCTCTTGGACTTGCCGATCAGAAGGTCGCGGTTCAAATCCCTGCGATGGGGTGAGTGCCAGTTGCTCTGTGCCAGCTCCTGCCAACCTAGCAGTTCGAAAGCACACCAGTGCAAGTAGATAAATAGGTACTGCTGCAGTGGGAAGGTAAACAGTGTTTCTGTCATGGTGTCCCGTTGCACCAGAAGCAGTTTAGCCATGCTGGCCACATGACTTGGAAAGCTGTCTGTGGTCAAACGGTGGTTCCCTTGGCCTGAAAGTGAGATGAGCGTCGCACCCCATAGTCACCTTTGACTGGATTTAACTTTCCAGGGTTCCTTTACCTTTACATAAGCGAGGGATCAGGCAGGTAGCCTGATTTCCATAGAAACATTCATATTCTTCCTTACTCCCAAGTGTCCATGCTGTCTGTCAAACAACAACAACAACAACACAACCCCCCCCCACCAAAACCCACCAAACTTGATTTCTATCTTGTACAGCTATGTCTATTATTATATTCTTCTGAAAGGAACCACACAAAAATCACAACCCACAGAGATATTGCAGGATTTCTGTTAATAAAAGCTATTGAACTGTGGAATAGTATTTCCTGGAGAAGATTCTTAAAATTGGAAGCCGAATGTTCTTGATATATACCCCTAAATAATAACAACTGATTTTATCTATTTCACATTTTGCAGGAAGGCATGTACGAAATAGTATACATAGCAAGGACAAGATACACATCAACACTCCACTTTTCAAAACCAGAATCATCTCACACAGAAGAGGAGGAATAATGCTGAATCCTTGTTTATTTTCTACTTCACTAACCTTTGCTGAGCAGCAACACGATTCTACATCATTTGAGTTTGTTTTATTCTGAGACCTACACAATGTTTCTGCCCAAATTCATATTCATGCATACCTAGCCTTATGTACATTTCTGCTAGAACTGTTTATATGAGCTAGGTTACTCAAGGGATTATCATCTGCAAAGGAACACTGAGCATAATGCTATTATTTGGCATATTATTTTTTTGGTGCATAATGAAATACTCCTAAGCCATCTCCTAAAGGTCAATAATGGATCATTTGACCTGGCGGTGAGAAGCAATACTACAGAAAGAAGAATTAACCCTGGATCAAAACAAAACAAACAAAACACAGTCCTGCAAAGGGATGCCTCACTCTTAATTCCCTCCCCCTGAAGGCCTATTAAAATGGTATCTCATTGAGATGATTGGAGCTGCATCTAGGAGAGCACCCAGGACTTTGCCAAGAATGCCTTCAGTGCCCATTATCCATAAAGGTAAACAAAAAAGATGGCTTGGAGGCAGATTGAAAGCAAACAAAAACAAATGCTTCATTATACACAGGAAAACAGGAGTCCCTTGTGAACAGACTCTGTAACTTTGAAGTGCAAATTCTAATGCCCAATGCCTCCTTGTTAGTAAAAAATTTCTGTTTATTGCATCTTTTAGTAGATACGGCTGGTGTACATGGTTATTTTTTAAGTATCATGCTAACCCTCAAACAGACAAAGCTGAAAGAATGACTGTCTCAGAGTCACCCCATCTGAATTTAGGTATTCTGCTTTAAGTTCAACACTCTAACCATTATACACTCCTGCTTCTGTATCTACCAGCATAATGTCAGCTTCCTTACACCCAGTGTGCAGGAGTTGTCCTAATCCTCATGCCTATCTTTTGATCAAGGGCTGCTTCATTTACTTCCTTGACTAACTGAATGATGATGATAGATATTTAGATAGGTATTCAGAAGGAAATCTATTTAGAGGAGATTTATCTAACCCCCACTCAGCCATGAAGCTGACTATATGACCTTGGGCTAGTCTTTTCTCTTTCAGCCTAAAATACAAACATCCTACCAGGGTATTGGTTGGTGGTGATGGGGCAAACTTTGTTCAGCCACCCTGAGCTCCTTAGTGGAAGACCGGGATAAAAATATAATTAATTAAATAAATAAAACTCAATCGGCCTTTAAGGAAGCAAAGTAAAATAAGAACAATGTTAAACATTTTCCTTCCCCTCTAACAACTAGAGTCAGGAATATCCCAAATCCAGAGATTTCAGGGGCCCAAACCTGAGACCTAGGGGAATCTGGTGATGTCACTAAACATCCTGGTGATGTCACTAAACATCCTGGTGATGTCATTAAACATGCCAGCTGCTGAGAGAATGTCATTCCGATAAAAAGCACAGTCTGGAAATTGAGCAAAAGTGTCACTGGTTGAAAATCAAGGCAGAAACCTTATCTAAAGCAGGTGTTCCTAGATCCAGCTGAAGTGAGGAGGCCATTGACTTGCTTAAGGAGCCTGGGTAGGAAACATTTAATCTAGCCTATTTGCTTCCCCAAATCTCCACCCAAACCGCCACTGTGCCCGTTGTATAACACTGGTAAAAAAGTATGGTAACATTGGCTTTTGCACAGTTTTCTAATGATGCTTATGCACAGGTACCAAAATAGATAGCTGGAGGAATGATTGCAGGGAAGGACACACACAGCGTCCCCTCTCCTGTCTGTATATCAATCTCTGCTTTGATGGTATATTCCATCAAAGCAGTGGAATAGCAATGAATATCCAAGACTAGGATGGGGTGGGGTGTAGAAGCTGATATGCCAAATGTGCACACAGAATAATTGGGTCTTTACGACCTGTTTGTGATACAACCCCACCGCACCCCACCCCCAATCTGGAAGACCCTAAAATTACAAAAGCATTTCCAGAAAACCATTTGGATAGCTAGAAATGCACACGTTTATTGAGCGTGATCCAGCCAAAGGCAAATGAGACTTGCTCTATTGATTTCTGCTGAGAGATTTATGCATGTACTTGACTCTCTCCATTGAAATCAATGGGATGTAGTCGTGCTTACATTTCACAGAATCACAGAACTGTAGAGTTAGAAGGGACCCCATGGACCATCTAGTCCAGCGCCCTGCAATGCAGGAATCTCAGCTAAAGCATCCATAACACATACCCCCAAACCTCTGCTTTAAAACCAACGAAGGAGAATCCACAACCTCCTAAGGAAGACCATTCCACTGTCTCTAACAGCTCTTACTGCCAAAAAGTTCTTCCTGATGTTTAGCTGGAATCTCCTTTCTCATAACTTGAAGCCATCCAGAGCAGGGAGAAAACAAGCTTGCTCCATTTTCCATGTGACAGCACTTGAGATATTTGAAGATGGCCTATCTCCTCTCAGTCTCCTCTTTTCCGACTAAATATTCCCAGCTCCTTCAACCATAAGGATTGGTTTCCAGATGCCTGGTCATCTTGGTCTCCTCCTCTGCACATGTTCCAGCTTATCAATATTCTTCTTACACTGTGGTGCCCAGAACTGAACACAGTATTCCAGCTGTGGTCTGACCAAGGCAGAATAGAGTGGTACAGTGGTACCTCTGGTTCCATACTTAATTCGTTCCAGAGGTCTGTTCTTAACCTGAAACTGTTCTTAAGGTACCACTTTAGCTAATGGGGCCTCCCGCTGCCACCGCGCCACCGCCGCATGATTTCTGTTCTCATCCTGAAGCAAAGATCTTAACCCGAGGTACTATTTCTGGGTTAGCGAAGTCTGTAACCTGAAGTGTATGTAACCTGAAGCGTATGTAACCCAAGGTACCACTGTACTATCATTTCCCTTGATCTGGATCCTATACTTCTGTTGATGCAGTCTAGAATAGCATTAGGCTTTTTTTTGCTGCTGCATGTTGTTGACTCTTGTTAAGCTTGTGGTCCACTAAGACTCCTAGATCCTTTTCAAATGTCCTACTAGTAAGCCAGGTGTTCCCCATCTTATCTTTGTGCAGCTGGTTCTTCCGGCCTAGGTGCAGAACCTTACGATTATCATTTTGTTAGTTTGGGCTCAGTTCTCCAATCTGTTCAGGTTATTTTGACAATTCTGTCTTCTGCGGCATTCACTGCCCCTCCCAGTTTAGTGTCTGCAAATTTGATGAGCATCCCCTCAATTCCTTCATCCAAGTCATTTATAAAGACGTTGAACAACAATGGCCCCAGGACAGAACCCTACAGCACCCCACTTTTCACAAGGAACCGTTAATGAGTACTCATTTGGTTAAATTGTGCCTCTTGTGTGTCTACAAATATACACAAGTTGAGCCCAAACAAGACTGTTAACTGCAAGATCTTGCAGCAGCTACTTACAGGTTTATAGGCTTATCTGAGAGTTATACACATAAAGCCATTCACACAAGATGTTAGAAGTGAATTGTATTAAAAAAAAAAAAGGTGAAATGGAGTTTTAGATATCTTGTTCTCTAAGGATGAGATGAGAAGGTAAAACCAGCAGAATAGTTGAAATGTCATTTCCGTCTAGTGCATTTAAATGTGTTAGGGCAGATTAAATGTGTTAGGGCAGATTAAAAGTTTGGAAAACCAAGACATTTGTAACCTGAAGAAGAAAAGCTGAATGTTAACCCTGCTGGTATAATACTGAAGCTCTCTTGGGAAATTTCCGAATCACATAATTGAATCCAACCCTCCTGGGAAGGAACCCTAATAAACTGGAGAACAGCTTGTCAGCAAGTGCTTGGACTGACTCTCCAGTGCTCAAGGCTTGGGGAAATTACGATAAAAGGGATTTGCTTACAACACCAATTACCCCACATTCTCTCCTTGTTGTCAGTTACCCAAAAGAAAAAAGAAAAATGTTCTTGCACATCGCTTCTCTTCTTGCTCACCAGAAAACTCGTCAGTGAAGCAGCTTCAGCCATAAATGTGCATCTGTGAGTGTTCACAGGGAAAGGAGAGTACACGAGATTAATTAGAGGGCCTTCTTGGTAGTGGCACCCACCCTGTGGAATGCCCTCCCATCAGATATCAAGGAGATGAGTAACTACATAACCTTTAGAAGACATCCGAAGGCAGCCCTGTATAGTGTAATGTTTTACAGTGGTACCTCGGGTTACAGATGCTTCAGGTTACAGACTCCACTAACCCAGAAATAGTACCTCGGGTTAAGAACTTTGCTTCAGGATGAGAACAGAAATTGCACGGTGGCAGCAGGAGGCCCCATTAGCTAAAGTGGTGCTTCAGGTTAAGAACAGTTTCAGGTTAAGAACGGACCTCCGGAATGAATTAAGTACTTAACCCAAGGTACCACCGTATTGCCAAATTCTTCTTAAATAGGCTTGTGAACCACATGCTCAGTACAGTGGTACCTCTGGTTGCAAATGGGATCCGTTCTGGACCTCCAGAACAAATTAAGTTCTTAACCTGAGGTACCACTGTATTAAGTTTTTATGTGTTGGAAGCCGCCCAGAATGGCTGGGGCAAATGAATGACATTAATTGCATTCGTGCTGGGACTGAGTCTAAGCCTTCCTGCCTACCCCCTGTGGTGGCAGGTGTCATTCATGACCGGTGAGGTAGAATGCGGGGAGGACCAACAGTAGGTAGCGCCAGAGCCCAGCCTATGGGCTTCCTGAACAATCTGATTGTCCAGTGTGAGAACAGGGTGCTGGAATAGATGGACCACTGCTTTGATCCAGCAGGGTTCTTCTTACGTTCTTCAATATGTTTGAAAATTTGTCCCAAGAGCTACAATAGCCAGAGTGGTTTAACAACCAACCCCTCTCTTCACAGTTTATATAGATATATAAAGCACATCAATTGCTTTCATGCAATTATCATTGTGTGTAGCTTGGCATGAAACATGGCTTCTTGAAGGTATGCCAGCTCTGGAATGATCAATTGTTCTTGCAGGTCTGTTTGCATAAGATGTTTTGAATGTGAATATGACAAGCAATATGTGAATCATTTACAGCTATAGTCGTTGGGGAGGCATAATTGGCTGAGGTTTTCTCAGTGCCAGATTTGCTCATGAGTAATGTATGAAGGGGCCTCTGCTTGGCAAGAATATTGGCTGCATCTGATGGATAGCTTTGATGCTTCTCTGGAATTCAGATTGTATCAGAGATACAGAGTTGAAGCGGAAAGAGTCTTGTGGTTCATCCACATGCTGCATGACCTTCGCCCAGCCCTGTTCCCACTGCGCAGAGCTGTCTGGTGTGACATTTTTAGCTCTGCGCATTCACCACTTTGCAAGAGGCCTCTCCTGATCCTGGAGCCAGAAGAAGAGTTTGGATTTGATATCCCGCTTTATCACTACCCAAAGAAGTCTCAAAGCGGCTGACAATCTCCTTTCCCTTCCTTCCTCCCCCACAACAAACACTCTGTGAGGTGAGTGAGGCTGAGAGTCTTCAGAGAAGTGTGACTAGCCCAAGGTCACCCAGCAGCTGCATGTGGAGGAGCGGAGATGCAAACCCAGTTCACCAGATTACGAGTCCACCGCTCTTAACCACTACACCACACTAGCCAGGATTTGAGAATCTGGGGAAATTTCTATGTGAAGCGGTAAAACATGAACAGGCACCACGTGGCATGTGTGGACAGTAGGGGGCAGGATCGGAGAGAAGTTATGTCCCATGATGGTGGGGCAAGAAACATGGCCCCACAGCCCCTCTCAAGTCACTGCCCCATGAGTTGTATGATGAGGGCTAATGAGTGGGCTCTAATACTACGTAAATTACAAAATTGGAAAGGAAGGGTACAGGGTGATGTATTTTATTAATCCAGTTTTTTCCAAGGGTCTCACAAAGCAATCCTACACACATCTAATCAGAAATAAGCCCTATTGAGTTCATATCAGATTGCAGGTTCAATTACTTGAGTCCCCCACAGTCTAGCATCACACAAGTCTTCTTAACTGTTTTCGTGATTATTATTTTTTAAAAAAAACTGCTTTAATTGTCATGCTTTTGAACTGTTCTATTGTATATTCTAATGTTTATGTTCCGATGGAATTGTTATTGTGTATCTTAACTCACAAACAGTGTGGATTTTATAATTGATTTTGCAGTTGTAAGCCGCTGAAAAGCCATCTTGGCATATATCCACTGTATAGCTTTGATAGTGACAACAGCAACAACAACAACAAAAAAGAAATAAAAACAGCGACAGCAAGAAAACAACACAGAAGCTGCTTACTTGTACAGTGGTACCTCGGGTTACATACGCTTCAGGTTACATATGCTTCAGGTTACAGACTCCGCCAACCCGGAAGTAGTGCCTCAGGTTAAGAACTTTGCTTCAGGATGAGAACAGAAATCGTGCTCCAGCGGTGCGGCAGCAGCAGGAGGCCCCATTAGCTAAAGTGGTGCTTCAGGTTAAGAACAGTTTCAGGTTAAGAGCGGACCTCTGGAATGAATTAAGTACTTAACCCAAGGTACCACCGTATTGCCAAATTCGTCTTAAATAGGCTTGTGAACCACATGCTCAGTACAGTGGTACCTCTGGTTGCAAATGGGATCCGTTCTGGAGGTCCAGCCGCATCCTGAGGAATTCACAACTGGAGGACTGTTCCTGCGCATGCGCATGCAGCAAAACCCAGAAAAATACTTCCGGATTTGCCGCGTTCGCATCCCAAATTTTACATATCCAGAGGGATATGTGAGCAGAGGTATAGCTGTACTTTGGTCCCCATCTTAGACGGCAAGATGGTAGTGGTGAGGTTTTTGCATCTTGTCTTTCAGTCGGAACCAGACCCACAAGTCAACCTGCAATAACAACACTAGAAAATAATATTTCAATACCACTGATAAAGAGCTTTTTTTAAAAGAACAACTCTTGCCTTATTTTTTATTATGCTTTGTTTTCTGTTTTTATTTGTGAAAATGATAATGGTCATATATATTTTTATTCTTACAAAGGTATTTCTGAAGGTTGACAGTTACAGAGAGCCATCCCTAGAGTGAGGTTTAGATGAGAGAGATTAGAGGTTATGTTTTTCTGCTAGTGTGGAGCATTCAAAAAAGAAAAAAACCCAGAACACAGTTGCTTATATTCAGAATATACAATAACTTCACTGTATTGTTTGCAGCACCTCAAAAACTTTTTTGTTTAGGCAATCCTACCCAGACATATAATTTTAACCCAAGATTTTAAAGTATAATTTTATTGTGTATATTTCTTTTAAACTAGTTTATTTTGTTTGCCTTTTAATAAATGTTATATTAATTCATTTTTAAAATGTTTCATATTATCATTAATTTTAAATGAATGTTATATATTGTTAAATGTAATACACGTTTTTTGCTAATTAAGTGGTATATGCAGTGCTCTTTTTCCCTGGGGGTCAGTGGCGTAGCGTGGGGGGTGCAGGGGGGGCCGCCGCACCGGGCACAACATCTGGGGGTTAGGGAAATCCACGGGTTAGGGGGTGCAAATTACTTGCCTTGCTCAGTGGGTGCTGATAACCCACGCTACGCCACTGCTGGGGCGTACTGCATAGGCCTAAAATTTTTGTGAATCTCTGTCCATTTACTATATTTATAAAATGGCGAGTCTCTTGAGTCAAAATGACTACCCCTAAACATTTTTTTAGTAAAAAAAAGCACTGGGTATATGAATCTTGTCAAGCAAGCAAACAAATATTTCGGTAGAACTGAACTCCACTTTCTTCAAATTCTAGCTAATTCCAAGGCTGCAGGACTGATTACTTTTGATAAAACCAGGCAGTTTTTTGTGTGCATTTATTCCACAAAAAGAAAAATCTGTATTTCATATTTTGCAGGCTGCTTATGAAACAATTAATACCACGAGCCTTTGTACACTGTTTTTCATTCTGTCGATTCCCTCATTTTGATTTTGTTTTTCCTGTGGATGGGGTGAGCATTCAAAGAACTCCCCACTTAAATTACAGTGAACAGATCAAGGTCAGGAGAAGGATGAGTAATTCTGCCTTTTTTTGTTTGTTTGTTTGTTTCTCTCAGTTTCCCCTTTTTCCAAACTTCAGTTCAGTTCTCCACACCCCCACAGCACTTTTCATTATTATTTTTTAAAAAAGAGCCCCCATGAAACTTCAACCACAGTTTTCAAATAGCTCGGCCCTAAGTCCTGTAGGGCTTTATAGATCTTAATCAGCACTTTGAATTGTGATCAGAAACAAACTTGTAGCCAGTACAGCTGTTCTAATAAGGGAGTTAGTTGTTTGCTCCCTATAACGAGTCCTGGTGAGCAATTGGGCTGCATCTCTTTGAGCCAGATGACGTTTCTGAGCAGCCCCATGGAGAGTCATATTGGACCTGAGATGTACCTCTACATGATGCACAGTTGCTGTTCAGCACTTGTAATAGCAAAGATGCAAAGATGCTTTTCTCGTCTTTTAATGATTCGGAAACTGCATGTCATGCATTAAGCCATTTTGCCTGGAGTTGAAGCTTTGTTTTGAATTCTCTCCAGTGAAATATTTGCCACTGGCAATCACTTTAATACAATATTAGCATAGCCAACTCTTCCCATGTGGCATGTTTCAGCGTATAATATTAATTCGCCAGTTGGTAATGCACTAGTTTTAGCAATCTCCTGTGATCTCCTTAATTACAGAGCAGTCGGCAATCATCACTCATCATCTTTATCACTTTATGAGTTTTATTTGTATGTTTGGCCGTCCATCCGTCATAACATTGGTTAGAAAATGTGGGAGAACATTTTTTTAATTTTATTTTTTCTGGAGTATAACGGTCACATTCTACATATACCAGCAAAGAAAACATTCCTATTTATTGTATTCAGTTTTGACATTACAAACCATTCATCCGTCAAATTCCTCAGATGTATTCGCACACCAAAACAATCACCTCGAATGTATTCATTATTTCTGAACCAGTTTCAATGAACACAGTGCCTTATGATTCTGATAAGAAAATAAAAGGAGCCCTGCCTGCTAGACACTACCGCTATGTTCTCCGTACACTGTTGGAATTAGATTGCTTCTGGGAAACACAAAGGGGGAGAAAGCTGTCGCACTTAGGACCTGCTTATAGGCTTCCCATGAGCACCCAGTTCACCACTGTGAGAATGGACTACATGGGCCACGGCCCTGATTCAGCAAGGCTCTTCTACCATTCTTAAGCAAATACACACCTGGCATTTTTGCATACTGTGCTTCCTGTTTAATATTATCACACCCCCATCACACAAGGGTCAACAGTGTGTTGAGGACCTAGTACATGTTTGCCGTCCCCACGCCCAACATCTCCCACCCCACACTAGGCATGCCCCCTCCACCCCACAGCATTTGAAAGGTCTTAAGGGGCCTCCTAGGGACGAGGGTGGTGCTGTGGGTTAAACCACAGAGCCTAGGAGTTGCCAATCAGAAGGTCGGCGGTTCGAATCCCCGCAATGGGGTGAGCTCCCATTGCTCGGTCCCTGATCCTGCCAACCTAGCAGTTCAAAAGTATGTCAAAGTGCAAGTAGATAAATAGGTACTGCTTCGGCAGGAAGGTAAACAGATTTCCATGCGCTGCTCTGGTTCGCCAGAAGCGGCTTAGTCATGCTGACCACATGACCCGGAAGCTGTACGCCGGCTCCCTCGGCCAATAAAGCGAGATGAGCGCCGCAACCCCAGTCGGCCACGACTGGACCTAATGGTAAGGGGCCCCTTTCCTTAAGGGGCTTCCTAACTACTGTTAGCTAAATGCAGTTAGAAGCCTTGTAGAGAACAGGAAGCCCGATAACACAGGGTTCCTGATCATGTGGAGGCTTCTAACTGCACAGTTAGAACCCCGCTTTAGTCGTTTAGCGCATAGCTGTCAACCGTCCCTTATTTGGAGGGAAAGTCCCTTATCCCAGCGCCGTGTCCCGCTGCTGTCCCTTATTGATGATGTCCCTTAAATTTCCCAGGTTTCAAAGGAAGCAGCTCCTCTCCCTCCCTCCTTGCCGGCCAGGGCAAGTGTGTTGCTTGGCTCCGTTGCTCACCCAATAAGGAGTCTAAAAACAACTGGGGGTGGAGCTTGCATGCCTTGTGGCGATCAAATCGGCCACGTTGTCTGGGGTCTCGCCTTTGCTCAGTGCTTCCCAGCAGAGAGGTGACGGTGGGTTTTTCTCGCTGCACCCTCTTTGCCGGTTTGCTGAGCTGTGGGAACCACCACTTGAGGCTTCGTTTGGCTGCTGGGCTGGCTGGGCTTTCTGCCTTTGGCTCGGGAGCTGGTTGACTAAAATCCCTTATTTTGGCTGCTGGTCCCTTATTTTCAAGGCTGCTGGTCCTTTATTTTCAAATCTGTAAGTTGACAGCTATGGTTTAGCGACAGAGGAAGCTTCTTTTTACTGAGTCATATCACTGGTCCATCTTGTTGCAGATATTAAAACTGAGCAGATCGAAGTGACTGGATGCATAAAAATTGACTCCTTTTCGAATAAAGCATTGTCCAGACTCATAAGCTTGATTCAAGCTTAACTTGCAGAACTTTCTTCAAAACAAAAGAAAAACATCAACTATACATCCAAATAATTCCATACAATATATTGTGCATGTCCAGCTGAGGCTCAGCATCTTATAGGAAATAAAAGATAAAACAGACCTAGAAGCAAACGCCTCTCTTTCTACAACCTCCATTTTGCCTGGAGTTGTATTCACTCTCTGGAGAGGGTCGATTACACATCCCACAGAGCCTGTGAACAAAAGAACTAAAGGCAACTCCCTTTCAAAATGGTGATTTGCAGTTCAAGACCTTAATCACCTGATTTAAGGTTAAACACTACGGTCAGAGCTAGCAGAGAACAATAACTAATTATCAACTCATCTAGGTGCTTAGAGAGAGCTCTTCATGAGCTTCAATTGAATCTTCCAGTTTGACAACATCTCTTGGAAATTTATGAAGGGAAACTTAAAAGAAATGGGAGCGGGGCGGGGTTTTGAAAATGGGATTGATGCAATATATTCAGAACAAAAAGCTAAATTGATAGTCAACAATGTGGTAACGGAAGAATTTAAAATTGAAAAAGGAACACGACAAGGCTGCCCGATTTCCCCTCTGTTATTTATTTCAGTTCTGGAGGTGCTCCTGAACTTGATCAGAGGTGACCGGCTGGTGCAAGGGATTCAGGTCGGAGCGAAACAATATAAACTTAAAGCTTTTGCAGATGACTTAGTTTTGACACTGCAGGAGCCAGAATCTAGTACGAAAAGAGTACTACAACTGATACATGATTTTGGTCAGGTGGTGGGATTTAAGCTAAATAAACAAAAAACTAAGGTGTTAAGGAAAAATATGACAGACACAGAGTCAGAACGGTTTCAGAGAGAAACAGAATTATCAGTGGTGAAAAAGGTAAAGTACCTAGGGGTCAACATAACAGCCAAAAATCTGAGTCTATTTAAGGATAATTATGAAAAATGTTGGTCTGAAATTAAGAGAGACTTGGAAAGTTGGGCAAAACTGAAGCTTTCTTTGTTAGGCCGAATTGCTGCCATTAAGATGAATGTGCTGCCGAAGATGTTGTTCTTGTTCCAAACATTGCAAATTGTGGACAAAACGGAGTGTTTCCGGAGGTGGCAGAGAGATATTTCTAAATTTGTCTGGCAGGGCAAAAAGCCCAGAATCAAGTTTAAGATATTAACAGATGCAAAGGAAAGAGGGGGCTTTGCCCTGCCAGACTTAAGGTTGTATTATGAAGCCGCAGCTTTCTGCTGGCTAAAAGATTGGCTACTTCTTGAAGACACTGATTTGTTAGATCTGGAAGGTTATAACAACGCTTTTGGTTGGCATGCATATTTGTGGTATGACAAAGTTAAGATCAATAAGGCCTTTAAGAACCATATTGTCAGAAAAGCAGTGTTTAATGTCTGGACTAAATACAAAGACTTACTGGAAAATAAAACTCCAAGGTGGCTCTCACCTTTGGAAGCTAAGGCCTGGAAAAGACCCAATATGGAAGCCTACTGGCCAAAATATTGGGAATTGCTAGAAAAAGATGGAGATAACTGGAAATTGTAGAGTATGGAGAAAATGAAGGATAAAGTGCGAGACTGGTTACACTACGCTCAGATTAAGGAAATTTTTAAAAGTGACAAAAAGTTAGGATTCCAGGTGGAGAAATCGAAGTTGGAAACAGAACTGTTAGAACCTAAGACTAAGGTACTTTCAAGAATGTATAACTTGCTGTTGAAATGGAATACACAAGACGAAATGGTTAAGTCGGCTATGATAAAATGGGCACAGGATATTGGGCATAACATTATGTTTGAGGACTGGGAAAGGTTGTGGACCACTGGGTTGAACTTTACTGCATGTAATGCTTTGAAAGAAAATGTAATGAAAATGATATACAGATGGTACATGACCCCAGTTAAACTTGCCAAAATATACCATTCGTCTGATAACAAATGTTGGAAATGTAAAGAAAATGAAGGAACATTCTTTCACCTCTGGTGGACTTGCCCCAAAGTGAAGGCCTTCTGGGAAATGATATATAATGAGTTGAAAAAGGTATTTAAGTATACCTTCACCAAGAAACCAGAGGCCTTTCTTCTGGGCATTGTCGACCAGAAGGTGTTAAAGAAAGATAGAACATTTTTCATGTATGCAACAACAGCAGCAAGGATACTACTCGCTAAGAACTGGAAAATGTTGGGGATAAGCAGTGTCCAGTGCACAGCGGAATGATGAGAAGTATGAGCCAACATGCTCTATACTACTTTATTTACAGTTCAAAGCTGGTAAGTTACAGAAAAACATCTTCCCTCTGCTGGAGCAGAGAAAGCGTCATCTCTCCTCTAAAGCACGGAGAGAATCACAAACTGAAACTGCAAAGAACAGTGAAAAAACAGGAAACCAGTGTACGTCATATCCAGTCTCCTTTCCCGTGGGAAAACCTCCAACAGTACAGACTCTGTGGAATGTAAACAACCTGTCTCGTGACAAGCACTTTGCTGCACAGAGAAGAAAGCAGAAACCAACATCCTCCCCCTTTCTGTGAACATCTCTGGGCAGCGTGTTCGTACAATATCAGTACAAACCCAACTTCTGCACATAGGTACAGTGTTGATCCCTTGATACAATCTTGGACAATACATCAGCAGGAATTTCATTACCTGGCATATAGGACACCGTTACGAGTCCCTTCTGAATTCGTTCCCTAGCATGTTGCACCTTCAATTGCAAGTGCTTCGTGCTTTGCTTACAACCTTCAGAATTCAGCAAAGCTAAACATGCTTTGTTGTCCTGGTAAACCTGGATTGGACATTTGACAGGAATTTTCATGTCTTTGCACAATTGTAACAACCATTCACAATCTTTAAGTGAATAAGACAGTGCATTCAGTTCAGCTTCACAAGTACTTAAGCTAACTGTTGTTTGCTTCTTGCATGACCAATCAAATAGACCCTGATTGTACTTATAGCAAACTCCAGACGTACTTTTCCTGTCTGTAGTGTCACTTCCAAAACTTGCATCTGCAAATATCTCAAGACCACCAGACTTCTGATTGTTAAATCTCAGTCTGTAATGCATAGTGCCTTTCAAATACCGCGCTATGCGTTTCAGAGCTTTCCAATCCTTAACAGTAGGATTGTTGACTTGTCTGCTTAGCAAATTACAGCTAACAGCAATGTCTGGTCTTGAACATCTGGCAATGAAGTTTAGCTTGCCTAGCACACTTCTGTACAGTGTAGTGTCAGAAAATGCTTCTTCAGTGTCATCTACCTGATAACCTGTTGTCATCGGTGTGTCTACAGGGTTAGCATCCATCAGGTTTAGTTTGCTTAACACATCAGCAATTTTCCGTGACTGGTGTACTAGAATGTTACCATCTTGATCTCTCTCTATTTCCAGAGATAGGTAGTTGTTTACCTCACCAAGATCTTTCATGTCAAAGTGCTCTTTCAATTGAGCTAGGGCGTTATTGTACATTGTGACATCTTTCCAAAAGAATAAAAGATCATCAACATAAAACAAACAATACAGTTTCTTTTGCCCCTCCTCTTTGACAAATACACATGGATCAGCTTTCCCTTGCTTAAAACCTAGAGAAAACAATACTTCAGTGAGTTTTGTGTGCCAACACCGTGCACTTTGTTTGAGACCATAAAGGGACTTTTTCAAAGCACAAACAAATCCCTGTTTTACCTGTACGCCATCAGGTGGAAGCATATAAAGTGATTCACCTAGAGATCCGTACAGAAAAGCTGTATTCACATCATGGTGACTAATGTGTAGATTTTCTTCTGCAGCTAGCTTGAGCATAAGTCTAATGCTCTCATACCTCACAGTAGGTGAGTAGGTCTCGTGATAGTCTTCACCTGGTACCTGAGCAAATCCTCTGGCTACCAATCTGGCTTTGTGTCTGACTATCTTGCCATTTTGATCAGTCTTGGCTTTGAAGACCCATTTGCTTCCAAGCAGTTTCATTCCTGGAACTACTGGAACTAGGTCCCAAGTTTTGTTCCGTTCCAAGGAATCAAGCTCAGCCTTCATGGCATTTAACCATGGCTCAGCTTCCTTTGAATCCAAATCCTGGATTTCTTGGAAACTTGAAGGTTCAAAAACCTTCTTGGAGCTTTTAACAGCTGTTACTGCTATCTTAGCAAACTCATCAGCAAATCTCTTTGGAGGTCTGCCTTTTGTGGCTCTCTGTGACCTACGAATTAGCCTTAAGTCCTCAACACTTTCCTCTTCCTTCTTAGGAGAAAAGTGACCTATTGTGAACAATGGTTCCTCCTATTCTTGATCAGAGCTTTCAGAGGGTCGCATAGAGGCTTTCGCACTCTTGAAATCCTCTGAATCACCCGATTCAGTTTCAGACTCAGAATCAGAACCTTCATCAGTGGGTGTGGGTTGTTGCGGTTGCTTTTGACTATCCTCAGTCTCATCACTGTCATCAGGATAACATTGGAAAATTCCCACATTCTCCCCCCACTTGGCATTGTACTCAACACTTCTTGTGAGCTTAATTTCCTTTGAGTCAGTCATCATTATTCTGTAAGACCCTTTCTGATAACCTAGAAAGATACCATGAAAACCACGCTTGTCTAACTTGGAATTTTGTGGTGAGTGAACCCACATGTCAGAACCAAAAATTTTCATGTGTTTGATGTATGGCTTCTTGCCAAACATCTTCTCATAGGGGGTACAACCAATCGCTGAAGACAACCTGCGATTATAACTGTAAGTGAAACATGAGAGAGCTTCGGCCCAATAACTCTCTGGAAGATTTGCATCATGCAGCAAGGTCTTTAACCCTTGAAGCAATGTCTGATTTGCTCGTTCCGCAAGTCCATTCTGCCATGGCGAGCGAGGACTAGACAAATCGTGTTGAATTCCTTTCTCAGTCAGAAAAGCTTCAAACTGCTGAGAAGTGAATTCTCCCCCCCCGGTCAGTGAAAAGAATCTTTATCTTCTTACCATGCACATTTCCCAACCAAGCACAGAATTCCTTGAACCTAGGAAAAGCCTCTGATTTCTGCTTGAGATTGTACACAAAAATATACCTGGAAAATGCATCAAGGAGAACCATGAAGTACCTATTTCCACCCAAAGAGGGCGCTAGTGGTCCAACCAAATCAGCATGAATAATTTGGTATGGTTCTGTAGCTTGCCTACTAGACACCTTACCTTTCGCAGCCATTTTCACCTTGTTTGCTGCGCATGCCTTGCACTTCATGTGGTACCTGCAGGGTTTAATAGTCATACCTTCAACCAAGGCAGGCATTTTAGATACTGCCTCAAAATGCAAATGACCAAATTTCCTGTGAAAATCGTGAATACATTCTGCATGCAAACTTTTGTTAGAACCTGCAATGCAACAAGTGTCATCCTGCACAACATCATCATAATACAAAAGAAACAAACGATCAACAAATTCAGCATACAACACATAATCATTTTTCTTTGTGATGATGCATCTTTTGTTCTTAAAGGAAACATCAATGTTCCGCTCATTCAGCTGTCCAACGCTGAGCAGATTATGTTTCGCATCCGGCACATAAAGAACATCCTGTATCGATAAGTCCAAACTGTGAAGAACAACAGTTCCGTAGCCTTTACTGGGAATGGTGTGGTCATCCGCCTGGTGAATCGCACCTTCCTGCGGTGTAAAAGACACGAACAGTCTCTTATCGTTGCACATGTGATGCGTTGCAGCTGAATCAACAACGAAGAAAGATCTAGACGTCTTCTGGACCTCTGCAACCTCTGCAACCTCTGCAACCTTTGGAGCGTAGCGTGAGACCATTGCCTTGTGCTGCGTTGTCCTGGACACCGGACCTTTGCCTTTGCTCTGGCCTTTTCCACGCGATGAGCTTCCGCTGCGCTGCTCTGTCTTGGCCTTGGGATATTTGCATTCCCTCTTCATATGGCCTAGACGTCCACACGAGTAGCATTTCACTGCCTTCAAAGCTTTGGCGCCATCTGGTGGTTCCACTGCACTATGGGATGACATCTGTGAAGTCTCCCCATTTCCCATGCAGCCAGCACCCCGGCGATCTGCTTCATTCTGAATCATGGCAGTATCACAGGCTACTGTGAGTTGAGCATTTGGCTGATCAGTGGTATCAAATTCCCCACTTGCTTCATCCAGCCTTCTGCAGCTAGCCATCATGACTTTGGCATTTGCCTCTTGCGTCATCTATGCTGCTTTAAATCAAGCTGCTGTATACATGCTGCGTTTGTGTACAGCTGCTTCAATCCAAAAGCAAATTCTAAACAGCCTCTGCCTTGCCTGTGCTGCTCTTCTGCTTAACTGCTTTGCTTATCTGCAGCTGCTTCAAACTGCATTCCCAAAAGCAAGTTCAAAAGCGAAAGTCCCCAAGTGCTTTCTCTATGTTGCCCTTTAATTCTAGCTGTGTCATGTCTGCAGCTGCTTTGAAACTGCAGCATTTGTAAAAGTTACTTTCGATTTCCCCCAGCATAGGAAATCTTTTTCTTTTAGCCTTTTGCCTGTGCCACGACAAAAAAACCCGGCTATTAAAAGTTCAAAGTCCAGCCATAAAGCCATTAATTAGAAGCTGGCAGGCTGCCCGGAGCAGTAGCACATACCTTCATCAATCATTTTGACGCGCAGAGCAGATACCGTGCGATCCGTGCCTCTGCCGCTGTTCCGATGCTTTGCCGGCACTTCGTCTCTTTCTCCTTTGTTCCTTTGCCAGGAGCCCGACTTCTGGAGTCCATTCTCAAAACACTGCGTTTTTCTGGGCCCGGAACCAAAAGTTGGGGATAAGCAGTGTCCAGTGCACAGCGGAATGATGAGAAGTATGAGCCAACATGCTCTATACTACTTTATTTACAGTTCAAAGCTGGTAAGTTACAGAAAAACATCTTCCCTCTGCTGGAGCAGAGAAAGCGTCATCTCTCCTCTAAAGCACGGAGAGAATCACAAACTGAAACTGCAAAGAACAGTGAAAAAACAGGAAACCAGTGTACGTCATATCCAGTTTCCTTTCCCGTGGGAAAACCTCCAACAGTACAGACTCTGTGGAATGTAAACAACCTGTCTCGTGACAAGCACTTTGCTGCACAGAGAAGAAAGCAGAAACCAACAAGATCTACCCACACTGGAAGAATGGCAGATGCAACTGATGGACTATATGCAACTGGCGGAGATGACGGGCAGAATCCGAGACCTGGGAGAAGAAAGGATTGAAGAAGATTGGAAGAAGTTCAAGACTTATTTACAGAAATATTGTGATTTAGTGGAATGTTAAGAAGGATGCTTGGTTATAAATAATTGGCCATCACCAAAATAGATCAGGATTTGATGATAAGAGAGATTAAGAGAAACAAATTTGCAGGAGAATTATTTTATTGTATTTAAATAAGCGGTTACAAAATTGGAAATAAGATGATAATTTGCTTGACAAAAACTTATTAATGATGTAAGTGGGAGCGGGAGACGTGAGGAAGTTCAAGGATATTATGAAATTTTGTTAAAACAAAGCAATACTGTTTTTTTTTATTATTGTATTCTTTTTCTTAAAAACTCCAATAAATATTTATATATATAAAAAAGAATCTTCCAGTTAAACCCTTTCAACAATACACACAGACATTCTCAATTTCAGTGTGAATTAAACAATTATGCTTCACACATATACCCCAATATTGTCAGCACTGACTGGCAGTGGTTGTCCAGAATTTCTAATGGGGACATTCTCAGTCCTACTTAGAGATGCTGGTGACTTGGGACATTCTATATGCAAAGCAGATGCTCTTTGAGTAAGCTACAGTTCTCCCATGTTTGCACTAAACACATGAAGAGTTGGGTGGAGGGGTGAACCCAGCATGCAGTGGACATAGGGGTGTGCCTCTCTAGAAGCACTAAACCCTTGAGTGATCTGGCTGAAGGCCTGAAGAATGCTATTTGGTCTATTATATTCAGCCCATGTTCCCTCTACGAGCGTTCTTGTTGCAGTTTTCTGTTTAGTTATTACCTATCTTAGGATGTGATATCAAGCCAGCTTGTAGGGATGCAGAGCTGTCAGTGTAAGATTATTCCAATGTACAGTCCCTGAAAAAATAAATGGCAAGAGCTGTAAACTGAAGAAAATTGTGATTTTATCATGCCTGCAGTACCCATTAAGCTCAACAGTTTCAGCCATTTGAAAACCTTATGTGTCGTTTCTGTAGCATGTAAGTGTTTTATTACCCATAATAAAAACCCACCATTTAAAAGTGATCACTGCTATACCCATTCCAACATGGCTAAATCAACATTTCAGATAAATCTGCTTGTCTATTTTAAGCTGCCAGCTCCTAATAAGACGATGTGGCTTATGGGTTCTCCCCATGGACATTTGTTTGCATCACGTTGTCATTCCTTTCTTTTAGAATGGGATCAGAGCAGCTGACCAATGCTGAAAACAATAATCAAAAATATGAATCGAGAGCAGTCATTGTTTTAAAAGTGGCAGCAAAAATGCAACCCCAAAAGCAGTGGCTCGTGGAAATATAGAGCCATTTTTGCTGCTTAACTAAAACTGACAAATGATGGAGACACATTGTGCGCATCTAGGGAGGTTGTGTCAATTTCTAGGGGCCACAACCAAAAAGGTCCTATATCTGGTTCTATAGCGCATATCATCTGCAGCTGGAAACAACTTATTTGTCCCAGATTAGAGTCTCCCAAGAAGAGCATACTGAGTTCAGCATTAGCAAAGAATGCGCCACTCCAAAACTTGGAAACTTTTGTGCGCATAGAGGAAAATCTGTGCAGAGCATTTCCTTAAACTAGAGGGAGTAGATCAGCCCCTCCTCTTACAGACATCCAAGTACATATATGCCAAGATGGATTTAGTATTGTCAAACTGCAGCAAGGATAAAGCAAAAGGAAGAAATATCCCAATATGCCTCTGTTAGCACAGTTCCTTCCTCCAATCAGTGATGGAGTTGCGCATTGCTATGTCAGGAGAGCAAATTCTGTTTGATATGAGTCACTTTCCCTCATGACATGTGCAGCCTGCTGCTTCCCACACTGTCAGATTCATGGCACAGATTTGACGCCAAGTCTTTTAAGGACATTTGATGAGCAAATATGTCTCGCTGCAGGGAAGCATTTCAAACCTGCCATGTTTATAATCACTAATGAGTATTTCACTGACTTCAAAAGTTAGGGCTGTAATATTGCCCTTATTTATTCAAAGCCCAGTCATTAATATTTTACTGAATGATTGATTGATTGAATTTATATACCACCCTATACCCAGACACCCCCAACTTTCTGTATCATAAGAGTTAACAACAGCATTTTATTACAAAGATACAAGTACTCTGTGTAGATCATATTTAAATAGAAGAAGTCATTATGTATTATGTTAACTAATGAACTTACCTATTACTGATGATTTTATGTGTTCTATTAATCTATTCATAATGAATTATTCCACTGGTTGCATATACAGAGGTACCTCGGGTTACATACGCTTCAGGTTACATACGCTTCAGGTTACAGCCTCCGCTAACTCAGAAATAGTGCTTCAGGTTAAGAACTTTGCTTCAGGATGAGAACAGAAATTGTGCTCCGGCGGCGCGGCAGTAGCAGGAGGCCCCCTTAGCTAAAGTGGTGCTTCAGGTTAAGTACAGTTTCAGGTTAAGTATGGACCTCCGGAACGAATTAAGTACTTAACCCGAGGTACCACTGTAAAATATAACGAAAGTAAAATTTATTTGTCCTGTGTCAATTGGACTCCACTGCTTTGGCATGTTCTGGGCAGTGTCTTTTCCATCCTGTTGGGACTATCGGTTGCTCTCTGATATTTCTCTGATAAATTATCTTTCCTCAAAAGCATAGCTCCTAGTCAAGAGAACTTACTGTGAAATCTGACATAGGTCTTTCTGGAAGTAAAAACCACTTACTGCCAAGTAAATGTGTACAGGTGTGTGGATAATGTCATTATATGATTTAGTCCCTATATGGCAATAGACTTAAGTTTTTAGATGGGCCTTCTGTTCATGTGTCAAGCTGTCAGGAGTCCAGGTTCCCAGCTTGATAACACAGTAAGTGTGGGTAATTAAAAGGGAGGATTTATTGCAAAAACAGATACCTCCGGACAGCTCTAATGCTGCCACCGGCATTATCACTCAAGATGACCCTTCTGAAGACTGCTTCCTGTGTCTACGGAATATATTGAACTTTCGCACCTTACGTCACTTGTTTTGCTTCCTGTCTAGCAACCCACCCATTCGCTGGCTCTGAGGACTTATTGGATCATCTCCCTTCTCTTCCTTTTCCGAGAGACTCTCTCTATTTGAGCTTCCGGAGAGCTTCTAGCCTGCTCTCATATTGCCCACAATGCAGTAGGATATGCTTCATACAATCGGCGTCCTGGGAACATAAACAAAGCCTATTCTGACAAGGGATGCCTCTCAGTCTGCCAGTTAGAACTTCCGAGGGAAATACATTTTGCAGTTGTTTCAGACAATTGTCTTCTAAAACCAGGCTTACATATTGGTTTTAGAAGACAATTGTCTGAAACAACTGCAAAATTCTATGCAACTATCACAAAGATGTGGCATGAGCCCAGCTTAGATTGAGAAAGACCTTTAGAAATAATATCATGAAGTAGATACTTACATGGGGGAAATGCTTCTGGTTGACGGACACAAAGCAAGTGGCAGATGGAGCAGGTCTTTTTCTAAGCAACTGATCTGGCACGACAGCAGAGCAGAGAGCTGCCAGTCCTGTTTATATCTCTGTTCCTGACTGCACCACAACCGCACCAAGACCAAACCCCTAACTCTAATAGATATATCATTTATACAGGCAGGTGAAACAAGGCAAGCTACTGGTTTTTATCACAGGAAAACAAGCCTCTTAAACATTGTCATCTTGTGGGTGGTGAGAGGTATAACAGACCAATGTCAAACTTCCCAAGTATAATTATCACATTGAGCCTGGTGAAATCTATCTGTTTTCCAGAACTCTTATATTTAGAACCGTTATTCACAACGCAAAGCTAGGCACACTACCTCTAAAGTGAGTCCCATTGGGGCTTACTCTCAGGACAGTAGTTATAGCATTGCAGCCTTCCTTTAAAATATATATATAATAATCCAATGTGTGCAGATTGAGTTACACACAGTATATGTTCAGCTGAATATTTGATCTTGACCAGATGCCTAGCTACCTACCCCTTACATTTTCACTTGATGAATGAATAAACAAAGGCAGGGAGATCAAATGTGCTTCCTAGCATCCCATGGGAAATCTATGGCAAAGTCAGGTTGATAACATACATTTCTAGTATTCTGCCCTAGCGACAAAATCATTATTCCTTTGCGTTAGACAGAAACAAACAATTTCAACTGGCCCTCATTCATTTCACTGATGCAAGTAGCGACTACCAGAATAGTTCCGTCTTAATGACTGCTAAACGAGATGCTATACTAAGCACATCCTTTTCGAAAAATCTGCTGCCCAGAGTCACTTTGAATTTTGTAAATGGGTGAGTCATTAATGAATCACAGCTTTGCATCAAGGGAAACTTCTGGACTTGGTTCCACTTCCTTTCACCCCCTAGAAAACAATCTGAAGGGGATGCAATAGAGAGATTTCCTTTGGAAACTTTAACTTGGGAACACATCTCCAGATGTTCCCTAGCTTGCAGCAATTTATTCGCCACCATAGCATGGAGTGCCACTTTTAAAGGCAAGAGAGGATGAGGCCATTCTATACCCAAATATGATGCAGACAGATGAGTAGGCTATCTGTGAGGCGTTAACTGGGGGGATTCATGGTCCTTTAGAGAAGGACCCCTGTAAGTTGAAAAACAGACTTTTCAGACAACTGATCCATCAACACGGATTCCTGTCAAACTACACCTTTAGGTAGCACATGCATCCTAGCTCTCAGCCATGACTAAGCTATAATCATGTACAGTGGTACCTTGGGTTACATACGCATCAGATTACAGACTCCACTAACCCAGAAATAGTACCTCAGGTTAAGAACTTTGCTTCAGGATGAGAACAGAAATTGTGTGGTGGCGCAGCAGCAGCAGCGGAAGGCCCCATTAGCTAAAGTGGTATCTGAGGTTAAGAACAGTTTCAGGTTAAGAACAGGCCTCCAGAACAAATTAAGTTCTTAACCACAGGTATCACTGTATTCTTTCTGTAAAGGTTTGTTTCCTGTCATGGTAAAAAGCCTTATTCTACTAAGGAAAGATTCAAACCTAGCATTCTGCATGACATACTGTTTTCTATATACAGTGGTACATGGTTCTCAAACGCCTTGGTACTCAAACAACTTGGAACCCAAACACTGCAAACCTAGAAGTAAGTGTTCCGGTTTGCAAACTTTTTTTGGAAGCCGAATGTGCTCCATTTTGAGTGCCATACTTCCATTTTAAGTGTTATACTGAGGTCTGTCTGTTTTTGCCATTTATTTTGTGTTTTTGTTTTTGTGGCTCTTGTTGTTTTGTTTTGTGACTGTGTGAAACCAAGTTCAGCTACTGATTGATTGATTGTGTGACTGCAGTACATTGTTTATTGCTTTCATTTTATGGATCAATGGTCTCATTAGATAGTAAAATTCATGTTAAATTGCTGTTGTTTTTAAAAGTCTGGAACAGATTAACCTATTTTGCATTACTTTCTATGGGAAAGCGTGCCTTGGTTTGGGAATGCTTTGATTTTGGAACGGACTTCCGGAATGGATTAAGTTTGAGAACCAAGGCACCACTGTAAAGGATTTTTTTAAAAAAATGTTTGTGTATAAAGAAGGTCAGTTGAGCTTTAAGTTATAAAACTCAGACATGGGTTTTTCCTGTGCATTCATTTGTGTGTAAACCCAACTGAACTAAGGTGTGCTGGTCCCGTGGGTCACCCGAGAGGCGAGGTCCAAGTCCGGTCTGTGGTCAAAGGTGCAAGGTGGAGGCAGTCCGTAGAAGCTGAAGCTGGGTGCAGGGCAGGAAGTCAGGTGAAATCAGGAACAGGCATGCAAGCAGGGAGTCAGTGTGGGTCAGGAGCTCAGGCAGGAAAGTAGGACAGGGTTCAGGCAGGAACTGGCAACCAACAATGTTGCTCCCACATCCTGGGACTGGGGCTGGCCGGCTTTTATCTGCCCCGGGGCATAAGGTGGCCCCGATCCTCTGGTGACTCGCCTCTCCTGGCCTGGAGGCGAGCACTCCTCCTGTGGGAACTTAGTTCCCTCCACCTCTCTGCCCTGAGCCTCTGCAGCTCAGGAGAGGCTGGAGGGTTACCGGACCCAGAGGCAACCTCAGCTTCCTCTGACGGGGCTGAGAGTGAATCACCTGAAGGAACCTCAGGAGCCAGAGCAGGCTCAGCTGATACCTGCACCTGAGGATCCAGCACAGGTGAGGACCCTTCAGGCTCATGCACCAGCCCCAGCCCCGGCTCAGCTGGTTCTGGAGGCAGGGACTCCTGTGCAGGCTGGGATCCCTCAGGTTCAGCATCCGAGTCTGAATCCCAGACCATCACATAAGGGGAACTATTACAGTTCAGTCTTATACACGTCTGATCAGAATTACCGTAAGTGCTACTGAGTGAGATGAATCTTATACCCAGTGCTTTTTTTTCCTGGGTGTACTCAAGTGTATGCAGTACCCACACTTTCTTATACCCATGCAAGTGACTGCAGGACTTCAGTCTTCATCACAGAGAACTAGGCAAAGTATTTTACAGGGCACCTCATGGGAAATGAGCGACTAAATTGGAAACTATAAATAAAAGAATGTTCATGTGGAATGAGCCACAAGAAGCTATTCCACTGAATCTGAATTTTTGCTTATGAATATTTTCTGTTAGATACCTTGGCGACAGAAATAGGCTAATACCATCAAATTGGGAAGTATCACAACTAGACATTTTTTTAAAAAAAAGCAACAACCCATAATGTTGTAAAGAATGAGAGCTGGGATCAACCTCATGGGCTGGAGAAAAAAATTGGGTCAGAAGTAACCGTATAAATGGAAGATCACAGAGCATACTAATGACTACTAGCTGCTGCCTAGTTTTGCTTTGAGGCTAATTCTCCAGAATTGACAGAGAAGGAAACCAGACTATGTAAAAAGGAAAATGCAGCTAACAGCTTGCCCTGTATCCATCCAGATTTCCTTGGAAGTATCTGTTTTGTTCCATTTAAATACAGCAGGAACCTGAAATTGGCCATTACTTTCCAATGCACATGAGCCCCTGGCTAGAGATGGGGGAGACATTTGAATCAGTTTGCATTTAAAGGTGAACCTATCAAATTTGCACTTTCAGACACGGCATGGGAAATGGTAAGAGTTAAGTTGCATCTCAAAGTGGCTGGCAAGAACATGTTTGCTAAGAGTCTTGTGAACCTGTTCAGGAGTGCTTTGAACTAAATCTTGAGGGGGAGGGAAACAATATTGCAGACAACAGGGGAACACCTAGCAGTGGGGATAATAGCTTAATCGATGCACAGGAAACTGAGGTGGTGCTGCAGAAACCTGAAAGAACAGGAAACTACAAGAAGGAAGCACCTGGGCAGTGATTCATTTCCAAAAGGTGTCTGTTCTTATGTTTCCAGGCACTTCAAACTGTGAATATTAATATCTGCAACAAGCTCATGCTCCTAATAGTGTATACATTGTTAAAGGGTAAAGGTAAAGGGACCCCTGACCATTAGGTCCAGTTGTGACCGACTCTGGGGTTGCGGTGCTCATCTCGCTTTATTGGCCGAGGGAGCCGGCGTACAGCTTCCGGGTCATGTGGCCAGCATGACTAAGCCGCTTCTGGTGAACCAGAGCAGTGCACAGAAACGCCGTTTACCTTCCTGCTGGAGCGGTCCCTATTTATCTACTTGCACTTTGACGTGCTTTCGAACTGCTAGGTTGGCAGGAGCAGGGACCGAGCAACGGGAGCTCACCCCGTCACAGGGATTCGAACCACCGACCTTCTGATTGGCAAGTCCTAGGCTCTGTGGTTTAACCCACAGCGCCACTTGCATCACAGTATACATTGTTAGGATTCTTTAACCCAATGTGCATCATGTTACCCATTCATCCAGCATGATCCTTTTGAAGTTCTCTGCAATCTGGTTTTAATTTTACCACAATTGTGTACTGACCATAATATCCAAGTCAGTTCTCAGTTTGGTACTTTGAAAGGAAGCCTGCCTCAGTCCAAATCACTGGCTACCTGGTTCAACTTGGGATCCATCAAAATCTGCTCCACAAAAAGCAATGTTCCATTTCCCCCCCTTTCCCCTTCATTGCTGAGAAATTAAAAAACACTTTCCCCCCTCTTTTGGCAAAAGTGGATGAAATTTGCAAGCATGGCAGGCCTTTCTGAGGAGACGAGTCTCCCCAAATTCCAGAAGGAACTCTTTAATGGTTTTCCCCACAAGGGGAGCCATTACTGTGTCAGAGCGGGTAAAAATTACCGTATTTTTCACTCTATAAGATGCACCAGACCACAAGATGCACCTAGTTTTTGGAGGAGGAAAACAAGAAAAAAATATTCTGAATCTCAGAAGCCAGAAGAGCAGGAGGGATTGCTGCACAGTGAAAGCAGCAATCCCTCTTGCTGTTCTGGCTTCTGGGATAGCTGCGCAGCCTGCATTCGCTCCATAAGACACACACACATTTCCCCTTACTTTTTAGGAGAGAAAAAGTGAGTCTTATAGAGCAAAAAATATGGTAAATAACTTAATTAATCCCCTGGTATTTTGTAGACAGTTTGAAAATGAGAGAGTTATTCCTCGGTAAGAAATTTCGTAACTTTTTGATAAATAGGTGCCACGGTTTTTGTACTATACATTAAACAGCCTCACACTGTTTTTTAAATCTCCAGAAGTGAGGTTCGGAACCTGGAACTGCGATTTCTAGAAAGAAGTGTCTGTGAGCAGGCTTAACTACCAGAAATCAAAGGATTGGGGTGGAGAGTAATGTACTTATCTGTGAGAGCCATCCAGTATCTTCTTCATCCTAGAGAATCACACTCCTTGGACTGCTGTGTCATCCATTTTGAAATGTGAAGGTGACTACTTAAGTGAATGGGAAAAAGCATTCTATTCTAATTGGATTTAAAAGCAAGATAACTGATCAGCAATTTTTTTTTTTGAATGAGAAACACAGCCAGTTAATCCATATCCTGTGATACCTTCACCTTCTAATTTTATCTGCTATTTACCAGGTTATCTAACAGATCAAATGCCGAAATGTTGGTCTGGCACTTATTCAGGCAACATAAGCAAGTTTTGCTGCAGACAAGGGGAAACACTTAGACAATGCTACGGTGAACAGCAGATGTCTGCAGTTTATTTTCCATTATTGGATTTTAATAGAATTTGCATGGGGTCTTATTTATGTTCAAGACATCGCATTAGGGACCTGAAGCTCACTGTGCAAACAGAACAGCCACACCGCCTGCCTTGATATATGCTGAAGAAAAACTAGAGAAAGTTTGGGAAAGTTTACTGTCCTTAGCAGTGAAAACAGCAGAGAAAGCCCTTAAAAATAAGAAAGAATAGTTTGTCATTTCCTACTAAGCAAACGTTCCCTCCAGATTCATGGTCGTCTTGAATTGCTACACTAAATGAGGCATGGAAGAAGATATTGATAGTTGCAGTCAATCACTTTGGCTGTTGTCTTCAGATTGCTAACGGACAATACCACAACTCCTGAGAAAAGGAAGGCCACGACTAGCATTCGCCATCGTGGGATTATTGGCCTATTTTATTTTCCTTTGTCATCACATAATGCATCATTTTCATGGGAGTCCAGTTAAAGCGAAGGGAATTGGTGAATTTGAAGAGGTGCTGCCCGTCATTTTTAGGTGCAAGTCTGTTGGTTCTGGATAATAATGAATACATTTAAGAAATGACATTACGCTAAGATCCAAATTAAATCATCGGAGTAGAGAAAGTGCTGCCATAAAACTTTATCAATACTTTCTGTGCTGTAACTCTAACAGCAATATAACCATCTTTGAGCGGAAGCTAGTGAACATAGAAATCTGACTCTTATGTACCGAAGTTCTCACCCTGGGCCAGCAGGGGGATACTGTAGATAGTTATGCAAATGAAGGATGAAAAGTGACGTTTAGTGATTGGATAGTTTTAGAAAGTTGTTACAGTAACATTGTACTGGAGCTCTATATAAGCAGGCTGACTGAACCCTTCAGTTCAGTTCTGTCCTGGCCTGTGAATAAACAAGAGCTGTTTGAAGAACCACTGTATCGTCTGATATGTTCACCCACAACTTAACACTTACCAAGTCAGGCAACTGACCCATCCTCCACTGGCCAGCAGCTCACCAGGGTTTCAGACAGTGATATTTTCCTAGCCTTAACTGAAGATTCACTCCAACTCATTCACATAACCATATTCCACCAACTGTGTATGAGAGCCTGCTTGTTTATACAGTTTCAGACTGGTTGCAGAAAATAAAAAATATAAATATAAATCTGACACCATTTATGAGGTGTTCTTCACTAGGCCAAAATGTGTCTATACAAATCTGTTTCCCTGTGTAAATATGGTCTTTGTAGTAAGTCCCTGAAACATTTTTTTGGATCATGCCAGGACCATTATAATACAGCATTAAGTGCATTTTAAATTTGTGGGTCTCTTTAAAAAAATAAATAAAATGCTGTATTAAGAATATTTAGATAGGATGAGCAAAATCAGTAGTTACAATAAATTATTGAACTTGCATTTCATTTAAAAGCATGCATACCTTTAGGCCTTCCTTCAAAAGCTGAGCTCAGCCCTTTCTGACATTTTATTGTAGTGCCAATACATTTATATGGGTTGACAATGATATTTGCATGATTAGATTATCTTGGTTAAGAGTGAAGGCGCCTGTTTGCCCTCCAGAACTGCAGGACAACAGTCTCTTCTAAATTCATCCTGCTCATTGTGACAATAGCCTGTAGATTTTTAAATCTTCCCACTTGGTGTAAATGTTGCTTCGTCATGTTTTGATTTCTAAAAGTTATTTGAACTTGAATTCTAAAGCTTCTGTAAAAGCAGCTGATTCCATCAATGCTATTCCAATTATTTTTTGTTTTTAAATTGTATTCAAAGTTAAAGGATGTGATCTAACAACTTTTTCCATGTACAGTGGTACCTCGTTTTGAGTCCACCCCGTTTAGGGTCCATTTCGTCCAACATCTGCGGCAAACCTGGAAGGACTGGAACGGGTTACTTCTGGGTTTGCTGCTTGCGCACGTGCAGAAGGACTAAAATGCACGCGCACGCACTGAGCGGAGATTTGTCGAGCGTCCCTTTCATCGAGCATCCAGGATCCCGGATGCAAAAGGAGGTACGACTGTATGTCCTTCTGGAGAACAGATCCCATTGTGACTAAACAGGAATGAGGTGATAAAAGCCCACTCAGCACCCACGTAAAGTCAGATGGCAAAGACACACAGAGAATAAACCTCCAAAGATGAGCTTAGTGTAGTTTTTCCAATTTAGTTTCATTTATTAATGTTCCTTCTTTCATTTCTACAAATTAACAAAATGTGGAATTATCCAACGTCATTAGCTATGGCGGTGACGCAGAACATCTGTGCTCAGCATACTCAGGGGACAACATCAAAGTCAGGGAAGGGGGAAACATGAGGCAAGGAACCATCAGTAGGATGCTAGGAAACTGCAAAACATTTTATCTTCCCAAACACATTTTGGAATTAAAAATCTCCTTCACAGGGCCAACACTTATTGTTGCCTATGTAAAAAATGGCATGTTGTACAGGAGCAATGGACTGGAAATGGCCACAACTTTGTTGGTTATAGCCAGGGCTGGGGGATATATATTGTCCCTAACCGGACAATATATATGATTGTTTCATAGTATTTGAGCCGGCTATATATCGTGAATCACAATGTGTGTAAGGGCTAAACACTGCCATTTTATCAGCAGCTAAACCTCACAATATCACCAGCTAAACGTTGCAATCTACCACAATGTCAGAAATAAGCATGGAACTATACAGAGGTGAACAGGAGAATGTCCTGGCAAATGCTACTACTTAGGGGTCTAAAATGGATAAATGACAATATTATCAATCACCACACACTCAGTTTCATCAGCAGGCAAACCAAAATGCCAAAGTCCAACAGAACCTTTAGTTTGGGGCTTGGCTACCAAATGGTGGCATTCAGAACAATCTAAAGTATGGTGGAACAAACAGTGGTGACTTGTGAGGTCTCGCAGTGGTGATGGGAGTTGGCGGCAGTAGCAGTGACAACCTGTGAGGCCTTGCGGCAGTGATAAGATTGGCAGCAGTAGCAATTGCGGCCTGCGAGGACTCACAGCAGCGATGGGAGGCGGCCAGCAGTAGCGGCAATAGCGGCGGCCTGCAAGGCCTCATGGTGGCGGCAAGGGGTGGCAGTCGTAGCGACCGAATGTTGCATTGCAGTCACATGGGTGAACGAGTATAATGATCTAAAACTTTCTTCAGAGGACGCCTCCAGCAGCCCCATAAGGACACCTTCAAGTGAGAATTGAATGCAATGCCTGTGGCTGGATCTAGACACATCAAAGAAGTGTTTCAGTTTAAAGAGTTGTAAATTTAAACAGGGAGAACAGGTGGAGAAAAACGGGACTTCACATCGCCATCTGGTGACACAATGTTATATTGCATATACAACACATATAAATCGTCTTTTCTTTACAGGTCTAGCTGAGTTCTATGTCTTATATGAAACAGCCATAGCTTCCTAGGAAACATATATATATGGCCAGAGTGGCAAATTCCAGGCAGAATCAATACCTCCCTAGTGTAGGGTTACCAGATGTCCCCGTTTCCTGGGGACAGTCCCCGGATTTGCGAACAAGTCCCTGGACAAATTCCATCCTCGGAATGTCCCCGGATTTCACCTAATGTCCCCAGAAAATGCAGCAGTGGCAGTCTCAGCAGCCTGGAACAGTTGACTCTGGCTGGCTTCAAGAGCTGCCTGAGAGATGCCTGCCCCCTCCTGCTTGCACACGAGTAGGAGTTGGGATGGGGCTGCTCTGAAAGGCAGGCTGAAGCCTCCCTTCCCAGCTGAGAGATCCCTGCCCCCACCTGCTTGCACACAAGTAGGAATGGGATTGAGGCTGCTCCAATGGGAAGGGAGGCATTGTGCTGCCCAAGCCTCACCGCCGCCGCTCTCAGCCCTCCTTCTCCGCCTTCCATGCCTAACCCACCGCACACCACTTCACCACCACCACCAGCAAAGAACCAACAACTCAGGGGCTGCCCAGGTTCATGGAGAAAGGAGATAGAAGCCTCGGAGGAAGGGGAAACATGGCGGTTGAGGTCAAGGCAGCATCCGCCCCTCTGCCATCACCATCGCTGCAGCATCAACGCTCCGAACGTGTCGTATTTATTTATTTATTTATTTATTTATTTTGCCCCCGGATTCATTGAAAATAATCTGGTAGCCTTACCCTAGTGATGCTTATGATTTGTCATGTAGAGATAACATTTCCCTCCCCCCCCCCCATCTGTACATGCATGTGATCTTAATATTAATATTTCATACTGAGTTGGCAGACTCACTGGTACCACAATTTCATTAACTTTAAATTTATTATCTGTATCTAGTCTGTGTGAATCATTACACATTATTCCAGAAAGGAAGAAAGAAAAGCATGTTAAATTTGAATCCCTTTATGTAGAAGTGCCTCTAACACTGAAGATGAATGACACAATTTAACAACGCTATAATTTGATTCATTTGAACTGAAATTTACAGTGCCTGGATGATGTCTGCTGAGATGATAAATAAAAGGCATAAAGGAAATTATGACAAAAGAGTGGGGGAAAGGACTGTAAGAATAACACACATTCGGGATCTATGGGGGAAATATTCAACATTAATTAGGTTTTGATGGACTATATAGATATAGTGACCTTGATGGAAAAGCAACATTATTTACAGTGCATATATCTACATGTTCAGGAGCAAGCCCCACTGAAATCGATGGGACTTACTCCTAGGATAGTTTCTTTTGGTCTTCCGCCTTTCAGGCTATAAAGGATGCTGTTCAAAACAGATATTTTGCTTATCCCTCAGTGACTAATAACAACTCTGACTGCCTTGTCTTGACATACGACAATTTTGCACATCACTTGGGAAGACAGGCGAACTAATGCCAGTGTACTAGAAGAAGCAAAGATCACCAGTGTTGAAGCAATGATTCTTCAACATCAACTTTGTTGGTCTGGTCAAGTTGTGCAGATGCCTGATTATCGCCTTCTAAAACAACTACTCTATTCCGAACAGAAAAATGGAAAGCGTAATGCTGGTGGTCAGCAAAGAGGTTTAAAGACTGTCTCAAGGCAAATTTTTAAAAATAAATAATAATCATAATCATGATCATAATAAATTTTATTTATATCCCGCCCTCCCCAGCCGAAGCCGGGCTCAGGGCAGGTAACAACAATAAAACAGTACAAAAGTACAGCACAAACAACACTCTAAAATCATTCATTATAAAATTAATTCGTATCAAGCCACTGGCAACCATTGGGCCAGAGCTCCGCGAAGATTGCCAAGGGAGGGAGTCAGGCTGTGCCCTGGCCAAAGGCCTGGTGGAACAGCTCTGTCTTGCAGGCCCTGCGGAAAGATGTCAAGTCCCGCAGGGCCCTAATCTCTTGTGACAGAGTGTTCCACCAGATCGGAGCCACAGCTGAAAAAGCCCTGGCTCTAGTTGAGGCCAGCCTAATTTCTCTGTGGCCTGGGACCTTCAAGATGTTTTTATTTGAAGACCGTAAGTTTCTCTGTGGGGCATACCAGGAGAGGCGGTCCCGTAGGTACGAGGGTCCTAGGCCGTATAGGGCTTTAAAGGTTAAAACCAGCACCTTAAACCTGATCCTGTACTCCACCGGGAGCCAGTGCAGCTGGTATAGCACCGGGTGAATGTGATCTCGCAGCGAAGACCCCTTAAGGGGTCTCGCTGCAGCTTTCTGACCCACTGGGGTTTCTGGGTCAGTCTCAAGGGCAGCCCCACGTAGAGCGAGTTACAATAATCCAGTCTGGAGGTGACCGTCGCATGGATCACAGTGGCTAGGTCAGGGCAAGAGAGGTAAGGAGCCAACTGCTTAGCTTGGCGGAGATGGAAATATGCCGCCTTTGTTATAGCTGCAATCTGTGCCTCCATGGAAAGGGAGGTGTCGAAGATTACACCCAAACTCTTAACAGATGGTGCTGGCACTAATTGCGCCCCCACAAGAGATGGGAGTTGCCCCCCATCCCATATCGTCCCGTCCCAGCCACAGGACCTCTGTCTTTGAAGGATTTAGCTTCAACCGGCTCCCACGTAACCATCCAGCCACAGCTTCCAAACATCTGGTCAGTGTGTCTGGGGCTGAGTCAGGATGGCCATCCATCAACAGATAGAGTTGTAGTATAAACACCAACGATTGGGTAACACTGGCCTGTGAGCGCTCCAACTGGAGAACAGCCTTTAGACAAAGGTGTAATGGGCTTGGAGGGACGCGGGCGGCTCTGTGGGTTAAACCACAGAGCCTAGGACTTGCCAATCAGAAGGTCAGTGGTTCAAATCCGCACGACGGGGTGAGCTCCTGTTGCTCGGTCCCTGCTCCTGCCAACCTAGCAGTTCGAAAGCACATCAAAGTGCAAGTAGATAAATAGGTACCGCTCCTGCGGGAAGCTAAACAGTGTTTCCATGCGCTGCTCTGGTTCGCCAGAAGCGGCTTAGTCCTGCTGGCCACATGACCCGAGAGCTGTACGCCGGCTCCCTTGGCCAATAAAGTGAGATCAGCGCTGCAACCCCAGAGTCAGCCACGACTGGACCTAATGGTCAGGGGTCCCTTTATCTTTACCTAATGGGCTTTGAAGACACTTGAACTCAGGATGCAAGGGAGAAACGTGCTAAGAGGAAGGCACACTTGGCAAATCCACACTGTGATCAACTCCTGCCTGGAAACCAATGTCCCCACTGTGGAAGGACGTGTGGATCCAGAATTGGCCTCCACAGTCACTTACGGATTCATTGTTAAAACCATTTTTATGGAAGACAATCTTACTCAGCTACGAGTGATCACCAAAGAAGACGGCTCTGATGAAAATAAGGCTGTTCAGCTACACATCAATATTTTTGCCCACGGGTAGGGTGATGAATTTCAAGAGGCCATTAAAACCCAGCTCTTATACGTTCCCTAATTCTTGTGCCACCAAGCCATGTGGTCAAAACTGGCTTCATTTTCATGCATCATTCAGGTTTAGTAGTATGAAATCATACAAGGTGAGAGGAAGTTGTTGGAAACTGAAGCCAGACTGGTTAACATGCACCTTACACGTAAAACAGTGATGGACAGAACTGTAATATAATATTAATATTTGAATACACCTTAAGATATGACTGTGTATTTACCTATGACTGAAAATAACACACACACCCCTCCACAAATTATTGTACTATTCATTTCTGAGATTTGAGAGAACGGACTAAACTTCTGGATTTGAAAAGCATTCCAGATAAGTGTGCACATTTCTCTACTGCTTAATCTGGCAGTGGAATGTGCTCAGGGATTAAAACATGTGCTTGCAATTTGGGCCGGAGTCATACTGGAAAATACAGTGTTATTTTCCTGAAATACGGGAGGCTTAACACACTGTCTGCTCTGTTTAGTCTTTTGAACGTGAATTCTCCTGAGTCTTTTTATAGCCTAGTATGTTTTTATGGGCCACTACTGCTTGCAAGATTGCAGAGTCTCCTGGGGGATAGTGTCAAAACAGTTATTAAAAAGTGGCTAAGTACAAGTGTTAAGGCTGAAGTGCCAACTTCTGCAAGTTGGTCTCCCTAGCTTGTGGCTAAGTGCTGTGGGCCCAATTCTATCAACCTGACTTACATCCACTAATAGGCTTCCCTCTCTACCAGTTCTTTGGAGCTCAATGGAGAGCAAAGGAGCCCAGCAGCTGAAGGAAAGGAAGGGAGGAGAGAAGGAAGGCTCATATTTATACCTAGAAATATAAATAAACCCAGTATTATCTATCAATTGGCAATCTGCCAATAAGCGCAGAGTTGTGTGTGTAATGTATATGTAGCTAACTGTGTGAAGGAGTATTATCTTGTTTGGCAATGTGCCTGTTGCACATTTTCTAGGGTGGTGGTGGGGAATATTATTATTAGTAGTAGTAGTAGTAGTAAGCCTCCCCATACCCACAGGTCTCACGGTGGTTGCAGCATAAAATCACAATATAAAAACACATAATCAAAATAAAACAAAAACAAAAAGAACACAACACACACACACACACACATTATGAATAGCCTCTTCAGCAGGAGTTTTTACTGGGAAAATGCTGCTGTCCCAACACAAATTGCATTCCCAGGTCTGCTTTATGTGAAGAAAGAGGGTGGCCAGACCTGAGTGTAGAGCCAGACTGAGGTGAAATCCTGGGAACTGGTATTATTTTAATCTGCAGAGTTTAAGCATTCTCCATTTGGAGATGTGACGCTGCAGCGTAAAGACTCCCCCCCCCCCAATACGTTTCTTCCTATATATTTATAAATATTCCCATAATAGCCAATCAATGGCAGAAACTGATTTCACACAAACACTACAAACAATGTAAAATGCCAGCAGCAAAAGAAAACGCCAAGGATATCTGCTGACGTATTCCTCCAAGTCACAGGCACGGCACAGCTGATCAATGCCCTCCTTTGCTCGATTACTCATGCAGATGGCATAAAATTGCAGTTGAGTCTCAGCATGCACAATATTAAAAGCCTTAGATGCAATTGCAAAAAGTCATTTGGAAGCACAGTGCCGAAGACCTAGGCACTAAAACCCCAATCCTACCATCAAAGAGACTGACTAATCAAAAAGCTGAAAGTGCCAAAGTAGCTCATGCACAGTTTGTGCTCATTAGTTTGATTCCCTGACCCCTCCCTGTGAAATCCGGGATCATTCATTTTCCTGAAGATTATTTTGAATTGTTTCTCTGTCTTGAGAAGATCATGGTAACTTACACACCTTCCAACATACCTCAGATTAAAAATAGGGGCATTCTTAGGGTTGCCATATGTCTGGGTTTTATGTCCTGTTTTGCGGGGCTAGCATGCCCATCTGGGAAGATTTTTGCAATTTGGATTAAATGTCCAGGTTTAGGGTTTTTGTTTTTGTTTTGTGGGGAACATGCATGCTCAGAAGGCACTGTGCCACTGAACAGGAAGCTTGCATCTGGTGGCCTGGAGCGGCCTGCCCAGGGTTGCGCTAGATCAGGTGTTGATCCTTGCTGCCGCTAGACCATGTGCAGATTCCTTGGGGCAGGCTAGACCTCGTGCTGTTCCCAGAGGCTGCCAGGCTGTGCATGGCTAAGCGTGTTCTCCTTCAAGGAGAGCACGTGTTGCGGTGGGGGCTAACAAGACACCCCACTGTTGCTGGGCGGGAAAAGAATGTTGGCCACCATTACAATTGGGTTCTACCTGTTGCTTAGGAGATTTATATGTTGCCATTTTGTGACTGACAGCCATAGCCCATATATGCCCTGTGCGCAGCGTTGAGCTTCCTCTTTTCACTGCGTGCATCAGATCAACAGCCCTCCCTCCCTATGTTCAGGGTTGTTTGCTTGACCTTGCTATGCCTGTCATGGGGTCGTCTGCTTTGGGGACAGGGGCCCAGTAGGACTTTTGTCCATTTGGCTGATTGGCTGGTGCCATTTAGTTTTTGCCTACTGCGTAGCAAATCATCACAACTTGTAAGGTTGCGGTTAGGCATTGGTTTTATGAACTGGTTGGTGGAGGGGTATGGGTTGGCTGTGCCTGCCCCTCCAATGCTGCTGCAGCAAGGGGATTCTGGTAAAGGAATCCAGGGGCTTGCCATGCTTTTGTCCGAACCCCTGTCAAGGGGCTAGGGCCACGCAAGAGCCCCTGGAAGCATTTGGAGAGAGATGAGGGCATGGTACCCTGCTCCATCTCTCTCCCAAAAATGTTTTCCCTTTCTGACTTCACGGGTGTGTGAATGTCAGTCTGTCCCCGTGCAGGGTCAGATAGTCGCAACCAATGCCTAAGCAACCACTCACATTGCTTGTATTTTAATAAAGTTGTGGCCAAAATTATGCCTTAACCTTAAACAAAAATTATGTGCCAATCGTGTTTTATTTGGGGGTGGCTTGGGGACCTCGACATGCAACTATGGGGCCGCGTGAGGCCTCACACCACTCCTGGCGGTCAGCTGGCCTTGTGTGACCTTCATAGAGCTACTCGGTCTCCCAGCGTGAGCAGAAGGCTGAAGACAGCATAGGTAAGAGTTGGGAGGGAAGAAGGAGGGAGCAGGGAGACAAGGAAGGATTAGCAGCAGGGAGGGGTGAGCAAGGGAGGGATGGGATGGTGGGGGGCGCCCCAATGGTGTTTGGAGTGTGTGTGTCCTGGGTTTTTATCCCCGAAATATGGCAACCCTAGGCATTCTATTCTACATCCCGCCTCATTGGGTCCTAATAAAAGTTGGTCTCAACTCCCATTGTCCTAACTTCAAGATGTCCATTCAATAATGGTGTATTTAAAAATGCATCAAACTTCTTGATGTCTGTTTCCCTTGCTTTCTGTTCTTGCTTTTGCAGTCCCAGTTCGGCCGAGAGTCACTACGGTCTCCTGTGACATTTTAAAAATATCAGATCTGCTTTACTGCTGCAGATGTCTCTTTTACAAGTCGTCAAGGACTGCCAGCCTGCCCAAATCTACTACAGCATTCCATAGTCGGTAGTTTACATGGTGGCGGTAACAGCCAATAAAATAGCACTGTGAAATGCTTCAGTGTGAAAAGGCTAATTCAGTGTCGGCTAATAAAGTCCGAATGATTCATCACGACATGCTATTTATGTACAGAGTCTTGTTAAATAGGTGGGAGAGATCCTAGTGTAACGAAACGCTGTGTGCTGCTTACTCCTTTCCTACTCTGCAAAGAACCTGCTGAAATAGGGGGTCAGTGGGAGGGGGGGAAGGCTGATAAATAACAACAACATCTTTAAAATAAAAAAACCAACAACCCATTGCCATATGCAGAAAAAATAAACACAGATTTCCTGTTCTAAACAGAAGCAGGTTTTGATGCAGCCATTTTAAAAAAAGGCATTTTGTGACCAGTTTTTAATACCGACTCAAGCTAAAAGCTATTCTCTTTTCAGAAACTGGCAATCAACTGGAGGGAGGGGAAGCTACTAAAATCAGTAGGACAGCTATTTGTTAGGGGGGCTTACAGAAGCTGCCTCAAGCTCATTCTGTCCCATATCTTGCAGTTTTGCATTTCTTGCATAGTTTCAGATTGGAACATGACCCATTCAAATCCTTTAATCGTCATCATCAGTTTTTGGCTTATATTCCAGAGGAACATTTTGGGGGACTTTCCTCAGGAAATGGCTGAAAAAGCTTAAAGCAGGATACCCCTCTTTTCTCCCCTAACTTTTCCCTTTCTTTGGCTTGGAAAATTGCACAATGGTGCACAAAAATTGCAGTGGCACAATTTTTTAATTGAACCATCTCCTACACTACAGCATGGTGTAGTGGTTAAGAACAGTAGACTCGTAATCTGGTGAACCGGGTTCGCTTCCCCGCTCCTCCACATGCAGCTGCTGGGCGACCTTGGGCTAGTCAGACTTCTCTGAAATCTCTCAGCCTCACTCACCTCACAGAGTGTTTGTTGTGGGGGAGGAAGGGAAAAGAAGATTGCTAGCCGCTTTGAGACTCCTTCGGGTAGTGATAAAGTGGGATATCAAATCCAAACTATTCCCTCTTCTTCTTGTAAGAGAAGCTCTTCTAAAATTGCCCACCCCATATTCTGTTCATGGAATATTTGCATTTCCTACTTTACTCAAACCGGTTCTGAAATGGTGGTGTGATAAAATGGCACAATTGCCCTCTGACTCGCAATGTTTTTTAAAAAATTGAGAATTGTGCCTGTTCAGATTTTTTTCCCATTCTGATGTTCTAGCAAGAGTTTAACTAGAGCAGAACCAACTGGATTCCAGAACGTTTAGCAAATGGAGCTTGGCCATTTTGCTCATCCCTAATATACATATTTCCATATATTTCCATATATTTATAGAACAGCTTCTTGCCTTAAGGCATAGGCCAGGTAATGGGGGAGGGGGAGTGAAACATATTTTTTAAAGCAAAACTGTAATGTTCTGCCAGAATAACCCTAACATTCAAAACAGGCCTAGTAGACAGGTCTAAAAATAAACAAAAGATGCTTGAATTACGATGAAGTTTGGGCGAAACAACATATTCCACCTTAAACCTTTATCTTTAAAGCACAGCTGTTGCTTGTCCTGCACAAATCAAGGCTGGGAAGGCAGGACTGGCAGTGAAGAAGCTCTGGGTGTAAAGTGGAAAATTCATACCTGCCTACTAGCTTTTCTCCTCAGTCCAGATTCCTGATTTTTGTCTGGGCTAAGAGACGAGCAGCAAGTAGGGGAAGTTTTTAGGTGAGGGAAGGCCTACTGCCTAAAGCTTCTCTCTGTAAATCACGCTATCATGCCAGCCTAAAACATTTTGTTGCCTCAGGCAAAGGACAAGATGGCGGCCTGCCCCATTCTGCGACTGTCACTCTTCTTTGGAAATTAAACCAATGGCCAGATTTAAATATTCAAAATATTTACTTGCATAAACTTATAATTATAGATTAATTAAAACATAATATTTACAGCCACATGCTTCTCCAAGCATGGGCTCACAGTCTCATGTTCTAACTTCCAAGCAACTGTATTTTTCTTTCCTTACAGAGTTCAGCCTTCAACCTTCTGTATCTCAGTCTTGCAGCTTCTATGAGAGATTTACACTTTTACCTTCTCATGCTGCTTGGCTCTCTTTCCTTCAAGCAGAGAAGAATCACTCCAACGCTCTATTGAACTTGGCAGTTTTCACAGTGGATTCTAAAATGCAGTCATTTTGCATCACATAAAATGGAGTCTCTCCTTCACCCAATACCTCCCATGTGGCCAAAGATAGCTAATCACATGAGAACTCTGGAATTCAGTTACCAACCAATCAAATTTAAACACATAACAATGCATATAAGTATTTATGATTTCAGTGAATTAAATTACAGTGGTACCTCGAGTTACAAATGCTTCAGGTTGCAAACGCTTCAGGTTATAAACTCTGCAAACCTGAAAGAGTTCCTCGAGTTGAGAACTTTGCCCCGGGTGAGAACGGAAATCGTGTGCCAGAGGTGCAGTGGCAGCAAGAGGCCCCATTAGCAAAAGCACGCCTCTAGTTAAGAACAGTTTCAGGTTAAGAACGGCCCTCCAGAACGAATTAAGTTTGTAACTAGAGGTACCACTGTAGTATACTTAACAGATGTATCCTCTCACGTCTACTCTCACACTATCTTTCTAGATAGCCAAAGTCAATATAAGACAAAATGATCAAGGCTGGACCACAGGGCATACCAGGGAGAGGGACTCTGTGGCCCTCCAGATGTTATTGGACTGCAAGCCGCATCATTGCTGACTATTGGCCATGCTGGCTGGGGTGGATGGGAATTGGATCCCAAAAACATCTGGAGGACCACAGGTTTCCCCCATCTCTGAGGCAGACCAAGGATGTCAATCTCCAGGTCCTCTCTCTCTCTCTCTTAAAGATAAAATCTGAAAAAGGGAAATGTGACATTCTCTTTCAGCATCATCTGAGGCCAGTCTTCTTGGAAACCAAGCTCAAGTATAATCTGTTGCTTTATTTTATCTCAGTAGATAAAGCTATGGTCATCATGAGAAATTAACCATTCTCAACAAGCCTTTACTGCTGAAGCAACCTTTTGATTAAGAGCCGTCAAGGTAAGATTTACATGATCTAGAAATGCAACATTCTGTTCTATAATGTGAAAATATATCAGCTCTCTGTCATTTTAATTAACAGTATCATACTACTTGCTTTCCTCATTCTTTTTCTGCTACTTTTAACAATAAATATGAAGCAAAATGGAAATTGTATCTCCTCTCCTGTTTCCCCATTAACCCTCCCTTTGAACTGCTAAGGAGGGTAGTTAAAGGATTTCTTAAAACAGATTTAATTGCCAAAGTCTAAGGTGGAAACTCATCTGCATAATTCCTGTGCACAGTGGAAATGTGGGGCTGTTTTAAACAAAGCCTAAATGTAAGTCCAGCTAATTGAAGAATCATAGAATTGTCGAGCTGGGACCACAAGGACAATCTAGTTCAATCCTTTTCAACGTAAGAATCTTTTGCTCACATAGGACTGGAATCCATGGCTCCGCGATTTAGAGTCTCATGCTCTACCAACTGAGCTATAGTCATGAGAGCCAGTGTAGTGTAGTGGTTAAGAGTGGTAGACTTGTAATCTGGTGAACCAGGTTCGCGTCTCTGCTCCTCCACATGCAGCTGCTGCGTGACCTTGGGCCAGTCACACTTCTCTGAAGTCTCTCAGCCCCACTCACCTCACAGAGTGTTTGTTGTGGGGGAGGAAGGGAAAGGAGAATGTTAGTCGCTTTGAGACTCCTTCGGGTAGTGATAAAGCGGGATATCAAATCCAAACTCTTCTTCTTCTTCATGACAGCAGCATAATATGTTGTTGTTGTTGTTGTTGTTTAGTCATTTAGTCGTGTCCGACTCTTTGTGCAGTTTGGTCAAACTCATGCTGGTAACTTTGAGAACACTATCCAACCATCTCGTCCTCTGTCGTCCCCTTCTCCTTGTGCCCTCCGTCTTTCCCAACATCAGGGTCTTTTCCAGGGAGTCTTCTCAGCTGAGACTCCAATACTTTGGCCACCTCATGAGCATAATATACATTTACACTTATCTAATTAAGGGGTCTGAATGCTAAAGTGGCACAATTTTCTCTTCCCGTATCAGAGGTCACAAAATAAATGAAATGTGTATCAAAGGGACCTTTGAATATACACCTGAGTGTAGCTGCTGTCTATTAATAAAGATCCTCTTCAGAGGCTTGACTATTGAGTACACCCATAAAATGAAGCAAACGACTAGAGACATTAGGGAGAAAGCCTTTTCGGTAGTGGCACCCCAACTATGGAATAGCCTCATTGGAAATGTCTGGTGACATATTTGTGGAATGGTGTCAGAGACATGGCTCCCCAGAGCGATGTTGGGGGCAGAAGAGGAGGATAGCGAATTGGAGATCTACCAAGGCAGGGATTTTAGAGCGGCAGTGAGGAAGACAGCTTTCACTCACAGCTGTTTGTCTCCAGCCCCACTCATCCAACATCGACTTCTCATGTCAGAGGAAAAGAGACAGTTTCTCTTTAAAAAATTTAAATTATTGAATTTTACAAATAATTTACAAAAATCATATAATATAGTTTCTTATCTTATACAGTGTTTTGGACTTCCGTCAACTGCATCTGAAGATTTTTCAGTCTTTATCACTTAATCTGCATTTCATTATTTTCAGTATTACATTTAATACTCCTTCACTAATAATTCTTATCATAGTTTTCTCTGCAATATTTTGCATAATCCTCCTTACAAAACTTCTTGCAATCCTACCAGTGTAATCTGTTGATTACAATTGCTTCTCAAATAATTCATATATTTACTCCAGTCTTCTGATAATCTCTGATCCTGCAAGTTTTGAATCCTTCCTGTCATCTTATCCAATTCTACATAGTCCATTAATTTCGTCTGCCATTCTTCTTTCATCGGTAGTTCTTCCTGTTTCCATTTCTGTGCCAACAATACTCTTGCTGCCATTGTTGCATATAAAAACAGTTTGTTGTCCTGTCTATTACTGTCCTCACTTACAATGCTAAGTAAAAATGCTTCTGGTTTTTTAATAAATGTATATTTCAACATCTTTTTCATCTCATTATATATCATTTCCCAGAAGCTTTTCACTTTCTTACATTCCCACCTCTGGTGGGAATAGAGACAGTTTCTCAGGGCAGTGAACCAGAGTTGGCCCAGACGCTGATAGCGAGTATCAGGTTGTGACAGAGAGGGAGGGGGATTCATTGGAAGAAGAGACTGCATATCCACATGCGCCTGCTTAACAAGGGTTAAAGAAAGACGTAAAGCAAAGAGGTGAAGGAAAGGGGGTAGCTTCTGGAGGATTTCCTGTTGGCACAGGGGGCGTGATTCAGAAGCTTCAACGTCGTGATGAGAGAGCAGCCTCTGTGACTGCTCGAAAAACTAGTTGCTGTCAATAATAAACTGTTTGAAAATACCGGGACGTTTGCTTGCTGCCTAATTAAGCTGAGAGGAAGCCAGACCCTGACAAATATTTGGTGCCAAGCGAAGGCTTTTCTGCATTTCCAACCAACTTCACTCAATGTGTTGCGTATGCTAGTTTCCCATACACTCTAGAGGAGAGTTCCATGCAGAAAAAGCACAAATGCTCTCATTTCTTTGCATCTCTGATGCTTTACTTTGTTTGATGTTTTAATTTGTTGGAAGCTGCCCAGCGTGGCTGGGGAAACCTAGCTGTCCTCAGCTGTGGTGGGAGATGTTGTGCAATTTCCAGTACAGTCATACCTCAGGAATAATACGCTTTGGGTTAGGAAAATTCAGGTTGTGCTCCGCAGTGACCCGGACGTAATGGAGGGCGTTACTTCTGGGTTTCACCACGTGCGCATGCACAGACCGTCAAAATGACGTCATGCGCAGAAGCGCCGAAATGTGACCCAAGTACGGGCCATTGCGTCCTGCATTCCATTTGGGATGCGAACGGGACTCTGGAACGGATCCCGTTTGCATCCCGAGGTACCACTGTACTGAAGTAAGATTCAGCTGCCATTCTAGTTGACTTCTATACATGGAATATGGGTGTGCACCATCTTGTACTTCACCACAGCCGGGGGGGGGGGGGACAAACATGTTTCAGGACAGCCCTGTGTACCATCATATAATAATGCTTCAGCATATGAGTAAGTTTCGTTTAAATATTTTCCATGGCCACTTGTTATTCTTCCGGGCCTTTAGATGTATTTTATATAATCTCTTAATAACACCACCTAGATAATTGCATGGCATTCTTACCGACAGACCGGGCTGAATTGAACATTATGCACCATGCTTCGCAGATTACAACCACAGCCAAATGTTCCTAACCAACTGCTGTGCTTTAATTATTTGGATCTTCTCTGTGTGGAAAAGTGTGCCCAGTTTGCACCTTACGCAGGAGGAGAGAGGGGGGGACAAAATAGAACAACATTTCTGAGGAGAAAGTGGATTAATTGATCTGGATCTTGGAAGATTTCTATATTTGGAACCTTCTATTTATCAATCCATTCTCAGAAGGCCCTCACAGATAAACACAAGATAACTGTGAAAGGAAGAAACACGGGACACTGCAAAGATGAGGCTCATAGCTGAGAAGCAAACAAAGTCATTATTTGAAGATTAGCATCATATTTTCTCTGCATTATTTTGCTCCTTGAATTGAAAGGTCAGAGCGTGAAATTTCATATTGCTTCCTCTTTAAAAAGAGATGTCCCTTTTCAACGGGCATTTGGGCGTGTGCCTTTTCCTCTGCTAAATACACAGCCTTCCTCTTAGGCCTTTTATCACTTAGCAATATGAGATGATTGCTAGAGGTAAGATTCACTAAACACAGCTGCTGCAAAACCTGCATCTATTTCATTGTCCACTTTAACAGCCTTTCAAAATGCTTGACAGAAGTCATGCAACTCGGCAAGTCTGGCATCATTATATGGCACATTGAAGCAAATGCTGGGGGGGCCACATTGGCTCATGATGGCCTCATCTTCCCCGAGCACTGTAAAAGCACTGACTTCAGACCCTCCAAGTGACCCTTTATTCCAGGGACACTCCTGGATTTACAGAAGCCATCCTGGTTTCTGCTTTGATTCAGAAACGTCCCACTCTCCCTTAAGATGTCCCTGTATTTATCAGAGAACTTTTGAAGCGTATGGTAAAAGGTAAAGGGACCCCTGACCATTAGGTCCAGTCGTGACTGACTCAGGTTGCGGCGCTCATCTCGCTTTATTGGCCAAGGGAGCCGGCGTACAGCTTCCAGGTCATGTGGCCAGCATGACTAAGCCGCTTCTGGCGAACCAGAACAGCTCACGGAAATGCCATTTACCTTCCCGCCAGAGCGGTACCTATTTATCTACTTGCACTTTGACGTGCTTTCAAACTGCTAGGTGGGCAGGAGCTGGGACCGAGCAATGTGAGCTCACCCCGTCGCGGGGATTCGAACCGCCAACCTTCTGATCAGCAAGTCCTAGGCTCTGTGGTTTAACTCACAGCACCACCCGTGTCCCTAGGACAACTGTAAGGGAGGGGGGGAGATAGGAAGTGGAGTCAGAGGACTTGAATATGGCCTTCTTAAAAACTTTTCAGAAAATCTCCGAGACTTCTAAGCGCTGGTTAATTATGCAAGGGCTAAGGGAATATTTGGAGGGGTGTCATAAGTTTGGGGGTTTATGTGCTGTGGTTCATTTTTTTCTTGGTTGGCATGTTTAAATACTGTTTACAGTTATTTGCTCTGCCTTTAATATCCACTGCTTTTTAATAAAGATATGTGCTTGCAAAAGGTTTTAGAAAATACTGTGCCGCATGTGGATTTTCCCCACATTCCAGAGGCTTCTATTCCCAAGAAAAGATTTGGTTTTCCCAACATGCTACTCAACTAGAGGAGTTTTCTCAACATGTTTTTTTGCAGCTCCTAAAGTGGTCTCGATGTAACTCAATTCTTAGCTTATTGATGTGTTTTCTTAGTTTATAACCAACCTCTATTTCCAAATGAAAACCACATTGGAGTTCAAGAAAACTGAAATGGTAGAATCGCTTTTAAAATAAAATAAAAATAACATATATTTGTTTATATTTTTTATTAAACAAGCAAAACAGAAAGCTAAAACTGTATGAATTTTTTAAACCCCAGAAAAAAAAATGAAAATAAATATTGCCTGATAATTTCTGTCCACGAAGCTGCCCATAAAACATATAGGACCAGGTGGCATCTCTACATACTGTGAAATAAAAATAATATTGCCACATTATAGATATGTGTATGCAGAACTCTTAGTCATTTAAAGCTGTTTGTGCCTTGGCTAGGCACAAGCTCTATCAATAGTGCTTCCATTTTGTTAAATGCCCCAAACGCTCATCATAATATTTACAGCTTTCATTGTGAGGCAGTGGTGTCCTGGCCAGCTCAAATTATAGATCACTGCATAGACAGCAGCTCATTGCAACCTGCTCTTTTATTTATAGAATGAAATGATGTGATCAGGATGCAATAACCTTCTATTAATTGTGTTTGCATTGTTGTAGCAGTTAGCATCGAAGGGGAAAACTTGGCAGCAGTTTAATGTGAAATTCATTTCAGACCTTTCAGACTGGCAGTTGATATGGAATAGACTTCCTGTTCTTTAACCCCAAGAATAGTTAACAATAGTTTACCTATAATGGGAATTAGGGTTGCTTGTGCGTAAATTCCAAACTGCTCCGAGCTGGTAGTATAGCTGGACCTTTCCCCGGTTTGACAGCCCTAAAACGCGACTGTCTCAATCACTGGCAGAATCCGTCAGTGGGCGTTTCCTAAACTTCCTCCAACATAAGAATTCCTTAACAGACAACCTCCTCCTCGCTTCTCTGCGCGGAAGACTTCTGCGCAGAGTGGGCTTGCCAAGCGGTGGTCCTGCACTCTCCTCACTGACCTCACTGGAAGAGTCTCGGAGCCTCCCCTCCGAAGTACTCTCAGCCTCTCCTTTCTTCCTGGTGTCACCTTGGTTTCCTTCCCCAGCGGAAGCTCTCTCTCTCCCCTTGCTGGTTCCCTCTCCGGCATCATTAGGGAGCCTTACCTCTCCACTCGGCTCCGATGTCAGTTCCCTGACATTACCATTAGCAGTGGATCAGATAAACTATGTTCTCCCCCACCACCTCTGTTTTGCCATCACACAAATCATATAAATGTAATAAATAAATTTTAAACCACTGTTGGACCACTGGCTTATTTTTTGCTAATTCAGAGGTGACACGCTTCTGTTGCTGATTCAACAACAACAACAACTCGAAAAAAACGAAGCCTTTTTGCTAGGGATAATTAGGACAGAAGTTCTGAAGAAGCCGATTAGTCTTTTAATGTATGCAACAACCGCCGCCAGAACCTTATATGCACAGAAATGGAAAGAGGTACTGTAGAGACTCCAACCAAATAAGAATGATTTCTTACAGTCAATAGCGTCATTTCAGCACAATCCATTATTGACTGTAAAACTAAGAGATCCAAATGATTATCTGTTTATGGAAAAATTGGGGGGCCCTTTTTGGACTATCAAAGTATTTTAGTGATATGAAATCACAAGCAGGATTCAAGATATGAGTGGAGGATTAAAAAAAAGGACAAGATGGAGTTAGGGGGGTTAGCAACAAGTACAGTGGTACCTCAGGTTAAGAACTTAATTTATTCTGAAGGTTCGTTCTTAACCTGAAACTGTTTTTAACTTGAGGTATCACTTTAGCTAATGGGACTTCCCACTGCTGCCGCACGATTTCTGTTCTCATCCTGAAGCAAAGTTCTTAACCTGAGGTACTATTTCTGGGTTAGCAGAGTCTGTAACCTGAAGTGTCTGTAACCTGAAGCATCTGTAACCTGAGATACCACTGTACCTTAATTGTTAAGAGATCATAAGTAAGCAGTCTTGATTTGCAATATTCAAACACATAGTTTGACCATGCAGTCTTGGGTTTTGCTTTGCTTTTTAATTACAGAAGTCATCCCAGACCTATTGAAGTCCTCTCAGAACTACTTTAAAGACTGTTTTAACAATCATTAGTTTGTTTTGTTTGGTATTTCATAGTTCATTACTACTAATGTTTTGGGATTTTACCTCCAAGAATAGAAATTTGTGTAGGTGTCACCTAGCATTTGATTACCATAGTATTGCTTTCTTGTTTTGTATTAAGGAATAAAAACAAAAGATTAAAAAGATTAGCACTCCACCTTCTAAATAACAGTTTCCATCTCTCTTGTTTTGCAGCAGAAAACTCCCAAAGTAGTAAACTAATTTGCTCCCATAGGGTAAGATTCAAATGTCAGTGACATATCTGCAACAACTATGGTGATTAATTTTTTTAAAAAATTGCTCATGAGCATTGGAATCCATCTCTCGTGATGGCACTGACAGACCTACCCTGATTTCACAGTGGGCTCAGATAGCCAGAAGTGACTCACCTGAGCTACAAGAATATCCTCCCAGCAGCAAGGTTGCTCAGGAGGCAGAGACAGCAGCAATGCAAACCCTACTTCACCACTGCCTCACTCTCCCAGTAAGCAGCAACAACACTACTGTCAGGAGATAATTCTTGTGTCTCCACCTTACCAGCCGAGCTGCTCCCAGTGTGGTGTAGTGGTTAAGAGCGGTAGACTCGTAATCTGGTGAACCGGGTTTGTGTCTCCTCTCTGCCACATGCAGCTGCTGGGTGACCTTGGGCTAGTAACACTTCTCTGAAGTCTCTCAGCCCCACTCACCTCACAGGGTGTTTGTTGTGGGGGAGGAAGGGAAAGGAGAATGTTAGCCGCTTTGAGACTCCTTCAGGTAGTGATAAAGCGGGATATCAAATCCAAACTCTTCTCTTCAAACGCTTCCCGCTGATAGTTGAGTCCTTCTTGGTACTCAGTTGCCTGGTCAACAGATGAGCGAGCAATTGGCCAATTTTGTGGGTTTCAACATTTAGGAATTCATTCATTTTCTTGGGAAATTCTTGTGGATGTGATAAAGCTTTCAGCCTCTAGAACAGCTGTTCTCAACCTGTGGGTCCCCAGATGTTGCTGGACTACAACTCCCATCATCCCTAGCTAGCAAGGCCAGAGCTCAGGGATGATGGGAGTTGCAGTCCAACAACATCTGGGGACCCACAGGTTGAGAACCGCTGCTCTAGAACCTTGGGAGCCATATTAAGTTTTTATCATACAAAAGCTGGCTTTCTAACCGATCCTGCTTTAAAAGATCAGTGTGGGCCAGCTGTATTGGGGTGGGGATGGTTTTGAAATTGGAATCTTTTTGTGTGTGCCATTTTTATTCAATTTTCCATTTTACAATTTAGAATATTCATTTAAACAACTTTAAAATACGGGGAAAACTGAGAGCTTTCCCTTTGATGTGGCATAACTCACCAGTTTAAGTGTCTTCCTCACTTTTTGTGCTTGGTTGTTGTGGAAAGGAAAAGTGGATTGAAAGGCTTTCAAATACAAATAAGCCTAATGGCCCATACATACATACATACATACATACATACATATATACATACATAATTTTATTTGTATGTTGCCTTTCCACAGTTCAAACCATGCTCAAGGAGGCTTACAACATGAAAAAATACATCACTACAACATAACGAGAAATAGTCATAAGCAATAATTAAAGCATTAAAAATACAAAACCAAACTGAACAATTTCAAGATAAATAACAACAAAATCTAAAATAAAGATATGAAAAATAAATAGCAACAACCTCTCCCCCAACGGAACCCCAGACACATATAGGAAGATAGAACATTTTGGTTACTACTTGAATTGATTGAAGCAATAACTTTAGATATATAGATATATAAAGCCCAATACATGAAATCAAAGATTCCCACATCTTGTGTTCTCAACTCATTCACAATCTGTTCCAATTGCTTCAGGGGGAGAAGGAGGCTTTTACTGAGAAAGCAAATCTAAAGTGCTGTGATTCCTTGAAGGCTTGTTTCTATTAATTTTGTATCATGAAGCTTCTGTAAACTGGTTTGGAGCTGACAAATGGGTACTTTGTGTGTAGTAATGCAGTGCCATTTGCTAACAGAGGTACAATCAAAAAAAGGAATGCGGTCTGTATTAACCATTTACCGTTTACTCTTTCAGATTAGCAAAACCCTTTGTCAACTTAAACGATGAAACCACAGGATCAGATAACATAAATACCAACAGAGAAAGAAAAATGCCAAACAGTTATGAGCAAGGGGAGAAAAAGGCAAACATTTAGGTGTGATTCTAGAAGAAGGCAGACAATCAATTAGGTGGAAAAGTCACCAAGTAGAAAGGAATGTTTACTCGCTTCCAGGAAAGACAACATGCCTTGCAAAACAATATCTCTCATGAGTCATTTTGGTTGCACAGCCCATTAAATTTATTAATCCTTGGCACTTGAAAGAAATAACTTATCCTGAAATCACTAGGATGAAGAATGTTGTTGTCTTGGCCTGCAGGGTTGTTGTTCCACTCTTTCTTGTTTCTTTATTAGATTGGTATACCACTCTTCATCAAAATATCTCAGGGCAGTTCACAATGTTTGGTTGGTTGGTTGGTTGGTTGGCTGTTTGTTCTTAAGGATAGTTCCAGCATATTTAAAATAATATTGTGACTTGCACTAAACACCAACAACTGGGAAACACGGGCCTGCGAGTGCCCCAGTTGGAGAACAGCCTTTACCAAAGTTATCATCGGTTTTGAAGATACTTGAACTCAGGACAAAAGGGAGAAATATGCTAAGAGGAAGGCATGCTTGGCAAATCCACACCGTGATCAACTCCCACCTGGAAACCTATGTCCCCACTGTGGAAGGACGTGTGGATCCAGAATTGGCCTCCACAGTCACTTACAAACTCATTGTGAAAACAGTGTTTATGGAAGACAATTTTACGCAGCTACAAGCGATCACCAAAGAAGACTTCGCAAAGTCACAAGTTGTTCCTCAGGTGCAGTGCTTTGGAAAGAAGTCAACAGAGGTTTATAAGGAGATGATAGTCTACTATCAATTATGGGGAAGTTTTATGCTAGGTTCTTATTAAGCGATAGATTTATTTCTTTTTTTGGAATCTGAGAACGTGCTTAATGATTCTCAAGCAGCTTTTAGAGGGAATCGTTGATCACCGTCTGGTCCTTTCCCACCTTGATGAAAAATATACGAGACCTTTACAAGCAAACTGTGGGTTCAAAGGCAGCTTTGATTCTGCCCCCCCCCCATTAAGTTATGGGAGAAACTGGATCACATTCTGGCTGATAAAAGACTCTGTCCTTTTTTTGCTACATTAAGGCTTTGTATAGCAATAGCCTTTTAAAAAGCAGATGTGGTAATCAGAAACAGCTTACTAAAGATATACCCATGACTAGGGATGTGGAGAAATATGATTCAGTTCCCTTTCCAAAGCAAATTTATCTGATCTGCACATTCCAAAACACCATGAGAATTGATACACAGCCATTCTTTGAAATTTACACTTCTCTGAATACTGCAATGCAGTTCTCCAACCAGCTAATATGTGCAAAAATGCATACAGAATCATAGAGTTGGAAGGGACCATACTGGAAGTGTCCATAAAAATGAATGTATTAGTAGAAATAACACACAAAATGCATTATATTTGGGGGAAATTGCTTTGCAAAGATGTACACATGTGGCAAAATTGCATACGAATATGTGTAATTCACACTGAAATGGTGATGAATTTTCACAAAGACCCTCTAAAAGTTGCCAAACTAATATGGAAATGTGGAGAACTGGAGATTCCAAGAGAAACAAAAAATGACAGATTCATTCATCCTTACTCTGGACCAGATGAGTTAAGCAAGGATGCATTCTTGCCCCTACTTTTTAAAGTTTTTTGCTAAATGATAAACAAAGTCTTAAAAGACCCAGGTGGGCACCTACCAAAATTTGGAGCTAAGACAATATGTATCCTGCTTTAAGCTGTTGATATAGTTAAGTCTCTCCAGCTCCAGTCTTAGGCTAAAACGTATCTGCTTTGATTGTTTGGATAGACTCCTAACCTATGAATAGATTATAACACTGGTAGGTTTGGGTGGAAGGAGCAAGGGACTGGCAGCCCTTAATCTGTGGGAAACATTATGTAGCTCGATCCAACCTTGGAGCTCACAACATAGGGATACTTACAGTTTGCAAAATGAAATTTAAATGCTCTGTCTTTACCCTTATTAACAAAATGAGTTGGCATGGTTCTACTTACCAGATGCTTACTTTAACAAATAATCATGTTGGGCCTTACTGCTATGTAATTAAGAACGTGGGTAATTACAGGAATAAAACAAAGTTTAAGTGGACAGAAAAGCCCTCTTCGGCAAAATAAATAAATAAAAATTAAAAATCTCTAAACAATTCTGAAGAAAATCAACATGGAAGCAATTTCTGAACTCTTCAAAATTACCTGTAATAAATATGAGAGAGAGAGAGAGAGAGAGAGAGAGAGAGAGAGAGAGAGAGAGAGAGAGAGAGAGAGAGAAATTAACAGCTGAGCATGGTGGGCTGCTGAATCTCTAATCCCCAGCTTTCTGTCAAAACCTGCTCCTAGCAGAACACACTGCAAATTGCCACATCTGTGCTATACATTTAAAGCACTATAACAGTCATGGCTTCCCGCAAAGAAGTCTGTGAACTGTAGTTTGTTAAGGTTGCTGGGGACCATTAGTAAAGGTAAAGGGACCCCTGACCATTAGGTCCAGTCGTGACCGACTCTGGGGTTGCAGCGCTTATCTCGCTTTATTGGCCAAGGGAGCCGGCATTTGTCCACAGACAGCTTCCGGGTCATGTGGCCAGCATGACTAAGTTTGTTTACCTTCCCGCTGGAGTGGTACCTATTTATCTACTTGCACTTTGATGTGCTTTCGAACTGCTAGGTTGGCAGGAGCAGGGACCGAGCAACGGGAGCTCACCCCATCGCGGGGATTTGAACCGCTGACCTTCTGATCGGCTCTGGTTTAACCCACAGCGCCACCCATGTTCCTCCTGGGGACCATTAGGAGACCCCTTTTCCTCTCACAGAGCTGCAGTTCTTAAGACTGGCTTAACAACCAACCCCTATTTCCCATGGAGCTCTGGGAATTGTAGTTCTGTATGGGGGAAAATGGGTCTCCTAAGAACTCTCGGCACTCTTAACAAACTACAGTTCCCAGGATTCTCCAGGGGAAGCCATGACTGTCAAAGTGGTGTCCTAATGCTTTCAATGTATAGTGTGGATGCAGCCTTATATCAATTGTAAATGGTGTACAGCACAGCACAAACACAGCTTGAGCCGATTCTGTGAAACAGACCTTGGAACAGTGGGGAGCATGTTGCGTGTTGAGTCCCTCCAGGCCACCCTCCAAGAAATACACACTTCACACAATAATTTTTGTTTAAGGTTTTTGGCATCAATTTTGGCCACAACTTTATTTGAATACATAATTGTGAGTGGTTGCTTAGGCATTGGTTATGACTATCTGTCCATGCCCAGGGACAGAGCTGACTTCCGGATTCCAGCGGAAGCCAGCATGGGAAACAAATATTGGGTGAGGAAGTGAGGCTGGGCCCCAAACCATCACTTCTCACCCTCATGTTCCGGTGGGGCTTGCACGGCCCAGGTCCGATTCCAGGGACAAGGACGAAAGAATGGCAAGCCCCTGGATTCCTTTAACGGAATTCCCTTTTTCCGCATCGCCATTGGAGGGGTAGGCACTTACCCCTCCTCCAACCAATTTTAACCAATGCCTAACCGCCAAAGGAGCGCCAAGCTCACCGCCAAACCACTCACAAACCCAGCCAGGACCTCAATTTCGCCACCACTGCACCCAGCCAAGCCACATTTCCTAAAGCCGAAAGGTGCACCCCATCCTCCATGAAGATGGATTCATCTCGAAAAAGGATCTTAGGGTGTGAAATCTCCTCACCACCCAGCTCCAAGATCTTTCTCGCTACTGCAGCATTAATACGTTTCCTGGCCCTTTCAGTGGCAGCTGGGCAACGACTTCCCCTCCATACCCGTCGTTGCAAAAGCCTTGACCAAAATATTTTAGCTGACGGCAACAACGCCCGTAGCACCTCCAGGTCACTTAAGATTAATGCTCTTAGCGACAGACAGTCCGTGGAAACCAGGTCATTCTCGCCCAGTTGCACCACCACAGCCGTGGGCGGCCCTTCCAAAAACACCTGCCTCCGAATCAGCGGCAGGAATTCTGACCAGCGCATCCCTCGCCTGGACAGCCAAGACAAATGTACATGTGGAGGAAGGCCGAGACCCATTCCCAATCCGGACTGTCGTGCTCCAACGCCAGCCCAGTGCACGATACTGTGTCCCACCATCCAGATGCGAACCGCTGCTACACCTGAGGTAAACAAGCAAACAAACATGTCAGCATACCACCTTGCTAACGGACGTAACCTTTAAACGCATTAGATTTCCAATGGCCCATATTCTTAATCCTGTTAGCTGACAGACCCCAGTGTGCAGCAGTCGTGGCAGCCCCGATCCTGAAGGAATGAGGGGCAAAACCATCAGCAGACTCGCCGCACGCCAAGATAGCCTTTCGCATGACCATTGCCAACTGGTGCCTTGACAAAGGCAACCCATTCTCGTGTGCCAACAGCGGACCATCCCCCGCAGGGCGAACAGCCAGGAACCTCCTAACGTCCTTCACCGGGCAAGGGCCTGCTACCCCTGAAGCAGGGAGACGGATGAGGGCTCCCCTACCCCTCTGATCCGTCTTTGAGTTCCTAATTGTGAGTCTCAGCTCTGTAGGGAAAAGCTGCACATCCTGGAAAAGCAGCCCCCTAGATCTACCATCCTTGTGAACTTCGAGCACCAGCTCACCCACCCGTAGGGCACCAAAAAAGGCAATGGAGAAGGCCGCCGAAAAAAGGCGAGCCTCGTACTTGGACCAGCATACGTTCCGCAGCGCTTTGTGCATTCTGCTGAGTAGATCAAAAGAAATAGGGGAACGGCAAACTGGGCGGGAAGGGCACATCCTACTCCAACCCTCCAGGGCCTTGCGAACCACAAACCTAGCGCAAGGATCCTTGTCAAAATTAGCTTTACAGAAAAAGGCTATAGCAGCCGCTTGCATCCTAATTGTCTTGGCTGCACGACCCAACTGGAACAAGTGCGCCAGGTATTTCAACACCTGAGAAGTGGAAGGTGGGCCCTTCCTCTCCTTACTGGCAGGCGAATGTGAAAAACTAATAAAAGCAGCCCAAGCTTTAGAGTACGAGCGGAGAGTAGAAGGGGAAATAGATGCCGCTACTCCCTGGAAAACTAATTGCTGCCAAGGTTCCAGAGATGAACCGGGAAATATTCCGGACGTTCCTGAGCCTCTGGAACTAGAAGTCTGAACCGCTCCATCTGAAAACGGGACAGAGCATCAGCAATTTCGTTAGACACTCCAGGGACGAAACGCGCAGAAAACACTATATTACAACGCAAACAGTGCAACACAAAAACCCGCAGGAGAGCCGACACCCTGGGTGAGCGTGACGACAACTTGGCCAACACGTTCACCACCGCTTGGTTGTCAGTCCAGAAGCAGACACGACGGTCTCTGAACTCATCGACCCACAAGTGTACAGCAACTGCAATGGGAAAAAACTCAAGAAAAGTTAGATCCCGCGTAATGGCTTCACCCTGCCAGGCTGGTGGCCAACGCTTGGCGCACCATCTGCCCTTCCAAAAAAGACCAAAGCCCAGGGAACCCGCAGCATCCGAGTGGACCTGAAAGTCATTACGCAAATTCAAAGTGTCTTGCCACAGGGATATGCCATTGAACCCTTCAAGGAAGTCAAGCCAGATTAACAAATCGGCCTTGACCTCACTGGAGAGGTGCACCCGATGATGTGGGGCCTTCAGCCCCGCGGTGAGCCGAGCCAGACGTGAACAAAAGGGGCGCCCAGGTGCCACCACCCTGCAGGCGAAATTCAGGTGACCCAATAAGGACTGGAGTTGCCTCAGTGACACCTTTTTCAAAGGCAGCAATTCCCCTATAACCTTCTTCAACGCAACCAGCTTATCCTTCGGCAAGCTGGAAGTTTGAGAGACAGTATCTAACAGGATGCCCAAGTAAGTGAGCTGGGTGGAAGGACCCTCAGTTTTTTCCGCCGCGAGCGGAACACCCAATTCCTGCGTGAGCTCAGCAAAGGCATGCAGCAACACCGAGCAGCCGTCGGTGTCGTGACCGGAGGCCAGTAAAAAATCATCGAGATAATGAGTAACTCCGCCCATTCCAGTTTTCTGCTTGAGGGCCCACTCCAAAAACGTACTAAAGGATTCAAAAGCGGCACACGCTATTGAACAACCCATGGGCATGGCTTTGTCAAAGTAATATTTTCCCTCAAATTGGAAACCCAGCAGCCAAAAATCGTCTGGATGAATAGGCAGCAAGCGAAAAGCCGACTCGATGTCGCATTTTGCCAATAAGGCTGCCCGGCCAAACATCCGGATCATCTTGATCGCATGATCAAGGGACGCGTACTTTACAGAGCAAAGCTCCTGAGGGATAACGTCATTGACAGAAGTGCCCACAGGATGCGACAAGTTATGTATCAAGCGATATTCGCCAGGGGCCTTCTTTGGTACTATACCCAATGGAGATATGTGTAAATTCGGAAATGGAGGAGAACTAAAGGGACCAGCCATACGATGCAAGGCAACCTCCTTTGTGATCTTTTTCCTAGCAATTTCGGGGAGCTCATAAATTGACTTTTGATTTAAGGGATTCCGTGCCACGGGAGGCATGGCTACCGGAATCCTAAAACCGATAGAAAAACCATCAACAAGGTAACGTGCCGCAACCTTATCAGGGTAAGTACGCAGCCAAGCTTGGAGGGCCGACGATCGTACAGGGGTGTGAGCCAATGAGGTCAACACGTTATTTCCCTGTTCCTGAAGTGGAAGGGAGGGGAGCTGTCTTGGGGGGTTGCTGAATACCCCCCCTTGCCCCACGAAAGGGCCGTCTACCACCAAAACAAGCGGAAGCCGAATGGGTTCCGTTGCATTTCTCACACAAGTGGGCAAATCTGCATGTTGTACGCTGGCAGGAGCCCTTGTTAAAATCCCAGCAAACAAAACGTCGGCCCGGCCCAAAAGCCGAATTCCTCGGCTTTTGCTGTTCCGTCACCTTTTTCTCCATGAGCGGAGCCACATAAGTGGTCCACACATCAAGATCCTTGCGATCCCAGCGAGCCGAAGGAATCTTGGCGGCGCGGCGCCTGAAATTCTCGTCATATTTGATCGCCGCTTTTCCACCAGCTTTGGTGAATGCAGAGCGAACAATAGACAGGTAAACCAACAGATGAAGAGATCTCCTTGGGTAAGCCGCAGAGACCACGCCAGCGAAGACCTGGAAACAATCGAGCCAATGCTCGAAAGTCCTGTCCGCGCTAGAAGTCCCAGGGAGTTTTTTGGATGAAAAACTTGCCTTTTCTTGCTCCTCTGACGGTGGGAGCAAGCTAAATATGTCAACGTAGCGACCATTTAAGATTCTGGACCGCAGTTTAGCAGACAAGTGCGAGCCTGGTATGATGTCCCTGGCAGAATTGGTCGAGACTTTAACGTCAGGGACCAAAGCGCCATCCTTACATTCCTGCACCGCACCATATTTCGCCCGATGTGTATTGGCCCTTCGCTCCCAAGCCCACCGGGGGAGCCCCGAAGCCAGTTCACCAAAACCCCAATAAAGTTCCAAAGCGTTACCCTCGCTATCGGAATCAGAGGAAGACGTACCAGAGTAAGAGGAAGATGAATCGTCCTTCCTTCTCTTCGCACGCTTCCTGGATGGCTTCTTGCGGCGCCGCTTCCCCCCCGAGGACTTCCTGGCAGGGACTGGAAGACTGTCTTCGATCGATGAGTCAGACTCAGGATTCAGCAGGGGTGTAGCTGAAATAGACTGCGAAGAGACAGCACGTGAGGAGCCGGGGCCCGATGCCGTCTCAGGAGTGATCTGAGAGGTAGCGCGACGGCGAGTTGGCGCCCGAGAAGGGCCACGAGTTCCTGAGGCCCTTCTGGAAGCGCCAGCAGACCTGCGGGACCGACCCCGTGTTGCAGGAAGGTCAGGGGGCTGTGTTGGTGAGGGGTCCATAATCAGCCCACCCAGAGGTGACCCTTCCCTCCCATCTTCGCTAGATGATGGAGATGCCGGAGAAGACGCCAAAGCGGGTGCAGTGCGCCTTCTGGATGCCGACGACCGGGTGGAGCAATGTTGAAGGAAGCCATCCATTTCAGATGCAAAGCGGGATAAGGCTGTTGGGTCACCGGCCATGCTCTCCACTAAGGATTGAACCTGCCCTCGCGGCTGATCCGGAGTACGTGAATGGAGCGCCTGGGATGGACCTCTAATAGGCCGCTTGGAGGCGGCAGCTGCGACCGTGCGAGCGGCGGCCTTCTTTGGAGCCATAACTGCTATATGGAAATAATTGGAACAATTACGTATCACAAACAAGTCAATACAATACAGATGACAACAACACTTTAACCAATCAAGATCGGACTAGTGTGAAATAATAGAATAAATGAAGCCTAAGGAAGGAAAAAAGTATCAGAAATTACAGAAAATAAAAATTAAAATCAAAATGAATATAAAATAAAATCAAATTAAGTTAAATTAATAAATTAATTCAAATTAAATGATACCAGTTAAATCAAATAAAATAGCTTAAGTAAATAAATTAAAATTAAATAAAGTTAATACCAGCTAAAATTAATAAATGAAGAACTAAACAAATAATTCAAGAAGGGCAGGCACAATCACGAGGCAGGAGGGACTGCCAAACGCAGTGATACCAAGCAAATAGCTGCCTCAACCTAAAGAAATAGGAGGCGCAATACAAACCAAACACAGAAGAAAAAAAAAAGGGGGCGCCGGAGCACAGCCCAGGTGCGATGCCGGCAACGGCCACAAGAGGGAGCGAGCGGCCGCGGACACCACACACCAAGCCGGCAAAATGGAGGGCCTCCTCCGATGGCGCAGCAAAAAATTCCTACGCGGGCGGGTAAAAGCCGCGCCGGCAGAGGTGGGAGCGCACAAGCGGGCCGCTGCGCAGCGCCCCAGAGGCGGCTCACCCCAGGCCTGCTAGGCCTCTCCAGAAATGCGCCCCGCACCGCAAGAGGCCACCCCCGGCCCACCGAGAGGAGCCGGGTGGCGGCGACGGCCTCCCCTGACGACGCGGGAAACCCGCCACGGGCAGGCACAAGCCGCGCCGGTGGAGGAGGGGAGCGTGCGCGGGCCGCCGCGCAACGCCCAAGCGGCGGTTTGCCCTGGGTCCCGCTAGGCCCCCCCGAGGGAAAAAACGGCCAATGCGCGCCAATAAACCGTCCCCAAAACCACCGGGAAGGAGCGGATAGCAGCGACGGGCCGCTCCGCCGAGACCACGGCCTGGCGACCGCGCCGACCCAAGCAGGTACGATCGTTAGGGAGGGAGGGGGTGAAGCGACGGAGGATTAACGGCTGAGGCCCCGATGGCTGAAACGCATTAGGTAGCCGGCGATCCGGCGGGATTCCCGCCGAGCGGGTGAGGGAGGGGGGCGGGTAGGAGAAGCCTCCCGGGGGCTGGGGGGGGAACCACCCTCAGCCCGTTCTTCTGCCTCCCGGGAAAAGGAAGGGGGAAGGTGTGGTAGAAAGGAAAAAACGATTGGAAAGGAATTAACTAGCTAAATGGATTTAAAAGGGGAATTAAAAGGAACAAGGGTGAGGGAAAATGGGGCTAAAAGCCCAACAGAGCAATTAAATACAGCAAGGCCTCAAATACAACCGTCTCCAGATGCGAACTGCTCCTTGATCCGGTGTAAAAGCCAAGAGGTCGCCCCAGCAATGGCGACCTGTATTTAAAGGCACTAACCCCACCCCCAAATTGGCTACATACAAAACTCCCCAGTAACCCAATTAACCACTTAACGACTTGGGTTACCTAAACTGCCCAGTCATACCAGAGTGGCCTGTATTCCCCAACCGCAACACATGCTCTCATTTAGGGAGAACATGCTTTGCCATAAAAAGGAGAGATCTCTCATGTGATGTTCTTAGTGCTCAAACTGCTCTGAGATCCGCCCAAACCGCAGCCAGTTGGGAACACTGTATATTAAGAATATTAAATCTGCCACCCGGATGTTTTCAATGGGGGATGCTCAGCAAATTTAGCCTGAAATTCCAGTAAACTGGGGAGATGTGTGGCTAATTTCTGTCAAGCGGAAACATTATTAGGTGCTGTAAAGCTTTATGCAGGGATATCTTCTTCCCAGCAGAATCTAGAAGGCTTAAGAGTATCCATCAAGCACAAATTAAAATTCTAGTAATTTCCCCTTGTTCTCTGTGATATCTCTAATTCGGTTATTAATTGAGATATACTGCCCCACACAAGTTCTTCTAACGGCAGCCTGTGGAGCCCTTCTCGGAGGTCTGATTAATCAAGCTGTAAAAGAATTAAAAGGCTTGAAGCACAGCTGCCTCACAAATCTCTCAAACTCTGGACTTCGTCATCCCCAGCAGAAATACAATAATACCATATGGTATTTTATTTCTCTAACCCAAAGCAGCACACAGAATAGTGTGAAGGAAAAGCTTTTACACCCACCCTTTTTAGACATCCTTCTACATTCCCACCCCTGCCCCTCAAATCGGGGCCTGGTTAAGATTTTCTGCTGTCTGAGACACAGAAGCTGGCTGTAATATCATACCCTCCAACATTTCTCTGATGTAAATGGGGACACCTTAAATAATAATAATAATAATAATAATAATAATAATAATAATAATAATACCCCACTCATCTGACTGGATTGCCCCAGTCACTCTGGGTGGCTTCCAACATATATAAAAACATAACAATACATTATACATTAAAAACTTTCTATAAAGGGTTGCCTTCAGGTGTATTCTAAAGATTGTATAGTTATTTATCTCCTTGGCTCGCATACTTCCATATTCCCCAACATTTCTCCAGTGAAAATAAGGATATCCTAAAGAAAAGCGTGACACTGCAGAATCAAATCAGAAACTGGAAAACAGGTACACTGGGATGATCTGTAATTTTTTTTGCATCTGAGCACTGCAAACAACTTTTAAATAACCAAATAATAATAATAATCTGGGGTTTAAGGAGGAAGGAAAGGAAGAGCTTTAAAGCAGCTGTCAAACATAAGATGGAAGCGATCGATTCTGACACAATCACATTCATGTAGAGCAAGTGCCCTTCAAAGGGGCTCCTGGTTTTGCTGCTCAGGATCTTGCAGTGTTCGTGACTTCATGTATTTCATCCTAAAACCTGCTTTTAAAACCAGGACTCGAATCTGCGACATGTAATGTAATAGAAAATTAGCAAGGTCTTCTAAGCATGTGCAGAGAGAGGTTCTGACTCCTGCCCAACAGACACAGATGGAGATTTTTACAGTGGTACCTCGGGTTACAGATGCTTCAGGTTACAGAAACTTCAGGTTACAGACTCCGCTAACCCAGAAATAATACCTTGGGTTAAGAACTTTGCTTCAGGATGAGAACAGAATCGTGCTCCAGAGGTGCGGCAGCAGCGGGAGGCCCCATTCGCTAAAGTGGTACCTCAGGTTAAGAACAATTTCAAGTTAAGAACCGACCTCCAGAATGAATTAACTTCTTAACTTGAGGAACCACTGTACTTGGAAGTAACAATGAGGTTTTTATTCAGACAAGTGATAGCTTGGCACCAGACACAGGTACATGGCCTCCTCTCTGACAGTTAAAATGCAATAATAATAAACTGAATGAGAAAGAACTGCTGTCACTTTATGACACAAAAACCAGCTGCCTGAGGTATCCACTTCACTCTGCCTAATGGTAGAGGTGGCCCTGCTCTGTGTTTCCTTATCTTGCTGCCCTTCCATGATACCCAAAATCAGCTATCTGAAGCATCTGCCTTACCATGTCTAATATGAGAGCCGGCCTTGTTTCACCTCTCATCCTCCAGCTACCCAAAAGGAAATAAAAATATATTAAGGGAAAACACGTGAAATATTTTACTTGCTTTACGTTTACAATGCTGGCTTTGCTATGCAGTAAGGTGAAACACTGTCCACTATGAAGGGGGATAGATGAAAGTAGGGATCACTGACTGAATAGCATAGCAAGACTTTTTAAATGTGTGGGGACCATAGAGTACGAGGGGCAGAGAAAATGGACTTCAGGCGGCTAAACATCTTGGGCTGGAACTGTGCATGTTTTGTAAACAGTCAACACACAGTCCAGTAGAATATCAGAGGCTGCAGCGTGTATACCCTCCAAGTGTCCCAATTTTCCAGGGACAGTCTTAGAATTATGGAATCCATCCCAGCTTCTGGTTTTATCGTGGAATGCCCCTACTTCCCTGACCAGCGCTGCCACCACTGAGCTCAGAGAGCAGGATGAACCCGTGCTTGAAACCAGTGGTTCTTTGGGGTTTCAGACAAAAGCCTTTCCCAGGGGTAACTGGAGATTCAAGGATTCGAATCTGGGACCTTCAGTATGTAAAGAACACACCACCAGTGTGGTGTCGTGGTTAAGAGCGGTAGACTCATAATCTGGGGTGACCTTGGGCTAGTCACACTTCTCTGAAGTCTCTCAGCCCCACTCACCTCACAGAGTGTTTGTTGTCGGGGAGGAAGGGAAAGGAGAATGTTAGCTGCTTTGAGACTCCTTCGGGTAGTGATAAAGCAGGATATCAAATCCAAACTCCTCCTCCTCCTCCTCCTCCTCCTCCTCCTTCTCCTCCTCCTCCTCTTCTCTGCTACTGAGCCTAATTTGGCCATAAACTCATTAAGGATGATTTTGGGCTTCTGTTTCTTCCCCAGAGAAGAGTGAAGTTAAACTTAGTCACTTTCCACTAAGTATTGGCACACATTTCTGATAAAGGAGACTTATATAATGAGTTATAAATAGCAAAAGAGAGAAATTGAACAAGCAGAAATTCCTAAGAAAATATTATTGAGTGGAGATTAAAAGGTTATTGCCTGGAATGTTTTTTTAAAAAAAATTAAAAAATGAATGCATCAGTGGCAGAAATAAAATGGATATTCAGTTACAAAAAAATGAGATTCCAGTCAGAAACTTAACGATAAAGCACAAAACTGGCAGGAAGCCAGTGTTGTCCATTTAGTTCTTTTGAGTAGAGGGCTGCTGTAAAAGATGCTGGCAGCTTGAAAAGGTTAGGAAATGGATGGCAACTTAAACTCGCACTTGTCTGGCAGTCAATATAAAGCCTGTTGCAATGATTTGGCCTATTATTTTACCCACTGGGGCCAAGGGTAGTTCAAATTAGTAGTGTGTCTACCTGCCAAGGAAACTATAGGGAAAAGGGCAATCATGTCAGCAAAAAAATGCATTTGGCAAGGGAGTGCAGGAGGTGGGGGGGGGGGTGGAGTGTTAGTGAAAGCACAGACGCCATATTCTGATATCAGCCGTGCCAGTACATATCTGAAGTTCACAACCATCTGTGGATTATCAAAGCTGAAGACAAATTCTGCATGTGGCAAACTCTGCTATTTTCCAGTGAGCGGAGAAAACACTTTCCTCTTGTTGGCGGTATTTGTCTATATTTGTTTTATGCAAGACTCTAGAGCAAAAGGTCAGCATGGGTTCCACTTTGATAGACTAGAGAAGGGACTTAGTTCACTGGTAGAGCTCATGCTTTTCATGCAAAAGGTCATGGTTTCTCAGACTTGGGAGTCCAGCTCATCATCCCTGACCACTGGTCCTGCTAGCTACGGATGATGGAAGTTGTAGTCCAAAAACAGCTGGAGACCCAAGCTTGGGAAAGTCTGTTCTAGGTTCAAACTTCCATCCTCTTGGGTCCTAACACCAGCACTGAAGTTTCAAGCTCCCTGTCTTTCTTCCACATACCTCCCTCTCATACAGGACCTAGGGGAGACAAAGATATAAGGAAAATACCTCACAGTGCAAACCTATACATGACTACTCAGGTGTAATTCCCATTGTGTTCAATGGAGTTTAGTCCCAGTTTAGTCTGAGGCCATTGGGGGGGTGTCAAAACACTGTTGCTATTTCTGCAGCAATTGGGTAGCTGGAAACAGGGACCCTATCAGCATAAAAGGGAAGCCTTTGAGCCACTGAGAAGAAGTCTGTGTTGATTGGAGCCAATCAGAGTGAAAGGAGGTGAAGCAGCCACTAAGGATTGGCTCCCAGGGTCACTCTGGAAGAAGACACACGGGAAAAACTCTGGGGAAGAGTTCTTCTGCTTGCTCCAAAGCTGGACTGAACACTGAAAACACAAGGTGCTTCAGTTTCAAGAAAACGGTGTGCAAGTTCTTTTACATACAATGGCGCTTCAAGTAAGCACAACTTAAGCCACTCCCAAAGAATATATTGGGGGAGTCCAAATCATTTGCCCATGTTTGTGCATAGAAAATGGTAGATCTAGCTGAAAGGCAGCACATGGAAATCTGCACCCTTAGTTATTATTATTGTATAACAACAACAACAACAACAACAACATTGTATAATCTTAGAAGGGTGTGTGGCTGTGAAGAGTCTCTGCATTTCTGAATCTGCTCCTATGCTATTGCTCCCAGGTAAGAGTGAACAGAATTGCAGCCTCCGTCTATTTCCCTTTCTTTCATCCTGCATGTGAAGAAGACATAGTAGAGACAGAAGGGGAAAAGGCTGGTACTAGATGCTCCCATCAGGTTTTGATGCTCAGACTCTGAAATATTCACTCTAGGCAATGTGTGGGCAGAGGGTAAATGAGCAATATCCATAACATTGTAAATGTTCACCCTGCTCTCACTTTTCACCCCCTTGACTTTAATACCAGATAGCCTGCTGCGATACTCCTCTTTGAAAAGCAGTGAGATTGTCTGGAGTTCCTTCATATTTTAAACAAAACCAATGCTAAAAATACTTCTATATAACAAGAATAGTGGTGTTTTCAGAAGTTTTGAGAGGCGCATATGCATGCGCCTTCTGTGATGTTACGGAAACCTTAGCAAGCTGTAATATTTTTAATCTTGTATTAACAAATACGGTGTTGTGCAAAATTAATCGCGTCGTGCCAACTTCCTGTTTGCAAATATTATTCATCAATTTTGTGATGTGGCATGTGTGTGTGTTTTTAAAAAATATCCAGAACAAATTAAATCTTCATATTAAACTGTCAAAAATAAAATTGCTTTCTTTGAAATATTGTGAGTATAATGCAGGAGAGCCTACCTTTGGCAAACGACATTCCTGTGTGCTTTCGTTGGGAATCACACAAGACTTCTGACTGGCTGATGTGAATCTCCCTGGATTTATTTTATTTTATTTCATTTGCTTTTGGTTTCAGAAGATTGTCTGTTTAGAGAACTAAAATTACTATCGTTAAACCGAGAGGAACATTATGGAAGCAAATGGCTAAAAAAAGATGCAACGACGTAAGGTCATGATGCCCTTGAACAAGGAGGGAAATTATGATTCACTGTTACCAATAATGTGTAACTGATTAAAATGAAATTATTGGATTCATAGCATGTTATGCATCACAGTGACATTTCCCATTAATCTTTTTTCCCCTCAGCTTTGAAATTAAACTGAGAAGGAGTCTTCTGATTTCAGATAAGTGTGTTGACACTCCCATTTACAACTGAAGACAAGCTTCTGTTGGAACATGGACTCAGAAGACGCAGAAGACTGGCTCCCTGAAAACCATGGCTTGCAAATTGGTACCTCCAAAACTGGGCATTCCTTCATCTCTCTGTCCTCCTTCCTCTGTAGAACTTTCCCTTGTCTTTCACTTCCCAGCATTAACCATTGAAAGCTTTGTTATACCAAGTCAGACCAACTAGCTCATCTATTCTAGCTCAGTATTCTGGCTGGCAGTGGGTCTCTAGGGTCTCAGACAAGAGACATTCCTAGCTGTACCTGGAAATGCTGGAGATGGGGCTTGGGACATTCATGGGGGCATGCAGAGCAGGTGCACTGCCACTGTCTCTTCCCTTCCCCATGGTTTCAAATCCTTTGTACATACCGACACAAACCAATAGGTGGTTCTGCCTTTGTGTGCTGTTTATGAACTAAATATTAAAAGGGCTGATATAGAAATGTTTGTTGTGGTTTAGTCATTTAGTTGTGTCCAACTCTTCGTGACCCCATGGACCAGAGCATGCCAGGCACTCCTGTCTTCCGCTGCCTCCCGCAGTTTGGTCAAACTCATGCTGGTAGCTTCGAGAACACTGTCCAACCATCTTGTCCTCTGTCGTCCCCTTCTCCTTGTGGCCTCCATCTTTCCCAACATCAGGGTCTTTTCCAGGGAGTCTTCTCTTCTCATGAGGTGGCCAAAGTATTGGAGCCTCAGCTTCACTATCTGTCCTTCCAAGTGAGCATTTCCTTAAGAATGGATACGTTTGATCTTCTTGCAGTCCATGGGACTCTCAAGAGTCTCCTCCAACACCATAATTCAAAAGCATCAATTCTTCAGCAGTCAGCCTTCTTTATGGTCCAGCTCTCACTTCCATACATCACTACTGGGAAAACCTTTAACTATATGGACCTTTGTCGGCAAGCTGATGTCTCTGCTTTTTAAGATGCTGTCTAGGTTTGCCGTTGTTTTCTCCCAAGAAGCAGGCGTTTTTTAATTTCATGACTGCTGTCAGCACATGCAGTGATCATGGAGTCCAAGCAAGTAAAATCTCTTACTGCCTCCATTTCTTCCCCTTCTATTTGCCAGGAGGTGATGGGACTAGTGGCCATGATCTTCGGTTTTTTGATGTTGAGCTTCAGACCATATTTTGCACTCTCCTCTTCACCCTCATTAAAAGGTTCTTTAATATATATATATATATATATCCATATACACAGAATCAAATTCTTACCCACATATTACATCAGATTTCTGTTGGCAGCCAAGGCCTACCAAGTTGCATTAGCTCATTTTTGGAAGCACATATTGTTAGGATCAATATTTCCCCCACGAAAGCCTCTTAGTCAACTGTTCAGAAAAACAAAAGGCGAGTGCTGGCACAACAGCCAGTATAATTAAAACAAGACAAGTGTTTGTTCTATGGGAGAGTTCTTCTAACCGCTACTCAATCACATTAGCTTGCAAAAATGTGAGCGGCTTCAGATGGCGCATGCATTGCGCCGTGATGGAAGTGCTTCAAGGGGAAACATTGACAAACTGGCTGGCTTCCTTGTTGCTCCATTTGTGGGATAGACTTGTTTACTTCAAGCTGCTGATTTTTGTTTTTTTTAAGTGCATTAATAAAGCAACATTACATTTTAAAACTTAATATTTTGCATAAGAAAGGCCTGCTTGCTGCTTCAATGATTTACTGATAAACACTACCATTCACTGGTGGTGTTGACGATAAACAGAGAAAGAATGCACACTTTATAATTACTTAGGCCAGTAATTACTACTGTGAGGAGCATGTCACTGGATCAGAGCACAGAAATGCAAATCTTTAATGCAGCCATCATGGGAGATGTTGGGGAATTGCAAAAGATTCACTTCCTGCTGGCTCTGGTGTTGCACCTGGCCATTCTTTTCTGCTGTCTTCCTACCTTTAGACCAGGGATGGAAGACCTCTGGGTTTCCAAATATTGCATGACTTCAACTCTCTTCAGCCCCAGCCAGCATAGCCAAAGGTCAGGGTTGATGGGAGTTATAGTCCAACACCATCTGCAGAGCCACAGATTCCCCATCCTTGCTTTAGATACTGCTATGGCCCATGAACCTGACCACCTTTGGTCAGCAGATGCTTCAACTGAGAAGGAGCACCATCAGCTAGAGAGAGCCCTCTTCCTCCCATCTACCAATCCCAGGGTTACAGCAGGCATTCCAACTGTGATGGCCTGGGATTCGGACTCAGAGGCTGAACCTGAAGAATCCCAGCCTGCACAGGAGTCCCCGCCTCCAGAACCAGCTGAGCCGGGGCTGGGGCCTGAGCCTGAAGGGTCCTCACCTGTGCTGGTTCAGGCACCAGCTGAGTCTGCTCTGGCCCCTGAGGTGATGGAGGACCCATTGCCTGCAGGTGCTCCACTCTCAGCCCCGTCAGGGGAAGCTGAGGTTGCCTCTGGGTCCAGTAACCCTCCAGCCTCTCCTGAGCTGCAGAGGCTCAGGGCAGAGAGGTGGAGGGAACTAAGTTCCTGCAGAAGGAGTGATCGCCTCTAGGCTAGGAGAGGCGAGTCACCTGTGGACCGAGGCTACCCTATGCCTTGGGGCAGATAAAAGCCAGCCAGCCCCAGTCCTAGGTTGTGGGAGCAACATTGTTGCTAGCCCGTTCCTGCCTGCACCCTGTCCTGCTCTTCTGCCAGAGTTCCTGACCCCACCCGATTCCCTGCCTTGGACCCAGCTACAGCTTTGACGGACAGCCTCCATACAGCACCATCGACCTCAGACTGGACTCGGACCTCGCCTCTCGGTTAGCCCCCAGGACCAGCACACCAACTGTGTAAGGGAACACACTGGCAAAATAAAAGCAATTCTAAAGTAGGCTTCCTTCACTGAGGCAGGACTTTACCCTAAGGCATCGGTCAGATACAGACCAATGTTGGAGAAACACTCACTGCTTCTTAGCAGGTTTGGTACCATCAACTGCTCCTCTATTTCTTCCCATGCTAAGAACATGACAAGACCCTTCTAGTCCAGCATTCTGTTCAAATAGATGCCCATGGCAGGCCCACAAGTAGGGCATGAATTCTCATCCCATTTGTGATTCCCAGCAACATATATTGAGAGACATACTTTCTCCAACAGTAGCCATTATGGCTGGAGCGACTTGCAGAAGTTACAGCCAAAATGGCAACATCTATGCACATGAGCACAAGAATTCAGAAATGCAGCTAATGGGAAATGAGTAGGCTAAGTGCCCACAAAAGCTAGCTTACTGTTGGGAGCGGTAGAGGAAACCAGATGGGAAGGGAAATGGAATTTAGCAGATTAAAAGAAAGTATGGCTTGTTGGAGCCTTGAGCAGTGGCAGTCGACCCTATAACATTTTGATGCAGGCCCCACTTGCCTGGTCCAGTTCTGTAGCTTCCTCCACAGGGAGCTTTCCATGGTGCTGAACCTTAGCTGCCCAATCTGCACCTTGCCACACTGGCCATCATGCCATGTGTTCTCCAGCCTGGAACAGGAGAGCTATCATTTGATGCGGCAATCCTGTCTTCTGCATCTGCTTAAATGTTCCCCTTAACCCAACTTATCCTAAGGCCCAGAGAAATGATCTTCAAGTTTCTTTTATCATGGCCATTGGTCAGCTAGCCACATTTGACAGCCAATTAACCAGCGAGAGTACCACTGCTGCACATTCCTCTTTCTTCTAGACCAGAAGTTCCATGGTTCCCATGGGCGCTCTTCCCTTGCAAATGCTGTCAGATGTATCATTTGCAGCCACATGCAATGCACACTTAAACCCTTTCCACAACTTCTCCAGACACAAAATGTGGCTGGTGATGACATTGCGGCAACAGATTCCATAGCCTGACTTAGTGCATACGCTCACTGTAACGTTTGTAAATACAACTGTCTGTCTGAAGAGCTTTCTGTGTATTTGGGGGAAACTGTAGAAGCACTGTATCCAAGGAGAGGGTTGCACAGCTAAAGCATCATAATAGATATCCAAAGGGAACAAAATAGCTTAAGTATTAATTTACTGGTGTAATTATTTTTCTTATTGCGGACACTACAATACTGTGTCCTCCTTGGTAAGGGAGGTTCAAGAGCAGTGGGACCATCCTTTGCCCCTCTAGATGCTGTTGATCAACAATTCCCATCATCCCTGACTGTTGGCCAAGTTGACTCGGGCTGGAGGACCACAGGCTCCCCATTCCAGAGAGTTGTTTGTGCAATGAAAGAAGCACCAAAACAGGAAGCAGAATTGAAATGCCTCAAAGAAGAAAATTATGAATTAGCTGCAAAATCTGAATTAGCTTTAATCAGAATGGAGTTCAGGATGTTCCTTGTTGGCTAAATTACTGGTATCAATATCTCAAAATCTCTTCCATTAGGAAATTTTGGGTGTTAAATTGAAAGAGGGGGGAGAAATGTGCAAATTACTTGAGCATGTGCTTTTCATGCTTCTGCTTGGTGAAGTTTCATTCTACAGTCTTTCTGAATGTGATGGCTTGGAGGAGGAGGAGGAGGAGGAAGTTGTTTGATTTGTTTTTCACATGCAGAGTTGAGGTGCTAATATGAACACTATCATTTATAGAAGAAAATGGGATTCAGAAGAAAGAAGATGCATTTCCCTGGTATGAAGGTATTGGATATAAGGAGTATTATATAAGAGAAGATATTAGGATGCCTAAAACATGGATTACAGTTAGGTGCCAAGGTGCAAGCAATAACTCAAAACATGGCTACTAAAGTAGCATCATATTCCTGGCACATGGGACACCTGCATTTACCTCTGTTGCACCTGTCACACAAATCTCCTCACTGCAATTCTTAGATGGGACAATAGAACAATAAGTTTCTATTGTACAACCAAAGACTACCTTAAAATGCCTGCTGGAACAAGAAAATCTTAGTCATGCACCTGAAGGAGAGTGCTTACCTAATCTCAGCTGGGAGAGAATTTCGCAGGCTTTAGGCCTACACACTGAATGCCTACCTCAGTTGCTAAAACTAACTTAGGAATTGCATTAGTGTAAGGTTAACTAGAAGTTGCTTGTCTGTTTTCTTTTTCATTCCTGTTTCTCCTATGCTGTTGCGCTTTTGCATGTGCTTAACCCTCTTGTATACCATCCCCAAGGATCTCAAATCCAAATCTGAAATTTCCACCCCAATGTGCAAGTCCAAAAATGCAGATACGCTGTACTGAAGTGGTCAGACTGATTAAAGCTAAGAGACACAAGAGCAGAGCCTTAGCAAAAAGAATTTGTGTTTCTATCTGAAATAGGATCGAAGCCCAAACTTAAATGCTAGTTCACCATTGATTGGAATCTGTTGCTTAATTATCCCATTGAATCTTTCCAACGGCCCTATTTTATTTCAATAAGATTCCTTCTGGGTAATGTACATGCAGAAGAGAAAAGGAAATTTCTTTAAACCCCTCCAAGCTTTACTCTCTGCTAAGCATAAGAGGCATAAACCTGGTGAATAATGCCGACAATGAAAAAGAGCAGAAACATTTTCCTGGACTGAAATTACCTTCGGAAGGCAACGCTCTTTCTCATTCTTCACACTGTCCTCAAAGAGGATGAAGAGCTGGGAGATAATTTACCATGTAAGTGCCATTGTCATAAGCCAACCCACAAACTGGGCTGCGTTGTTGTTTTTTTCTATAAAGAAAACTGAGACAGTTCACACTGGTGTTTGAAAAGGCAGAAAGGATTAACAAAGGCTTCTCAGAATTAGTCAAAATAATTGATATTTGCTGTGGTATTTATGGCTGGAAGCCTGTCAGCACCTGGCTTGTGCTGACAGCAGCTATAAGGAAGAAAGGTTTGCACACAAAAGGGAGGTGTCGATCTTCCCCTTCTGAACAGGGACTTAGAAGAACATTTTTCACTGCCAGGATGAATGTGTGTGCCATTAAGTTTCTCCTAACAAGTCAGAGAAGTGGATCAAATTACTGTGCCAAATCCCTTGGTCGTGTCCTTTCCATAGAATGAATAAAGAAATATAACAAGAGAGGAAGATTCGAGACAAAAGAGCAAATACGGCTTGGCACAAATAGCCTGTCATCATGAAATGGTAATACGTTTTAAAATCCAGCGTGGAAGCTTCTCGGCTGAGGATCATTTCAAACGCAGGGACCCACAATTAAAAAAATATCCATGCAAGCATCATCATTTGTGAATGGCAATCTTTGTTTCTAAATGCCAAACAGGGGTCCAAGTTGTTACTGGGCCAACTGTATTGTGCCAGCCATAAATAAATAAATGGTAGTTTATACACATTTGCCATTCATTAACGATAATCTGTGTGTTCGTGTGCAAGAGTATTGTACTGTCAGGTATTGGTTCTCAAGTCCCATTTGCTTCAGATGCCCCACCGGGACATCTGAAGAGCACCCTGAAAACTGATTAAAATAAACTATGTTATAAGAAGAGGGACGTGGGTGGCGCTGTGGTCTAAACCACTGATCCTAGGGCTTGCTGATCAGAAGGTCGGCGGTTCGAATTCCCACGACGGGGTGAGCTCCCGTTCTTCGGTCCCAGCTCCTGCCCACCTAGCAGTTCAAAAGCATGACGAAGTGCAAGTAGATAAATAGGTATCACTCCAGCAGGAAGGTAAACGGTGTTTCCGTGCGCTGCTCTGGTTTCACCAGAAGCGGCTTAGTCATGCTGGCCACATGACCTGGAAGCTGTCTGTGGACAAACACCAGCTCCCTTGGCCAGTAAAGCGAGATGAGCGCCGCAACCCCATAGTCATTCGTGACTGGACTTAACTATCAGGGGTCCTTTACTTTTAATGTTATAAGAAATACCATAATACTTCAGAGGTGCACAGTGAGTACCACACATTTGACTATTTGGGAGATGACTGAATGTGTTTGAGATCAAAGCTAAAGCCTAAGCACCGGAGCGCAGGAGTTGGGTATGATGCAGCCTGCTATTGAAGAGACATACTTGGTGCTCCAACTTTCATTTCTATAGCAGGGATAGCAACACGATGCCCTTCAAATGTTTGGGATTACAACTCCCTTCCGTCCCGGCTTGCACATTCCATGGTGAGGGATGGTGGAAACTGAGGTCCAATGGAGGACATCACTTTAGCATTGCTTTGGGAGCAGGAAGTGCTTCCATGTCTCCTGATAACCTTGTGAGGCAGATAATTATTTAGATGGGGAATTGGGGCAGAGGAAAAACCTGGAGATAGCTCAGTCAGTGGAGCATGGGGCTCTTAATCTCAGGGTTGTTGTGGCTTTGTTGGGGAAAAGATTCCTGTATCACAGGGTGTTGGACTACATAAGCCCCGTGGTCCCTTCCAAGTCTGCAATTCTATGGTTCTATGAAATTGCAGCTTGCTCAATACGTGGCAGGCTGTTAATATCCACCTATCCTGTGGTTGCTGCTACTAGACTGAGGGTTGGTTACATGGTACAGCTTCTGCCTTGAGGCCCTTGTAAATCACTCAACATAGAAGCTGTTTACATGTGGGCATGGGGCTTCCTTCTGCGTCAGTAGGTTCACTCAGAATTGTTTTCTCTGTGCCATACAGAAATTTTAGGGACTTAGGAAGCTGCCTTAAAAGGTAAAGGTAAAGGGACACCTGACCATTAGTCCAGTAGTGACCGACTCTGGGGTTGTGGCACTCATCTCACTTTATTGGCTGAGGGAGCTGGCGTACAGTTTCCGGCTCATGTGGCCAGCATGACTAAGCCACTTCTGGCGAACCAGAGCAGTGCATGGAAATGCTGTTTACCTTCCCGCCAGAACAGTATCTATTTATTTACTTGCACTTTGACGTGCTTTTGAACTGCTAGGTTGGCAGGAGCTGGGACCGAGCAACGGGAGCTCACCCTGTCGCAGGGATTCAAACCGCCAACCTTCTGATCGGCAAGTCCTAGGTTCTGTGGTTTAACCCACAGTGCCACCTGCGTCCCTAGGAAGCTGTCTTACACAAGGTCAAACTATGGATCCTTCTATCTCCGTATCGCCTAGCCTGACTGGCATTGGCTCTCCAGCATTGCAGACTTGGAGCACAGCAAGTGCTCTGCCTCTAAGCCAGCCTTTCTCAACCTGTGGGTCCCCAGATGTTGTTGAACTACAACTCCCATCACCCCTAGCTAGCAAGGCCAGAGCTCAGGGATGATGGGAGTTGTAGTCCAACAACATCTAGGGACCCACAGGTTGAGAACCACTGCTCTAAGCTATGGTCCATCCCAATGTTTTGTATTGGTGTGGATAAAACTGGCCCTGTCACATGGTGAATGACACAAGTGGCTTACCATGTGATAGCATCTGCCATATATTCCCCTCAACCCACATCCTTCCCCTTAATCAAAGGTTCAGTTCTGATCTAAGCGCAAGTGTTCTCCTACCCTCCCAGATGGATTCAGAAACTTACTCAAGACAAAATGAGGTCATGTTCAACATTACAGATGCTATAATCTGACACAATTAGAAGTGCTTTGCTTGCTTTGTGTCACTTTAACTGTGATCTTCTGAAACTAGTGGAATTGGGTTTGTAATGTTCTTCCGACATTTCAAACTATTTTCTCCTAATCAAAGAAGCTGAGCGAAGAAAACGAACATTTATGTTGTCATTTCAGGTTCAGAAATTGATTTCTCTCATCAGCCTTTTCCCATTCCCCCTAGCACACATGCCCTCTGTTTGATTAATGCCATTGCTGAATTTACTTCCATTAGCCTCCAGAGAATGGGTTTTAAAAGGAATCTAAAACTGAATGTGAGTTTCTTTGAAATACGGCTTGCTTGATCTACATTCCTAAGTCTGCTCTTTATGGATGTCAGGAATATGAGGAGGGTGTGAGCAGAGTGGCATTAGAGGATGGGAAAGGAAGAATAATAATGCTTTAATATCTGCTACTTGCTTTCAATAGTTCTTCTTTGCATTGAGTGACAGTTGTCACCACTGATGTAAAGCAACAGGGCTGATCCTGAATTGAAGCCATTTTCCAGTATCAGAAATTACACAGGGTGATATCCAACTAAATCATACTCAAAGATTACAGCCCAGTAAAAGAAGAAGTTAAGAGATCTGATCACAAATATCCTGCAACACATCCGTTTGGATTTTTAAGCATAGCACCACTGACTTAGGCTGGAACCACCTATTGAATTACGTCTGTGGCTTTTGCAGAAAATGGCAACTATGTGCCATCGTTTCCCTCTCTCCTTCTGCCTAGAACAATGTACTGAATCCTGAAATTGCAGGAAATTGTACCTTTTTCACCCTGTCCTTGCATCACTGACTGCCACTGCTGTGGCTTGTGGCTTGAGTGTGGCTTGGGTATCTATAGGGATGGAGGTGTTGTACACTGAGCTCAAGGCACAGGTAAGTTCTCTTAAATGCTGCGGTGTGTAAGTGTGGAATTCAATGCACACAGCTGCCAGTTTTGATGGTAACCATGTCATCACTACTACTGCCACCCCCCCCCCCACCAAACAAAAATCTTCTGTTTTGGCTATCATCCTCCAGCAAGAAATTGCAAGGGGGGAGAACATGAGAGAGTACAATCCCAGGAGCTCTTTTGTACTTACCTTATTTTTTTAGAGTTTTTATTAATGTCCTTTCCATCATTCTACAAATCGTCTCTCTTGTGCTCTGCAGCCATCCTGGGTGTCAGCTTTCCTTGAAAAGCCCACTGCATCATCAGCTGAGCTTTCAGCTGTTCGTTGTTATTTTTTAAAGGAAGCCATTTTGCTTTTAAAGAATGTTTTGAAAGTAAGAGGAAGAACTTCCCTTAAAGACAAAATCAGCAAGCACACTGATCCCAACCAGCCTCCTGTGCTCTCTCCATGGGGCTTTGGCAGATCAGGAAGCAGGGTCTGGGCAACCAGGGAGGCTGCAGAGAGATGAGGCAATGTCTAATGCAGCAGGAACTAACCCTTTGGAGCCAAGAGGCACACTAACCCATGTTCAATGGTGCAGGAGCCACATGTCAAACTGGGTGTGTCCAAAGTCTGAAAATGGGTTTAAAAGGGACGAGGGACACATCGCCCTCAGCTACCCCACACCAATAAGGTAACCCACTGAAGTTGAACCGTCTGACATTCTAAAGCACTACACTAGTAGCCAAAATTGTGGAAACCTTTTGTGTGAAAGTGTATTTCCGAGGCTGGGTGGCTCATAACACCTGATTGGCTCTCTAAATGCTCCTGCTCAGTGGCTACATTCAAATGAAGGAAAGCTACCGCATATCAACCTAAGCAAGTTGTGCTTCCTTTTTCTGGTTATTTGCCTATAACTTTTGATAGAATACAGATAATTGACCAAACTTTGTTGCATTACATTCTTCATTACATTATCTTTCCATCAATATGGTATTACTCCAAAAAAAAAAGTGGTGTTCATCAAACCGCAGAAATACACTTTTCCCTAAAAGTTTCCACAATTTTGGTCACTAGTGTATGTCAATGGGGCAGAAAAAGAGAAGCTTCTTTTGTGAGGATACAAGAAATTGTGGAGGGCAGGTTCTGGCACAGCACTAGTTGCTATAACATGAAGTTCTGGCTTTACACCACTGCTCCTGTAGTGTGATCAGATCCTATGCCAGCCAAGAGAAGAAGAATTGGCTGGGTGTCCAACGCAGCTCCCTTCACGCTGCAATGAAGGAAATCACAAAAGCAGTCCGTCACAGGGAAAGCAGGCCTGGATAGACAGAGACTTATTATGTGAATAGAGTATCATCTATGATGTGTGGGAGTGTGCGAGAATGATACATTTATGACTAAGTAATTACCACTTGGTAATATGAATTGGCCTTTCATGGATAAAAAAAATTGCCCTAAGCAGTTGTAAAAACTAAACAGCTTGAGCACAGGGAGGAAAGAGAGCACCGTAAGAAATATGTTAGCTGTTAACTCAAAAGAGAGGTTAAGGGGGAGCCATGCTGGAAGTTAGCAAGCAGAAGGCGTCTCGGAGTTTAAAGGAGAATTCACTGCTCATCTGAACTCTAGTGATAGGAAACATCTTCTGCGTTTGGCAGAGGCGAGTGTGTGTTTTGCACAACATCATATGCTATATTTAAACCTTGGGGAGGGAGGTTAGAGAGAGGAATACTGACAAATGGTTCTTCATGCCATTTGGAATGAACATAAAGATGTCTCCTGGCATCACTGCAGAGGAGATTTCCAGGTCTCCATATGGTTATTCTCCTGGCTGGATCCTGCAGAGGACAGATGCACAACATATGGAAAATTATATTTTAAAAATGGGGTGGAGGGGCAGAGAAACCAATCAACAAGGAAGCTCTGGGAATCACCCATCTCAGTGCTATGTAAATGTGATATTATGTTCCTAGAACGTGGAGCCTGTAGCTCAGGCTTGTTGCTTTCTTCCTTGGCAATGAGCCTGTCCTTGACTGTGCTTGACAGCAAAAAGAGAGGGGGGTGGGAATCAGCAAATAAGAAGCTCCAACACATTCAACAGTTGTGACCTTCCAGAGTTCACCTGCATGCCTCATCCTCCACAGTCATTCAGCCAAGGTACTCTCTGCTCAGCGAACCACAGCTCTTTCGAAGCATCTGTGGATTTCAAGCGGTTCCCTAACCATTTCAGAAATGCACAGCTAATTAAAATTATGACAGAATTTCGTGCACCCTCACACAATAGGCGCTTAGCATGGTTTGTGAGCTGCTGAATGCCATCACTCTTCAAAAGGGGATTAAGAAGGAAATCTACTGTGCATTGCTGATCAGGGTCCTGTATGGTTAATTAAAGGTGCAGCCAGGCTGGCAGGTTCTTCCTCCAGTGTAAACTGCTGCTCCAATTTACGCAAGTAGAGAAGAAGAAGAAGGTCTGCACCACATCCTGTGATCTGGCACTGTTACTTCCCCACCTATAAAATGAAGAGGCTGGTTTGGTTTTTAAAAATGTATTTTGTGTTCTCCTTGTGAAACACCCTGTGATCTTAGGATGAAGGGCAGTATACACATTTATGAAAGAATTAAAACATGCTGATTGCCAATTGCAAGTGATCAAGACTCAATCTGATCACTTGCAAGATTTTTTTCACAAGGCAATCAGAAAGTGGGGAAGTAGCAAGCAAAACCACAATTTGTAAGTTTAAGTTTGTGGTATCCGTTGTTGCATGGTACAACGTCCTTTTTCAAGTCAATCTTACAAGCAAGCCATTACAAAATAAGGAAGGTTTATCTGGAAATGCTTCCCAAATTGAAGATAAGGCCATTGCTAGAATGCAGAAGTCCTTAAAAAGTTTACGTCACTGTGGATGGATCAAAACTATAAAAAAGGGGGGGCAGTCCATTTGAAAGGTGACTTAATTGGGATTAATAAAATGTAGGTTAATGCAATTGCCTCTCTTTCACTTTTGGAGACCTAGATTTAAAGTAGGCTGCAAGTAAAAGGACTCTGGTTAATTTCAGGCTAGTCTCTAATGAAGATTATTCTGCTTCACAAAACCACCTTCGTCTAATTGGATAATGCCTTGCTGAGGACTCGCTTGCTTTAGAAGAGAAATTATAAGAATGGTTGTTGCTTGAAGTGCTTTTAGGACAAATTTGTAATGGGTGACTGCTTTTGAACTTTATTGGCACTTTAAAATAAATTCAAAACTTTCCAGCAAAATAAAGGGAAGGGGAGATGGCTTACAGAAATAAAGCGGGAAGTTTTACAGTTTATATTAAAAAAAAAACCCGGACCACTCATATGAGGACTTCTTACACAGAATCATAACCTGTTTTATGCAATATGATAATTTTTCAAGGTCGAGGGCACTGATTGGCAGCACATTATGAGCATTTTACAGCATAGCAATGCAAGAAAGTGCTGACGAAAACCCCAGCAATTATTTCCCAATGAATAGGAATGTTACATGTGAGTTGGCTTGAACAATAGCCATGCTCTGGTTGAGTATTCCTAAAGTTAATTTATCATTCGGAATGAAAGTTACTTTGCTTAAACTATCAAATAAGCCTCTAAGGCTAAAATTCTAAATACAAAGGGTGGTATTCAACTAAATTTTACTCAGAGTACACTCATTGAGCTGAATGGACTTAAGTTAGTCATACCTTCTGTTGCTCAACAGGCAATGGCGTTTACACTTGCCTTGCCCAACCATCCATGCCTAGGAGCCTTTCCCAGACCATGACTTTGAAAACAGCAGAAGCAGCTGGGAAGAGAGGAGTTCAGGGATATTTAGAAATAAATAAATTACCATTTGTGTGTCCTTGTTTCTCAATTTTATCCTTTTATATTGTTTTGTGGTATTTTGTGCATTGTGACTTGTTATTTTTATCGATTATGGATTAGTAATTCTTTATTGTAACTGATAAGTGTAAACTGTTCAGTAATTATTTGCTGGTGTTTAACTTTACTGTTTACTATTGGATTCTAATGGATTCTTGAATATTGTTTTATTTGATATAAGTTGTTTATTTTAAAGTGATTGTGACTTTTTTATATTGGATCAGATTGTTGCTATTAATGTTTGATGTTCTACAGTGGTACCTCGGGTTAAAAACTTGATTTGTTCCGGAGGTCCGTACTTAACCTGAAACTGTTCTTAACCTGAAGCACCACTTTAGCTCCCACTGCTGCTGCGCCGCTGGAGCACGATTTCTGTTCTCATCCTGAAGCAAAGTTCTTAACCTGAAGCCCTATTTCTGGGTTAGCGGAGTCTGTAACCTGAAGCGTATGTAACCTGAAGCGTATGTAACCTGAGGTACCACTGTATTATGTTTTTATATGTGTTGGAAGCTGCCCAGAGTGATTGGGGCAACCCAGTCAGATGGGCGTGGTATAAATAAAATGTTGTTGTTGTTGCTTCAATTAATTTTCAATTGTATGCTTTAAATATGACTAATATTGGATAAAACTCTGAGGAGTAATTGGGCCTCCATTGAACACAATAAAACATACCTAGAACTGTGATGTAACTCTTAGGTACATTGCACATTACAGCAAACTCTAAAGAAGTAGTTCATCACACAAGTTATCCAACTTTCCCCAAACCATTATCAATGGCTAAAAATCAGGTCTGTGATGAAACAATGTCCTAGTCCACACAATGAGCTGCTGGAATAAAACTGATGGAGTCACACTCTTACATGTATGGAGAGGGTGGGGAATGGAATTTGGCAAAATATTCCCACCCATCATTTTTGTATGTGACTGTCACCCATTTTGCTCTTTGTTCTGCACTAACAACACATTAATAGGATTAGTAGCTGGTTGCCACTGGTCCAAACACACTAATGGGTGTGGATTCGACCGAGATATCACAGCAACTACAGCACAAAAAAAGCAAACCATTGAGTGACTTGGCATTTCTTCAGCAATGGAGTTTACTCAATTCCTTTTGAACAATATTGTCACTACGGAAGACAGCTGCCTGGACACTTCCCTAATGGTTGTGGGTTCTGCCTTAAGTGATTTAGTCAAGGCCACAAAAATATGTTGGCAGAATGGAACATTGAAGACAGATGGACTGTGTCTTCCTAGCCACCCAATTCCTGTCTTTTGGAGGCAAAGTTAACATTGGTTTTCTGCAATATTTGTGCCCATAAAGTGTACTAAACTGGAGGATTTGCTGGAGAACAAACCAAGCAGAGAATGCCGCACATCCTGTCCACTTAATTTAAAAAATATAGTTTATTGTGCCAATTGAAATAATATTATATAAAAACATTTCAACCTCTTAATCTTTGACTAACCAACTTTATTAAGGCTTCAGGATTTTCAGCTGTGTTTCATTATTCCTGCCCAAGTGGCAAAGCCCAGGTTTTGAATGAAGTCCACATGTGAATGAATCACAGTGTCTTCAAGGTTTGCCCAGCCATCTCACAGCGTTGGTGGCCCATGATGGAATGCTGCACTATGGGTAAGAAAGGTTGCTGAAGAATTCTGATGATCTAGAGCATGGGTGGGGGACCCGTGGCCCTCCCAATGAGCCTGGATAGCTCAGTTGGTTAGAGCGGGATTCTGATAATGTGAAGGTTATAGGTTCAATCCTTGTATGAGACAGCTATATAGTCCTGCATTGAAGGATGTTGGACTAGATGACCCTCAGGGTCTCCTCCAACTCTACAGTTCTATGAAGTATGGCTCCCATTGGCCAGTCACATGGCTGATGACTGGCCATGCTGGCTGGGGCTGATGAGAGTTGTAGTTTGACAACATCTGGAGAGCCACAAGATTTGTGATTATGTTTTTCCCCATGTTGTAAGCTGTCCTGAGCATGATTTTAACTGTGGGAATATCACAAACAAATAAAATTGTGTGTGTATGTATGTATGGATGGATGGATAGAAAGAAGAATCTGTCAATTTCCATATATTCATTTAGGGCTCCATCTCTCTGCTACTACATGCAGGCTTGCATCAAGCGCAGGGGATGGAGTCAGGAATATGCAGTACATAAAGGTAAAGGTACCCCTGACCGTTAGGTCCAGTCATGGACACCTTTGGGGTTGCGGCGCTCATCTCGCTCTATGGGCCAAAGGAGCTGGCATTTGTCCGCAGACAGCTTCCAGGTCATGTGGCCAGCATGACTAAGCCGCTTCTGATGAACCAGAGCAGCGCACGGAAACACTGTTTACCTTCCCGCCAGAGTAGTACCTATTTATTTACTTGCACTTTGACGTGCTTTTGAACTGCTAGGATGGCAGGAGCAGGGACTGAACAACAGGAGCTCACCCGTTGCGGGGATTCAAACCGCCGACCTTCTGATTGGCAAGCCCTAGGCTCAGTGGTTTACATCACAGCACCACCCCTGTAATTCAAACAAACCTCCATCATGTTCCACCTTCTCAATGATGATTACCACAGCGAGTGCCCATTTTGGTTGGAAAATGCACTTGCGGAAACTCTATGGCCAGGTAAGTGTTTGTTTGTTTGTTTGTTTGTTTGTTTGTTTGTTTGTTTGTTTGGCTTCCCCCCTTTTGTGTACTTCTGTGAAGTCCATTGGGATGTGTTCCCTTGGACAATAAGCCAACAACTTTTTCATTTGATACCTTATTTTCCAACACAGCTAACAAGGAGTGGTGAGAACCTGGGTGAATTGCATTTGACTCCCAGAAATTTAAAAATATTGTTTTGTATCTCAATCCCCTTGTGGAGGCCCAAGAACAATACTAAGGCATTTTTTGTTTGCCACACTGTGGATTCAGATAGCTGCTAGAACCAGAAAATAGAAGGGAAAAAAGAAAAACCCAGAATACTCTTCCCCAGAGTATTCAGTCTCCTGCATTCCTTCATCTTCTCCCTATCTGATGTACTGAATTTCTGTAAATAAGGAATCTAATTAATATAGATAAGATCGAAACATTTTTTGGGGGGAAGTCTAGCTTTCTTCACATATACAAACGGCACAATGCAAGTGGGAATCCTTGAGCCTCCAGATGTTCCTACACTATAGGTCCCATCAGGTTCAGCCTGAGATGATGGGAACTGTAGTTCTATAATATCTGGAGAGCCACAAGTTCCCCATCCCTTCCCTGCTATAGTCCTTGTCCTTTTCTTCCACACTTTTATCCTCTCCTCTTTCCTGTAACAATGGTGATGAATATCAGTATTATTATTACATCAAGCTGTTTAGTTCTATAAGGCGATCAGAAGCTCTCTAAGCTTTTCTCACGGAAGCCTTCAGCTAATGGGATACCACTAGATTTTATCACAGAGAAGGACAATGATATCCCTTCTTTAAGGATAATCAGGTTAGATTCCTGCATTTGATGCAGCTTTTTCTTTAGAGATGCTGAATCTATGGGCAACAAGCCATAACACAGTCATCAAAATTAGGGGCACGTTTTTTATACATTTGTTTTACTGGCAGCTCAGGTTTGTTTGCTTTTAACTTTGGATATTCACAGACTATTAATTGCAAAACTGTATTTTTCTATGCTTTTTATTTCTCATGCATTCACACGAGAAGATCTGACAATGCTGCAAGAGGTAAAACCTACACATTAACAAATTTACATGGATAGACGCATTTGTCCTATCAATATAGAATCGGCCATGGATAGCCCTCTTGGCCAAATTTCAGAAACATCATATGAAAAATGCTTGAGACACAGTAGCAGGAACCCTCCCCACACTTTGAATGTTCCCTGACATTTTGGTATTCATCCAAAATGTATCTTCTATTTATCCTTTTGACAGTTTAAGTTGTGGCACAATTTTTAAAAAAACTGCACCAGGATCTTCGCCAGGGTATTCACTTTTTCTGATTTGGGGAAAATCTTTGTGTATTCCTAATATTCCTAGTATACAGCACAAATGAACAGGCCTTCTGTTATCTCTGTTACCTTAATTAACAGGTCTTCAGTTACCTCTTCAGTTTTTTACTGAGCTATGTTTGACTCCGGCTCCTGATACCAACCTAAATTAATTTAACTTACTGCTTTAAATGGGAATGTTGCCCCATTGCAGGAGAAAAACACAAATAGGGTACATCTACAAAAACTAGTTCAAGCAAAAGTCACGTCACAATTGCAAACCTCTCTACGTGGGGCTGCCTCTGAAGACAGTTCCGAATTGTAAACAGCCCTTTATTTATTTATTTATTTATTTATTTATTTATTTATTTATTGCCTCAAATCCACACCTGTGAGAGTTTGCATTTCAGTTTCCATAGACTGGAAGTCATGCAGGTGGCTGAAACAGCTACTATTTATAGATTGAGTTATTACTTTTGCTAGGACAAACTATTCCCAGTCAACAATTAATAAATTTACGTTGAACTCCTTATTCACTTCAGACCCCATTAATTTCACTGAAAGTTAATGGTAGTTTTGTCATTGAGTTAAGTCAGCCTACTAAACATGTGGTCCCTCAGCCACGGACCAATTATCATGAACTAGGCTATGATTTTCTTCCTGATTTTTTTTTTTAGATGAAGAAATATGTCTTGGATTTCATTGCTTTGTTTATAACAGCATTCGGAAACTTAGGAACCTTCAAGGCCATTTTGAGCAAACCATGCTCATCACCTCGACTTTAGGCTCTGCCACCACCATGGCAGACAACTGCATACCACCAGTATAGCTGTGACTCAGTTGCTGGAAGAAGAATGGCGGCTGCATTCAGGACAAGAAGACAGAACATAGCCAGAAAGCAAAGTTCCCATCATCTCAGATGTCAGCCACAAATCCTGCTACACACTAGCCCATCGGCACCCAAGCTCAGTGAAGCTCAGACCTCCCGCATATGAAGCTTACTCTACATAAACCACGAGGCCAATGCATAGGGTTTGCAGCCTGTGACTTGGTCTGAGAGGTGGTTGTTATGTATTCAGTGGTCTGTGTTTGCCTGAGCTTGAGTTTGGACTAAGGGCACACACGCCGCTCTCTGCACCCGAGCGGCTACCCCTCGCCTGGGAGGGCACCCTCCATGCCCCGCCCCCCCCTCAGGAATGTGCCCTGCCCCCCTCGGGATTGCGCCCACCCTGGGCAGTGCAGGCATATGCTCCACTGCTGGCAACAGTGAGAACAGGAAGCTGGACTAGATAAGCCACTGACCTGAAATACAGCTGGACATGTTAAAAAAGAAAATGGAGGTGGGCAACCTCAGTTGTGATTGGCCCTCTGGAGCCTTGGGGCCCCAACATTTGCTCCACCATTTCAGGTGCTGGCTCTGGGCTTGTAGGCCTGGATGCAGATACTGATATTGCACTGAGTCACAGCCAATGTGTGGTGCTGCAATTATCCAGAAACTAGCCTCATCTTGAGTCAATGCATACATTATTTTTATTAGCTGTTTATTAGTTGGCGATTTGATGGGATTTTTAACTGATTACTGTATGGATATAATATTATTTTACGGTATGTTACGAGCGACGCTGAGCACATAAACCCAAAAATTTAATTACAGCATGCATGAGATAAATGAAGGCAAAATAATCTAAAAATATTCAGTTCTTACATTAGCTGAAGGTGCTTTTTTTGGGGGGGGAAATCCAATATTCATCAGAATTACTGAGCAAAAATTAAATCTTTTTTCACCTTCCACAGACTTGGGAGAAAATATAACCTTGGAACTGTATTCAGCCTCATGGATAACGGGAAAAGAGGGAGGGAGGGAGGGAGGGAGGGAGGAGAGGAGGAGGAGGAGAGAGGGAGAGAGAGAGATTAAGAAGGGCAGGAATGGGATATTTCCCTAAGGAGGCATAAACAAAACAAAACTCTTAAACCAGAAAATAGATAGGGAAGAAATGAAAAAGCAAGTGGGAACTAATTCCTAGTCTTTTACACACATTTTGTGCAATCATCTTCTTTGAGTCTCAAGCATTGAACCTTTTCTTTTAACATCGACTTCGATGAGCTTCACTACCCAAAACACAATGATGTCATATTACTGAAAATGTGCGACCACAGCCAAATTGGCAGCAATTTGCAAACAAGTTAGATTGAATTCATACGGCTATTTAAAAGCAAAATAAAGCCTTTTCTCTTTCCACTGGCATCTGAGAAATCCATTAATGCATGAATGTAAGAGAAAATGCCAGCTTGATGTTCCTCAGTATATCTGCTGGGGGTAAATTTTACATTTTTAGAGCCAGATGAAATGAGGTTGTTGTTTTTTTAATTAATAAATAAATAATAAATAATCTAGACCACCAAATAGCAGCGAATGCTGTTTTCTCCCTTGGAAGCTGCAAACCAATTGATCGCTGTTAGCTGAGCATTTTGGCCGAGTCGCCTCCAATCCGAAATGTGCTCTATTTAATTAAGTATTCAGTGTGCATTATTTGCAGATTTAGTTCGGTTCAAGCTGTTCCGAAGCGCAACTGTTGTCTTAGTGACAAGAAGAATTATGCTTCTGTGGGTGCCTAATGCAGTGAAGAGATGACAGTTAAATTCAGCACATCTGGTGAGGCAGCCTAAATGGCTGAGCCTTATCTCCAGGAAAGCAACAACCTCCTGCAAGATGGAAACTGAGGCGGCCTTAAAGTTGCACACACAATGAAAAGAAAAGAACCCCCCCCTCCACCAAATGAAAGTCATTTCAAGTTCCACCGAAGAGTCAACTCTCTGGGGAGGTGAAAGGAACAATTCCTCAACTTTCACAATGCGTTTGAGTGCTGTGTGGTTGGGCTTCCGTTGAAGGTGAGACGTTGTTATATAAGGTCATTCTCTAATTAGAATGAAGGAGACTAGGTTTTTGGTCTGAAGGGTTATCTGTTAATGGGACCAGAATGAATGTTGTTGTTTTCTAAAGTCACGTAAAAGACTGTGGCCGCGGGGCCAAGTAGCCAGCCACACTTTTTGGAGGGGAAATTGCAAGTTAGTGGCCCCAAATGGCTAAGAAATAGCAGGAGACACCTCTTGGAATAAAGAGTAATTTGGCTCAGCTGAGGCCTCTCTATTTGATGAAGAAGAGAAGAAGAGTTTGGATTTGATATCCCGCTTTATCACTACCCAAAGGAGTCTGAAAGCAGCTAACATTCTCCTTTCCCTTCCTCCCCCACAACAAACACTCTGCGAGGTGAGTGGGGCTGAGAGACTTCAGAGAAGTGTGACTAGCCCAAGGTCATGCAGCAGCTGCATGTGGAGGAGTGGAGACGCGAACCCGGTTCCCCAGATTATGAGACTACCGCTCTTAACCACTACACCACACTGGCTCCTTCTTGATGAAGAAATTCTTTATCTCTCTTAAATAGAAGAGACTGAGTTTCACTTTTTCTCAATCTCTCATTCTTCCCAGTCTTACCCTGAATTTGTCACATAGGTGCCGGCTTCCTGGTGCCCACAAAATTCCCCATGCAGGGGCTGGGCACCCACAAATTTTGGCACCAAGACCATGCACACTGCATGGCACCCATGCCCCTGGGCACCCACGGTCGTGAGGCCAAGCTGGCACTCCTGATTCACTACTTTTCCACATCAGTATCCAATTTTTAATTTTAAAAAAGTTGTTACAAAAACTTGTCTGCAATCTTGTCTAATATACACACTTTTTCAAGCAGTTTCCCTTTAAGCTAACGCATTTTTGTGCATTATTTTCACTTATATATGCATTTTAATGGACACCCTCCCCTCATATGCATATTTTTGGACACCTTGTTTGGTTGGGAGATTCTATATTACAGAATCTAGAGAAGCGCGAATTTGAGAGGACATAGCTGTGATTTGGTTCACGTTTGTCTGGGAAGTCTGAATTACATGGGTTCACATTCCAGTATAAATCAAGCCATAACTTCTCCCCCCGATGTGGGGCAGTGAGCTGCCACTTTCCAAGAGTGTGTTATTGGTTTGTTTCGTTCCTGTTCTTGTTTTTATTGTGGTTTTTTGTGCGTTGATTCTGATAAGGAAGCTCTACAGGGTTAGATTCTAAATCCCGATAAGCATTATTGCCTTGAACTAGTTACTCACTATTTTCAAAGCTTATCTTGCGTATATTAATTACCCACAACATCAGTCAGACAATCCCAGTTAAGACACAAGCACTTATTGTACAATCAGAAATAGCCACCCATTATGTGTGGAAAAACTTGAGTCATTCTTTGAAAAATCTTGATACATGGATTTAGAACGTAAGTGTCACAAACCCTGTTAGAACTGCCAAAAACGTCAAAAAGTATATAAGGAATCATACTGATAAAAGAGATGATGGAGAGAGATGATGACAAGCTTTTGAAAATGCATTACAGTTCATGACTACAAAAATTAATAGGAATATGCCGGTTGAATGAATGCCAGTTACCAAGGAAACTAAAGTGATGTACACCCTAGAAAATTTCTGCTCCCAGTATAATTATTTTATATCTTTGCTTTTCCTATACCATTTGCAAAATATACAATTCATTAAACAATGTTCCGGGATGTTTAAACAACTCTTCCTTTCTTCAGTTCCTTAATAAGATATACTCTAAATTTAATGAGGTGTGCTAATCTCATTATGTATGCAACATCCCTTATTTTTGTTACATCAAAGCTTCATTAATGACACTTGCGTATGCTCCCAAAATATCCTCGTTAACCATTTCCCTGCTGCTAATGAACTAAGCACGATTCCTTTCTTGCTTCTCAAAAGTTCATTGCACCAGTGCTCAAATTATAGGGGTGAAGCTAGAGGTGTCCTCAATGACAGACAGAAACCCAGCCCCCTGACTCCCCACAATGTTATCCAAAACTTGCCTGTAGCATGATTCTGAAAAACAAACAAAAAACCCGTAGCTAGGATGGCTACCAAAAATCCACCGGCCCTCCTGTTATCAGGACCAGCCAAGATGTTTTGCTGCCAAAGACAGAGCAGAAAGTGTCTCCCATACCCCAGTACTCAAGGCCAGCCAAGTTGGCTCCCGAGGCAGAAAAGCCCACATGTTCCTCAATCCCCGTCCCTGGCAATAAGAATATAAGCGTAATAACACTAAATTACTATTTGCTGCCCTGTCACGACACTCAGAACTGGGTTCCTCATTCTACATAGTGTTGGGCCACCCTGGGTTTGAACATTGCTTCAAATGGTCATATAACCTAGATTTGAGATTTAGAATTTCTAAGTACTGTATTCAGGGCACAATTTACCGAGGAATAAGTTTCAGAATCTCCTGGTAAGGCTTGGAGAAAACTCTGCCTCAAACTCTGAAATGCAACTGTTAGTGAATGAAGACAATACTGATCTAAATGGACCCATGCTCTGACTCAGTTGAACCAAAGAGATAAAATAAGAGGATATGATGTTACGTAATGTGATTATTTGCAAAACCAATAAATTTATTTTTTTTTAAAAAAAAAGACAGTGATGCTTCCTTCCTAGGGAACTCCACCCCCAACTTCCAAAGGATTGCTCTGTCCATTCACTTCTGCTCTTCTTAAAACGAAGACAGTCGTTCGAGTAACCTGAGGCACCTTAAAAATAGCCTGAGTGATGATAAAGCAGAGCATTTGCTGAACACATTGGTTTCTTCTCCAGCGCCAGGCACCTATAGTTAATTGGAAGAAAGCGGAAAGGCAGATCTATTTAAGGGGCTATTGAGTGTTCCAGTGTATGTCTGGCTGATCACCTCGGCCTTGTCCAGACTCACAAGGAAATTAATGGGATTGCAATCAGTTTCACTAGCCCCCCGCCCTGGGAGGGAAGCATGTTAACAACCATGGGAGCTCTCATATGGACAGTCCACCAAACGCCAGCGCTATTTTCAGAGGAGTATTGATTGGACGAGTTCCCAGCAGAGAATAACAGCACGGAATTGAAAACATATCTGGAGCTGGCATCCTACCGATGCTGCAGTACTCCTAGCACAACAAAGGACCAAAGGAGTATATAAGTCGAGTATTCTTCTTTTAAGAAAGAATCTTGGGAACAAGGGCTTAGGAATCCTGCATTATGCTTAAAAATATATATTTTTAAAGCTGTGCAGCAAAAAAAAAAGTGCTTTTCTAATCCTCCTGAGGTGATGAACTTTATGCAATGAGAACACGTACCTCAGGTACAGTGGTACCTCAGGTTAAGTACTTAATTCGTTCCGGAGGTCTGTACTTAACCTAAAACTGTTTTTAACCTGAAGCACCACTTTAGCTAATGGGGCCTCCCACTGCCGCTGCACCGCAGCACACGATTTCTGTTCTGTTCAGTCTGTAACCTGAAGCGTATGTAACCTGAGGTACCACTGTAAATAAATCCCAAAGTTTAAATTGCCACATTCACAATCCTTCAGGTAACCCTCACACTAAGTCTGCTTAACCAAACAACATGTCCATTGCCCGTGAGCTGCCCTACAAAGGTTTGTGTATTATATTTCAAGTACCTTGTTTTATATAGTTTTATATTGTTTTATATATCTTTGTAGGTTAGCATAGGAAGTTTCATTCAGCAGAGGGTACATTCCCTTGTAGTGGAAATGGTATGTGGTGTAATGTGGGATCACCTTTTTCCTTAACCAACAGTGGCAGACATACCTGGGAGTACTCCTGGATCCTTTGCTGTGACTCAAGGCTTAGGTGGCCTCAGTGGCCTGGAGTGCCTTCCATCAGCTTTGGCTGGTGGCCTAGCTATGCCCCTATCTTGGCAGGGATAGCCTAACTACTGTTGTCTATGCTCTGGTAACCTCGAGCTTAGATTACTTCAACAACTGGTTTTCCAACGGGGCTTCCATGGCTTCCAATTGGCTGCAGGAGCATCCTGCAGCCAATCAGAAGCCGCGCTTTGGAAGCCGAACGTTTCGGAAGCCGAATGGACTTCTGGAACGGATTCTGTTTGACTTCCGATGTACAACTGTACTGTGCACTTCACTGCACGCCGGCAGCAAACTCAGAGCAACTCATTTCTCTATAAAAGCATGAGAAGAGAGATAAAATGATTGGGAATCAGTAATAAAAGTCTTCCGCAGCAACAGAAACCGACACTAGGACAATTAAGAGAGGCTGTTGGAAGAGTCATAAATAGGGCATGCATCACTACTCCAACAGCTGCAACCAACAGGAAGAAATAAACAGGCGGGCCATACCACCGGGAACCAAGTTAAAGGCACAGCAGATCTTTAAAACCTCCCTGGCATTTTGCCTATGAATGTCAAAAAGGCTAGAGTTCCAATTACATTTTATTACCAATAATCGGCACCAAACAGGTCTGAAAAAGACATGGGAGAAGGATGTGGAAAACACTGGAATGCAACCGGATGACGACAGTTCCATCTGGATGCTTTTAAAGATTTGCAATGCGGCCATTTGCACTGCCAAAGAGGCAGCTGCTGTCCATTTTAAGTGTCGGCGTTCAGGTTGAAGAGTGGGCTGTCTCTTTCGAACGTGGTACAGACACACTGGCATTTCAGCATTTTCATCTATTGTTATCAGTGCTGCCTTGGGGACTCCTTGGAAATGCACCGTGGATCGCCAGTGGCCCCAAGGCAGTTTAAGAATCACTTGTCTGGAAAATAAGTACATATGTAATTATGCTTTGATGCCAGGAATAGTTCTGCAAGTCTGATTCTTTAGCAGCTCAGAAACATGGACAGCAGCACCCAAGACAGTCATATATGTACAGAAAGTCTGCCTTTTGTATAAAGCCGTGTGAGCTATTGGGGCCCATTAGCAGTCCATGATAGAACACAGAAACCTCTAAAAGAGCCATTTGGGCTTTTAATGGCCCAGAAATCAACACACCTCCTGGGTGAATACATTAAAAGAGTTAAGACTGAGAGGAGAAGTGAAACTCGTGATCAGTCACTTGGAGATCCTTTGGGAGGGTGATGGGAATTCAATGGAGGCATAGCCCAGCTTTTGAAACTAGCTAACAAAGCCCTAAGGAGACCATTCTTTTGCAGCTTTCCTTAGGAAAAGTAGGCTATCAATGTGTTTTGTTTCCTTGTAAACAGTATCTCACAACTTTCCTTTCACTGGTATCTGGAAATTTTTCTTTAATTTTTTCATTTTTTTATTATTAATGTTGCAATACATATATGAAATCTTTACATAATGATACATATACATTACATTTGTAAATTCACATTTTCACATTTCATTATGTACCAACAATTATCGATTTCTTATTTCTTGCCCTGTGTCTTCCTTTCACCCGTGTGTGACTTCCTTGTTATTATTTTGTAACTTTATTATTTAGATTGTATTTTGTATCTTAATAATTAAACATTCATATATCTGCTTAACTTAACTTTGTGAAATCAGTCTAAATAATATCAATAAATTCTTGTTGGAGCATCTTTTGGTCATGTATTCTTCTACACATTTCCATTCCTGTTTGAGATTTTGATTAGATTGCACTCTAATTGTTGCCATCATTTTTGCTAATTCAATCATTTCAAAAAAAATTATGTTGCCAGTCTTTCAATGTTATGTTGGTACTTCTTCTGATTTCTACTTTGCTACGCCACTGGGACCATCAACACCTTTTGTATCTCTATCCCTGGCTTTGAAAGGAAGTCCGTTCGCTCCTTGCACCTTATAGGACAGGGTGGTTACGGGGCCTCGATACACAAGTTTAGCCTGGATTTTCCCACTGGCCTCCAATCTTCCCTTCAATACTACAAATAACCAAAATCCTACCATTGGTTAATTTATATGACTTAGCCTCCCAATCTATAACTATATAGCAGGCTTTATTCTATGGATTTTTTATACTTGACTTTTGAGAAGGTCTTCTCACAAAGTGTCTTAGAAATATATATAATACCGTACATAAAATACACATAACGAAAACAGAAAAATTAAAAGGACTAATAAAAAGCAGTCAATATATACAGGTTAAAGTATGAAAAATAAGTATGTTTGAAATATTGCATGCATGACATTGGAAACAGACTCAATGGTTAGTAGAAGGGTTGAAAATTTCCTCCAACTCACTGATTCTCTCCAATAAATGTCTTCTTTTTCCACATTTGTGTTAAAAAAAGAAATACGAGGTATGGATCCTTGCCTTTTCCTTGTATGAGGTAGTTTCATTCTAAATCAGCCTGCTCATTTCCTAATTATTGCTTTCCCCAGTGTTTCCTGGATTAATGTGTTCAAAATTCTGCCCAGATATTAATGTGGTGGACTACCATGATTCAAAGCAAAAAGAGAAATATCCTTGTCACTTTTTTCGGAGATCCGAACCATCACTTTTTAACAAAATGTAGGCAGCCACCACCTTGTCTTCAGTGGGTGATATATTCATCATTTTCACAGCTAGGCCATGTGTTAGATCGCAAGCCTACCGAATTTGCAGATCAACAAGAATGTTTTCATTGATACCAGTGAGATTTGGCTCAGGGCCATACTGGCTACACTTGGCATGGAACTGAGCTGTGCATCATCTACCGATCTAAATATACTGCTATTTGTCTGCTAATTTCTTTATATTTCTTCATAGATGAGCCTGCATGCTGTGGAAACAAGCTTAATTGGTGTTTCTGCCTTTTTTGAGAGGAGTTTCCTGTCAACCTTCGTTGAAAAATGTAGGAAGAGCCTGATGGCTCAGGCCAGATCTTGTTTGACATGCTGTTCTCACAGCGGCCAGGCAGATGCCTCTGGGTACCCCACAAGCAGGACTTGTGTGCAACAGCAATGTCCCCACTTGTGACTCCCACCAACTGGTATTTAGAGCCATGCTGCCTTAAACCACAGAACTGGAACATTTCCTCCTCTCCTGCTATTCCTGGAGATTAACAGATGGACAATGAAAGTGCATCCTGTGAGTCTTAATGGTTTCAAAGAGACTTCTACTTCAGAGACAGAAAGATAAGCAGAGATGCTTCTATCATCCATTATTCAGCGGTCTGAAGATCTCACTGCTCTTTCTGCACTTGAACGTATATACAGTGGTACCTCATGTTACATTCGCTTCAGGTTACAGACTCCGCTAGCCCAGAAATAGTGCTTCAGGTTAAGAACTTTGCTTCAGGATGAGAACAGGAATTGTGCTTTAGCGGTGCGGCGGCAGTAGGAGGCCCCATTAGCTAAAGCGGTGCTTCAGGTTAAGAACAGTTTCAGGTTAAGTATGGTCCTCCGGAACGAATTAAATACTTAACCTGAGGTACCACTGTATCTTATAATTGTCCATCCTGTTTGGACATCTATTTGGCCATATGAACTGCCTATATTAATATGTTGAAGGCAGGATTGATGGGTTATTTTTATTTTTAAAATTTCTTCCTTTTTGCTATATTTGCAAAAATAAATAAATAAAATGCTCATCCATTTAACAGTAGATCCATAAATCTGATGCTTAGTGTGAGCCATGGCACTGTTGTCAGTGGCTGCAAGACCAGTGATGACCATGCAGTTTTTAGGTGCCTAAATTGTTCCCTTACTCCATTTCTGGTATAGCAGATAAGTTTCAATTTGAGTATGGAGGAGTATATTGACTGGATATTCCATCTAGGCCACCAAACCCTGTGTCCTGTACAGGAAGCCTAAAGAAAACATCGTTCAGCTTCTTTGGTTTTCCTTAAAAGCCTTCCAAGCTCAGAATGCCAGATGTTCTGCACCACTCAACTGACTTTTGCACCTAATGCATTTTTGTATCTAATGTATCTTTGTTTAATGTATTAAATATCAATCTTATTTTCAATGGCAATAGGGAAACAAATTTTCTTCCCTTTTTAAATATTTGATGCCTGCCTTCTCCCTTTTAATCTTATTTTTGTAGATTAATGCCCCCTTTTCTCTCGACTATCCCATATCCCACAAGCTGTTCATGCTTCAGATCTTTCAGTGCTGCCGCAATCATTTCCCCATATGCATAATTCCCCACAATATTGGAGCAACTATTGTTCCAGCTTCACATTTTCCTTGATATGCCTAAAAGCTTTAAAGACATTAGAAGCAGGAAAAATAAAGATAACATTTCATGCCTGATCTACAGACATTGTTTATATTAATCATAGTAAGAAGAACATGGGCAAACGAATAAGTTCTTTCATGCTATAACTGCATCAATTTCCTTGAAAGTTGCCGTGCAAGGATGGATGCTTTAGTTTTAAGAATCTGTTATTATGAATTTGTGCAGAAATGTTAAGACTTTTAAATCAGGTACCAGAAGTTTGACCTGCAAAACTTCCCACTCACTTTTCAGCTGGTCCTTGGAGCTTTTGCCAACTAGCTGGCCTTGTAATTTAATCAGAACAAATGAGGTTTAACAAGCACACGGACACAGTTTCACAAACACATATCAAGAAGAAATGAAAAACATTCTCAGGAACAGATTTTGCTACCCTTTCATAATACAGCACCTTGTGTGAGCCCAAAATTTGAAGCCCACAAATGGATGGATCTTCTCAATTTTGTGCTCCCTTGGATTGGTGCTGTCAGGGAACTGCCATCGGAGCCAGAGGGAGAGGGAGGGCTCCAGAGGGGTTCTGGAGAGCATTCCAGGAGTGAGAGAAGCAGCCCATCTTCTGGGGAAGAAATTCAGCATAGCACCAGTGGAGAAGGGGGGCAGATGGGGGAATCGGAGAGGAGGCTCCAGGACTCTTCACCGGAGACCAGCAGGGAGAGCACGGGTCCTCCGCTGCCCACACCCTCCCTGAGCAGAAGGCTTCTGCACAGGGAGAGTAGGCGGCGACTAGGCATCAAAGAGCTTCTTTGCTGGAAGAAGTTCAAGAAACGCCCACTGACGGATTCTGCCAGCGATTGATACAGCCATGAGTGACTGGCTGCCTGGACAGAAAGGGTTCACCCAAGTAACCCAGCCAGGTGTGGCGTCGATTTACGCACGAGCAACCCCTAGAACCATTACAGGTGCCCTGTGCAGGAGAACCACCTGCACCGCCCAAATTTGTTTGTTTGTGTAATTTATATACCGCCCTCTACCCGAGGGTCTCAGGGTGGTTCACAAAATAAAATAAAACCACAAAATACCTGATAAAAATAAAAACAACAACCCAATAATGCCCCCCCAAAAAAACACATTTTAAAAGGGCATAGGATGTCAATCAAATCAACCAAAGGCCTGGTTAAAAAGGAACGTTTCACCTGGCACCTAAAGGTGTATAATGAAGGTGCCAGGTGAACTTCCCTGGGGAGAGCATTCCACAGATGGGGAGCCACTGCAGAAAAGGCCCGTTCTCATGTTGCCACCCTCCAAACCTCCCAAGGAGGAGGCACATGAAGGAGGGCCTCAGAAGATGATCTCAGGGTCTGGGTAGGTTCATATGGCAAGAGGCAGTCCTTGAGGTATTGTGGTTCTGAACCACTTAAGGCTTTATAGGTCAAAACCAGCACTTTGAATTGGGCCTGGAAACTAATTGGTAGCCAGTGCAGTCAGACCAGGATCGGTGTAATATGCTCAAACCGTCTTGCTCCGGTGAGCAACCTGGCCACCAGCTGAAGTTTCTGAACCGTCTTCAGAGGCAGCCCTACGTATAGCACATTGCAGTAATCTAACCTTGAGATTACCAGAGCATAGACAACAGTAGTTAGGCTATTACTGTCCAGTTATGGGCGTAGCTGGGCCACCAGCCAAAGCTGATGGAAGGCACTCCAGACCACTGAGGTCACCTGATCTTCGAACGACAGCAAAGGATCCAGGAGTATTATCAGCACTGTTCTCAGGTAGATTAAAGGTAGCAGGAGCGACCAGTCATCCCAGAATTCCATGCTCTCCAGCTCATCGCCCACAGGGTTGGTGGCCAAAGAATCTTGCATGCATCCCAAGCCCATATTCTTACTCCTTTTTATACAGTCCTTTTAATACATGGTGCACTGTGCATAGATGGCGTCTGGCTAGTGTGCCTGAACTAAATTAATAAATCTAAGTCTTAGAAAAATCTGTATGTGGAAGAGCCAAAAGGCAGCAATCCTTTAGCGCGTTTCTGCTTCGTGTGTTTATACGGTCAATGCATTGATCAAAGCTAGATGAAAGAGATGGGAAAAGCTTGTGGAAACATTTGCAAATCCCAGAGATAAACTACATCAGGGTCAATATTATCTGTCGTATCAGTGCAAGTGCACAGTGGTCTGGGACTAACAAGAGATTATGAGCAAATGTGTGTGACTAAAACATCTTTGGATCGCCTGCCTATGTTTAAAAAAACCCCCGAAATGAACAACTTCTGTTGTAACTGGAAGAATATGCAGTGATGAGATCAGAACAAAGCCCCCCCCCCCAAAAAAAAATCACCCATGAACTTTTCCTGTGTTATTTAAAAGCAATCAATTCTGCCTACTGCTAGTATGCACCAGAACTAACCCAGTACTGGCTAAGCTATCTTCCAACTTCTATATACTAAAAGTGGGGAGAAAGTAGGTGTAAATGGAAAATCTGATCTTTTTAAAATAAAGAAGGGGAGAGGAGCTCCAGCACCAGAAAGGGAGAACATGAACAGCTGCAAAGAACTAAATTCTTTAGCCTGCACCCTGTTCTGGATGGTGTCACACACACTCTCTGAAAGATCAGGGACACAGCTTGAGTCTGACATTGTCATTTATCACCACCTACCAGCTTCAGCAGTTAACCCAGCTGTGGCCCTGTCTGGATGGAGATAACATGGCTTCCATGTCCTACACCCTAGTAACCTAATGTCTGGTTTGTGAATGTCCCAGTCCTCAAACACTCTGCACCTCAATCGGGAGAAAGCCGCACTCGCAGAGCTCAGGCGATGCTGGATTTTGGCATCAATGTCAGCCCTTGTAGAAAGATAACTGTCCAGGTAGGAGAAGTGACTGACATTTTCCAACGTTACACCATTAAGCTGGATTCGTGGCGCTGCAGAGGGGTTGTTTTGTGCTTGTTGGTGCAGCACTTTGGGTTTTTGGATGTTGAGCGATAGAGACTCTCCTCCCTGCAAGAGAGGGAAGTGGTTGTGGCCGGGAGCTGGACTCCGCCTCAAGCACTCACCTGACTGGCGCCCACGCCCTCGGCCACGCACCCAACCAGGTGCCTTCAAGGGGGCGTGTACAGCAGCCTAAATTGCTGCGGCGCCAGCCTCCAGCCCTCACTTTTTGTCGTCCCGTCACGAGTCACCCACCCTCCACTCCCTTAGAGCAGGGTTTCCAGTTTTCTTTTGGCCTTGCGATGGACCTTAGGTTGGTCGCCCTGGTTGTCCGGGGGGCCTGGTAGGAATTTTTCCATTTGGCATTAGGCTTTTTGGTTTTTTCGCCTACCTCGTAGCAATCGTCACAACTTTCGTGGTATTGGTGGGTAGGTTAGGCATTGGAATAATGTGTTGTGGTGTCAAAGGGCTAGGTGTGGCCATCGCCTGCGCCTTCAATTTTTGGGTATTCCGTTAAAGGAATCCGGCGGTCGTGTATTCTGTCCGATGCCTGCTTGGCGGGAGGCCATGGCACGACCCTCGGTGACATCAGGGGAGAGCCTATAGTTGGATTAGCATCAACAGGCTCCACCTACTGGTGAATAAACCCCCTTTAGACTCACCCTCTCCGAGTGGGTGGAGTCAGCTGACGTAATCCAATGCCTAAGCCAATACCTTTTCACTTGCTGTAATCAATAAAGTTGTGGCCTTTTCTTGCCTATTAACCTTATATCACGTGTCCTTGTGTTTCATTCCACTGTGCGGGGTTCGGGTCCTCGAACCACAAGCGAAGCTTTTTGTAAGCTTCTGTGAATATATTTAGGATGGTTTGGAGGTGATCCTCTCAGTGTGTACACACTACGTTGTCATCAGCATACTGAAGCTCTATGACGGAAGTTACGGTGACCTTACTCTTCACTCTGTACAGCTTAAAGAGCTTTCCATCTGTTTGATATATGATTTCTACTCTGGAGGGTTTCCCTTCGACCAAGTGTAGGATCATGGCAATGAATTGGCCTCCACAGTCACTTACGGACTCACTTTTAAAACTATGTTTATGGAAGACAATATTACTCGGCTACAAGTGATCGCCAAAGAGGAAGAAGAATGTATTATACCTGGAGCTGCCTTTGCAGACAGTTTAGATATGCCCACCTGATTCTACATCCTCAACCCCCATCCTTCCTACCTCCACACAGAGGGGAAATTGCTAAAGGGAGATCATAGTTATGTCATCTTTGCTTTATATAGAAATCCCAAAACAAAGCAAGTGGAGGTGAAAGGCTACATGCAGAATATATTTTGAGATTCATCTCAAAACACTGGAGATGTTCTGGGGAACCACATCTGGCCAGAGGGATCCCCCTTACCCCAGATTTGGCAAGTGATTGGGTGATGGGGCACTCTGAACTCCTCAGGATCATCAAGACTTCGAAGTATCATGCAGGACCTAGAAAAAAGAGGCAAAATTGCTTCACTTTCCACTAATTCACAGCTATCAGACCGTCCCTCTGTGCCCATTCAATAGTGTAATGGTTATATGGGGTTGCTTGTGCGTAAGTTGCCGCCACTCCTGGCTAGGTAGCCTGGTTAAACCTTTACTTGCTGGACAGCCCTTCACTTTGTGGCTGTTCAGTCGCTAGCAGAATCCGTCAGTGGGCTTTTCTTGAACTTCTTCCAGCAAAGAAGTTCTTTGATGCCAAGTCTACACCTACTTTCCCTGCGTGGAAGTCTTCTGCACAGGGTGGGTGTGGGTAGCAGAGGACCTGTGCTCTCCCCGCTGGTCTCCAGCAAAGAGTCCTGGAGCCCTCTCTCCGATTCCCCCATCTGCCCCCCTTTATCCCTGGTGTTACGCTGATTTCCTTCCCCTCCCTGCTTGGCCCTTCTCCGGCATCGCTTGGGAGCCCTGCCTCCACTTCTGGCTCCGATGTCAGTTCCCTGACAAATAGCAAACTGCTATTTCTCACACCCACACCTACTGGTCCTTGGGCTCTCCCTTCAGCTGAACTGATCGTTCAAAATACTTCCACAAGTCCTTAAGAAATATGAATATTCCTTTGTCATAGCCCCTGACTCCCATCAAGTGTCATTTTAGGCACAGCCATGGCAAGAGAATATTTCACAGCAATTAAAAAGCAAGCACGTAGCAATGCATATCTTATATATGCCAAATTATCTGTATAATTTGCTTTCCACCCACAGTAAATAGAAAATGAAAAAAGAGAACATTTGCCTTTCAAATAAACTTAAGAGATATTTGTTACTTATTAAAAAGTAACAACAGCAGGGAAATGTCACTTCCTAGAGTTCATAATGAACTTAAATGCTACAGTGGTCGATTCAGCATGAGGTACATGGGCCCAATTACCATGCTAGCGTATTGCGTTATTGTCTATGATAACGATCAAGGCTCTCCTTCTCCCCACACTTTGAAAATAGCTAGATTTGCTGGTTCAGCAATCCAAAACTAAAAATATTTTTTTAACCCCATGTTACATTATCAAGCCAGAAAGGGGCTGAATCTTGATTAAATGGCAGACAGGCAGTTGTGACTTGAATGACTAGCCTGATGCGTGATTTCCTATCATCTTGCTCAGTGAACCACTAAAGGTGAATGCAATCGAGAACAGTGACTTGCATGGGGAGCTTACGGCAGAATAATTGTAGGGAATGAATACAAATTAAATCCTTTAAAAGACATAGCCTCTGCCGGTATCTGAACCCGACATATTACATGCACATTTTTTAAAAGATGGGAAACATCAAACACAATGTGAAAAAGCAGAGTCTGCTCTTTTCAGATAACAAAAACCAATGCATCGTAATCCAGGAACAGGCTGACTAAAGAATTCTGATTTATGCCAGTTTTAACCGTACTGTGTAAGTGACCGACTCCAGGGCCACTCATTGTCCATTCCCTGGGAGCACTGCCTTGAGACCGTTAAATGTCCTGGGCCAAAGATTCTCCTTGATGTACATCATCATATTTCATGGAATTTGAATGCAGTGGCAGTAGTTTCTGCTGAAGGGAGTGCGGCGGAAGCAAAACCCCGACACTCTACTTTTAGAAAGGTCTGCAGTTTATTTTATAGTGCCATCAAATTTGGGAGTTGTTCCAAAGATATTTCAGGAAAATCGCACTGCAACTCATTTGAGACAGACTGCTTTAAGCACTAAATAGGAACATGGCATATTTTTACTGAGAGATGGAAATCAGCAACGATTTTTCTGAAGGTGGGGAGGGGGCAAAACATTGGCAACAGCAGCTCACAGGACATGGATGAATTATAAAGGGTTGCAACTTCAATGTAAGGAAACAGACTCTCCTGTTCTACTTCTGCAGGTACTAAAGGCACATACCATGAATCTGCATAATTCAGATGTACCATACAAAGAGACTTTTCTTGTCCTCCATTGCTGAGGAACAATGCAGACTTTGCAACCCAGTGATGTTCCTACTTCCTTTTTTTCTTTTTCTTTTCGAAGTCGTCTTCATTTGGTTTTACAAGTATAAAGTTATAGCAGTACCAAATACATATCCGTATAAAGAGATTTTTCTGAATCTTGGGACTTCCCACCAACCCCTCCCTGGGTCCTGTTGTCAACATTTTCAACTGCATATTATTTCATAATCTATATTTTGTATCTGTCCATATTGTTCACAGTATTTGTTACCTACAAGTGTTATTAGAATCCTCCTAATGTTTTCATCTGCTTACAGTGATCTCCTAAATAGATTATAAATTTTCCCCATTCCTGGTTCCTGAGCTTTCCGGGCAGTTTTGCCAATTTCGGCGTAGTCCAACAGCTTGGTTTGCAATTTCTCTCTGATTGGGACTCTTTCTTCTTTCCATCTCTGGGCTAGTAGCATCCCTGTTGTTGTTGTTGTTGCATACATAAAAAGTCTTTTCTGCCCGTTGGGATGTCAGTACCTACAATTCCTAATAGAAAAGCTTCTGAGTCTCTTTGCAAAAGTTATTTTAAACATTCCCCTCCCCCAATTCATTATATATCATTTCCCAGAAGGCTTTTGAAATATACTCGGAGTCCTGCAGTGATTTCATGCTCTTTATTGCAGCTTGTAAAACAGTGATTGAATCCCCCCCCAAAAAAACAAAAAAAAACCTTCAAGCTTTTATATACATTATTTACACAATGAGTCCCATCTGATTGGCTAATTCTGCTTCCCTCCTGGAGCCTGATTGGTCTTCTCCTGCATGCAATCAGTTGTTGCATTCTAGGATCCTACCAGCCTAATAGGCTGATTAACTTCCTCCTGGAGCCTGATTGGTCTTCTCCTGCAGGCCAATCAGTTGTTGCATTCTAGGATCCTGCCTGCCTATTGTTCTAGGATCCAAGCTTAGTACATAACACCCTTGATCCTACTTCCTTATCAAGTCCCTATTGAAATCCACAGGTCCTTCAGACAGCCTATTTCATGGGTGAAATGGCATCTAAAGAAAAGCCCACCTAGCATAATCTTTGCCCATTGGGTAAATGGGACACTCCCACACTAACTTCAGTCTGTTCTCCACCTCCTGACTTCTTATGTACAACCACTCCAGGGATGGTACTACCTTCTCAACTTCCTCCTCCTCTGTCATGGGTCCCTCAGTTGTGTCAGAACCTAGCATGGTTTGGCAGCCCCAGGCAGAAGAGGAGAAACAGGAAGGAGAAGCAGCAGCCATGGGAGGGCTTGAAGCCTAGCGCCCAGGGATGGAAGATGAAGGTTCTCCTCTTGTGACTAGATGTTAGAGAGGGGGAAGCAGATTTGAAGAGCTCTCTGGTCCAAATCTTCCTTAAAATTAAAGAGCCCCAAAGAGTGTGAGCAGGAGCCTTGGCTATCAGCATTTAGTAATGTACTTAAACAGTAGACCGAGCAGGTGCACAGTTCACCTGGACACAGCCGTCGCCTCTGTGGTGAGAGGTATGATATTTTGATTTAAATTCTAGTCATTTGCATCTTGGCGTTCTGTGAAAATAGAGTAACGTTCGCTAGAAGACTGCTGCAAAAATCAACTGCAGCAGCAGCAATAATTAAAGGAAACAATCAGGGATATGAGTAATGAAATAGATGCAGAAAAGAGTCCTGTAGTATCTTAAAGCCTAATGAATTTCTTGTGGCAGAATAAGCTTTTGTAATAAATGTGTTAAATCTGTAGCTCTTTGTTTACCCCTCACAGCATCCTTAACAAATGACAGATCCCAGGATTCTTTGGGAGAACTCACGTGCTTTGAATGTTTAGGGTGTTCACAGCCTAACAAAGCTACACCTATGGAAGATGAAATGAATGTGAATTTATCAATTGAATAATAAACCTGATGTTTCAATTGATAAATAAACAGTGAAGCACATTATGTCAATTTTAAACAAAAATGGATGGATTTATGAAACTAAAAAAAAAAAAAGGTCATGTGTATATCTACTGTGGGCAGTAAGCCATAGAGTGAGTTGGGGCAGAGTTCAGCAACCTCCACACAACTCTCTTGCTTTTAAAATAATTTTATATCTGATCATATCAAAACCAGATTTAAATTAAACAACTGGGGCTGGCATCATTACATCTTGCTTTAGCCTCAGATTCATGCCGTCTGGAGTGTAATCTCAATGATACTATTTTAGGAACCTCAGCAGAAGGAAATTCAATCTGGGCGAAAACAAAGCATGCAATCAAGGGAGAAATAAATGAGCACTCTGAAAATATACTACGAGGAGAAAACTAGCATGAGTAAGTGGAATGATCACTTTATGAGTCTATTTTAACCATGTTATTAACCATTCCTGCCACCATAATGTTTCTTTGGAGAGAATCCGATTCACACTTCACACCTGAATTTCTTCAGCTGAAAAGTGATTGTTCTTGTTCACAAGATACAGTAGTACCTCGGGTTACAGACACTTCAGGTTACAGACTCCACTAACCCAGAAATAATACCTTGGGTTAAGAACTTTGCTTCAGGATGAGAACAGAAATCATGTGGCAGTGGTGTGGCAGCAGCAGGAGGCCCCATTAGCTAAAGTAGTACCTCAAGTTAAGAACAGTTTCAGGTTAAGAATGGACCTCCAGAATGAATTAAGTTCTTAACCCGAGGTACCACTGTACTGTCCAAAGTTAGTTAGCACTTTTGGTAGGGGAATTTCTTTAGACAATACTTATCCTGCAAGTTCCAGAAGGTTAGTTCTGTTAAGCAGTTGAAAGAAGCGCAACACAGGTCAAAGATACACATGTCACACCTGGATGTCAGCTAGATGTCCAAGACACAGGTCCTGGGCTGCCCAGACTTCAAAACTGCCCTCTCAGCCTCAATGCTGTCAACCACAGAAAAGCAGAAGACTGCGTTTGACACCAGCTTGGCTGCAGGAGTTGCTGGAAGGAGGAATACAAGGCGCCATCCAACCGTCTTAGGGATTCCACTCCAGATTTGTGTAGGTTTTATTCCGTATCCTTTTCTTCTCCTTAAGATGGCTTAGTTGTCCATTTTGGTGTACGTTCAAAATCATGCATGGATAGCATCCCCTTTTCACATGCGTTAAATCATACGATACTGTGACACACACAGTACTGGTTAATCTTGAAAGTCTCCTAAGGAATCATAATTCCATGGCTGATATTGAAATGAAACCATTACTGTATTAGGCCCAACAAACAATTGCATGAACTACACCGACAGTGCAGTCAGCTATTTCTATAAACACTATTTTGCCCTTTTCCTAACCACCATACACAAGGTGAGCAGCTGTGTTTATCCAAGCTCATACTAAGGTTTCCCCTCAGGGTAACTTAGACCCAAGATCAAGGAGTGGGCTTTAGATACAGGTGGACTCCATTTTGAATCAAGATGGTGGACTCAACCTTTCAAAACTGCGCTCATTTTAACCACTGATTTCAAAATTGCCCTGATGTTTTTGGTTTCTTAGAATTCTGCAGTGATGCCAGATAAAGGCTGTTAGTTCATTATAAGAATGCACAACACAGACTTTCCTCACTTCTCTGTTATTCTAGACCAGCTAGTGACTAGATTATTAACTATTTTCTGTATTTATGCCACTCAGAGAGGACAATCAGTATTAGGCCTGCCAGCCTTTAAAGGAAGACTTCTGGAACAGTTTGAAGAGGGAACACCAGTTGCTTAGGTAGAAATATTATTTCTACAGAGCAATGCCAATCTGATGTGAAGTTTGCCAGCAACTGAAGTCTCTGGTAAACAGTTTATGTGGTTTATGAAAACCCAGTGTCGACCCTAAATGAATTTGCCAGCTGCTGGATTTTCTCAATTATTTCCTATTATAGTTTTCATGATGAGTAGCCAAAAACAGGAACATGATTTACCCAAGGAATATATACCAGAGCGAAGACTCCCGTCTAGAGTGCCATTAAACACAATAGAGCAAGCTTGTCATGATTAACTTTGTCCCCAGTGACTTCTTTCTTTAAAATAAAAACTTTAGGAACAGTTTATATACCAGTTACACACACACCAAAATATATATGTAAAATAAAGAACAGGAATAGAGCACAGGTATTGAACACAAATATCACATGCCAAAACACTTTCCTGCTATTATGGTTTTACTTTCTTTGACACATCCCAGTGATTTCAGTGGGATTGAAATCCTGCGCACCATTCAGTGGGGCTTGAATCTCTGTAGACATATTTAGGATTACAGCATACTGTCCTATAGATCAGGGCCAAAGGGTACACAATAAATGACATCCCACTGCCCTTTTGAAACAGCAACACGGGGCTGTGTTGCAATAAATGGTTTGAGGGTTGTTGCCTGAAGTCTTAAACCCTAGAACTGATCTTTGCATTCTGGATTTGTTGGGAAACCTGTGCCTATTATGTGCCTCATTAAAAGATATCGACTGCTGCTTGATGTCAACCAACTCTGGAACTTCATCCCCAGAGACAGGCTTCCTCCTTGTTGTCCTTCAGCTGACAGGTGAAGACCTTATTGATCCAATAGGCTTTGGGGAATTGACTGATTTTAATGAAAGGGTCGGTGCTGTTTCTGCTGTAATTATTTGTATGTTTAAAACAGATTTTATATAGGCATGTAGTTTCAATTCTACCGGTGTTTAATTGCTTTTCAACAATTTTTAACAATTCTTGTTTTCATCTGTAAGCTGCCTTGAGCGCCATCAAGGGAAAAGGGTAGGGGATAACTAAAGAACAACAAGAACCAACCCACAGGGCTGAGGGTGGCCAGAGGGAAAACAGAACAGGGCTTTGAATAGTTGCATTGAAAGAAAAGTTCAGTCAGCACAACTTTGAGCAGGGGTAACTTGTATATCAAACGGCACCTGATGAAATTTGCTTTTCTTTAAAACTCTAAATACAGGAGCCCTATTTCTCTGGCTACCCTATCTGTAAAACCAACAACTGTCTGGGTCAACAACTTTTTAGCCTTAGCAGCATGTTTGTGTGGCTAAATAACCCTTCTGGTACCTCGACACTGACTGCATAATACAGTGCTCCCTGAGAATACAGATTTTGACATCGCTGGGCTACTGTAAGGCTGGAAGCCCTGTTTTTGCCTGACCTTAGAGATATCTCCACCCTTCTACTTTAGAGTCCTGAAACAAGATTTTATGCTATTTCAGCACCAAGGGTGCTCTCAAATGTAATAGTGTTACTTGCAGATTACATTCTCTCATTTAACTTGAGTGTTGTATCACTAGTTACTAGTTTGGGCTATATGCGGCTTAACACAAACAAGTTTAAGGCCCTATCTGTACCATATATTTACAGCAGTATTACATCACTTTAAACAGTTATGGGTTCTACTAAAGAATCCTGGGAAATTTAGTTTGTTAAGGGTTCCGGGAGTTGTTAAGTGACCCCATTCCCCTCACGGAACTACAACCCCCAGAGTTCCCTGGGAAGAACTCCAGGGACTGTACCATTGTGAGCAAAACTGGGATCTCCTAACAGCTTTCTGCACCATAGGAGCCAAATCCTAGGCCCCCAATAAGCTATTTGAGGGAGCTGACTCCCCAAGTTGATAGGCATTGCCATTCAAATGGTGTGAGTGCACTGCATCATGTGATCACTTATATGGGGCAGGGCTTCCCTGGGGCCCCCAATATTTAATTTGAGTTGGCACCCCTGCTCAGCACCCTTAACAAAACACAGCCCCCAGAATTCTGTGTTGGAAGCCACGACTGTTTAAAATGTTTTAAATGTATGCTTTAAATGTATAGTCCAGATAAGGTTTTAGATCATTTAACTCCACATAGAACACGTACTCTATGTGCAGTCCCCAAAAGGACTGGCAGGTGACGAGATAATTATCCTCTTGAGGGGGTAAAAAACCATAATGTCTATCCAGCATACATGGAACAGAGGTTTCTGTGCTATTATGCTGGCAGAGTTCCAGCCGTCTGTTTTTCATCGTAACAGATTGTGCTCGACTGACTTATGGCACCACACATCTCAGGGTTAGTTGGTTGCAACCATATGGTGGCTTTAAAAGGGCCTGCCATTCAACCAGACACCAGAATTCAGTGCAGTTCATTCTTTGCTTTACAACTAATACACAAATGTATATCTCGTGATGTCTAATAATTATCTAGTGATGTCTAATAATCATCTAATCATAATTTATAAACACTTTGCCTCCTGACTTCCTTCTGGTAGAATTCTGAGTTCGCCATGGGCTTCATCTGCACTGTTCATTTAAAGAGGTATTATACCACTTTAAGTAGTCATAGGTAAAGGCAAAGGGACCCCTGACCATTAGGTCCAGTCGTGACCGACTCTTCTCACTTTATTGGCCGAGGGAGCCGGCATACAGCTTCTGGGTCATGTGGCCAGCATGACTAAGCTGCTTCTGGCAAACCAGAGCAGCGCATGGAAACGCCGTTTATCTTCCCACCAGAGCGGTACCTATTTATCTACTTGCACTTTGACATGCTTTTGAACTGCTAGGTTGGCAGGAGCGGGGACAGAGCAACGGGAGCTCACCCCGTCATGGGGATTCGAACCACTGACCTTCTGATCCGCAAGCCCTAGGCTCTGTGGTTTTACCCACAGCGCCACCTGCATCCCTAAGTAGTCATGGCTCCCCACAAAACATTCTGGGAACTGTCGATTCTGAGAGTTATTAGAAGACACCCACCCACCCCCATTTTCCCTCAGAGTGGTTTAACAATAGGGTTGCCATATTTCAAGAAGTAAAAATCTGGACACTTTTTTGGGGAAACTTGTTCAGCTTTTTTTGGAAGGTCAGCCAAAGAAAGTTGTTGAGCTCTGGCCAATTTTCTGAAATTCCCCTTGGACCTATGGCTTTACTTTTCTGAGGAAATGAATTCCGGTGAGAAAGGTGGAGCAGGCTATTAGAATTTGTTATATCCCAACTTCACAGGCTTGCACAGGTTCAGCATAAACAACATACTAACACCGGCCTATGAGGAAGAAAGGTATGAGCTAAAATGATGTTGCAGTTCATAAAGACTCCTGGGTGTACAAATTTTCCTGGATCATTTTTATAGACTTTGTTTGGCAATTATAACATTACACACTAGGCACTGATGAAGCTGGCAGGAGATGCTTTTAGCTCTACAGGGATAACAAAGGAGGAGGCTTTTTGTTTTGTTTCTTGAGGCAAAGCTTCCCATTTTCTTTTAAAGATCTCCGCTGACTATTTTGATAGCATGCTGAATGGGAACAGCAGAAGGTCACCTTGCAATTGATACGCCGTAAGCAGATTGCAGTCCCACAATTAACATGCTTTTTGTACAAACCAAACGAAGGCCATTTCTCGAGAGTTAATGTGTTAGATTTACACAAGGTTTTAAATGAACAGAAAGCGAGCTGAAACATGGGAGGCTTTTTGCCATTCAGAGGGTGTGCAGTCTCAATGGAAGGGATCGATGCTGTGTTTCGTGAGGAATGTACTGCTTTTCAGAGAAACCTGCAGGTGGAAGTAAGTTCACCAGAAGGTTCATTTTTTATGTATGTGAAAAGCCTAAACAGATCCCTGGCTTGAGCCCTTGCTAGAAGACTCCATTCCAGAGTCAAAGCAACAAGAGGTGCTTCACATGAGGCAATTTTGAGCCGTATCAGTTTGGAACATTACTTGGAAAAAAGCAATGGTGGTAAGGGGGAAAAGATAGGTAAGCACATAAGAGCCCTGCTAGATCCGTCCAAAATTTAATCTTGCCATGCATCATGTTTCCCCAAAAAGCCCACCCAGATGCCTCCAGGAAGCCTACCAGTCAGGTGTAAAGGCAATAGCCCAACCCAACTTGTATTCAGTGGTGTACCATCTCTAAACATTAATATCCCATGTAGCCAGGTCTATCCTCCATGAATTCATTGTTGCAGATATTAATATTGCACAGTTTGAAGTGACTGGAAGCATTAGAACTAACTTCTTTTGGAAGAAATCATTGTCCAAGCCTATAAAAATATTATTCAAAGTTTTACTGGCAGAACTTTTCCAAAAAACAGAACATAAGCATCTAAGATACAACCAAAATATCCATACAATGTCTTGTGCTGTCCAGCACTGGCTCAGCATCTTCTTAGAAATAAAAGATTCCAAAAATCCAAACTGTGTCTCTCTCCCATTCCAGCCTCCATTGGCCTTAGGCTATGCAGCTTTGGAGAGCCATTTTTGTGCATGGTTCTCCCTGTAGGATTCAGAGACACTAACAGCCCCCACCCTTTCAAGCTGGCGAATTTGCAACTCAATACCTTCATCACACGATCTAAGGTTACAACACTCACATGTTAGCTACCAGAGAACAACAATCAGTTAGCTATTTATCAACTCAGCAAGAGCTCAGAGTCCATTTAGAAAACTATTGTGGAAAAAACTCCAATGTTAGGAATACATTTTTAGCCATTTCCCATGCTAAATCTTCATTAATACACATGCATTTTTCATTTATGTGCGAATTAAATCAATTAACATTAGTCTCCTCATCATTTAAACCATCTAGGAAACTCTGTCATGCTGTCAGACGACTGGTCAATCTAGATGACTATTATTTGCATCAGGCATGGCTAACATAGTGCTCTACAGACATTGTGGACTACAACTCCCATCATTCAGGATCATTGGACATGGTGGCTGGGGCTTATGGGATTTGTAGCCTGCTACATATGCAGGCCATCATCTTGGCTTCCACTGGCGTACATTGATTGGAACTGGCTCCCCAGGTTTCAGACAGGAGTGTTTCCTAGTCCTTCCCAGGGACTGAGTCCCAAATCTCTCGTAGACAAACCCTGTATTCCTCTACTTTTGAGCTATGGCACATCCCCAAGCCGGTGGCCATCGCTATGTTTTCATGTTATCGAAATACTTTAAGTTAATTATGTGTTGTGCAAGTAGTACTTTCTTTTGTGAAAGTGTATTGCCAATCAATTTCATTGATCAGCGCCAAGTTCTAGTATTGTAAGAGAAAGTTTCTCTGTGCACTTTCTCCATGCCATAAATCATTTCCAATCATCTGTCATTTCCTCCCTTGAACATCTTTAAACAAATACACACACCCCCAAGATAAAAAAGCAAGCACTTTTTTTGTACAAGAAGGAGAGTGGGGGCATAGTATGGGGTTCAGATGTTGGAAGCCCAGGTTCAACTCTATGCTCAACTATGAAGTTCTTTGAATGTTCTTGGACAAGAACATTCAATGTCCCTCAGGCTAGTTTAGCACACAGAATTGCTAGGTGAGTAAATAAATATGTGACAATCTCAAGAAGATTGCCTCCAATTCCTCAGAAGGAGGGTAGGATAAGAGTCTAACAAACTGACCTTTTAACATGGTGGCTTAATGCGTGATACAACCTAGCATAGAGAACAGGTGGCACTGTGGTCTAAACCACTGAGCCTCTTGGGCTTGCCGATCAGAAGGTCAGTGGTTCGAATCCCTGCAACGGGGTGAGCTCCCGTTGCTCTGTCCCTCCTCCTGCCAACCTAGCAGTTCAAAAGCACGTCAAAGTGCAAGTAGACAACTAGGTACCGCTGTGGCGGGAAGGTAAACAGCGTTTCCGTGCGCTCTGGCTTTTGCTGCTGTATCCCGTTGCATCAGAAGCAGTTTAGTCATGCTGACCACGTGACCTGGAAAGCTGTCTGTGGACAAACACTGGTTCCCTTGGCCTGAAAGTGAGCTGAGCGTTGCATCCCATAGTCCAATTTCACTGGACTTAAGTGTCCAGGGGTCCTTTACCTTTACAAATAAATAAATAAATCTTATGAGGAATGGCTCATGGGAGTTGGATATGTTCAGCCAGAAGAAGACAAGACTGAGAGGTCATGTTAGCCATCTTTTGAAGAGGGAGCAAGTTTTCTGCTGCTCCAGGTAGCACACTAGACCTTTTTTGCATGCAAAACATGTGGTTTATTATTAAGTTAATGTCTCTTCTAAAAGAACAATAATTGTACATGAACTTAATGATTATGGGGAATTTACCTACCTGTTGCCCCAAATCATCCTTGAGAGATGTGCATTTCATGGGCGTAGATGAACAACAACTTTGGCTGCCTTTCCTCCCAACAAAAATCCTGGCTACGCCCATAGCACATTACCTCAACAATTCTAGTCTTGTTTGTGCTAGAGCAAACAAGCATAAGTTCCTCAATCTCATGAAGCCTTTGCCAACCTAATGCCCCCCAACCTGATGTACTTACTGGAGTTGATAGGAATTGAAGTTGAAACCATCAGGAGGGCATCATTTGGCAAAGGCTGATCTAGGGGCTGCCTTGTGCCTTACCATTTTCATACATATAGACCAAATGGTCTATATAGGAAAAAGACGAGTTTACAATGAAGTGGGAAGTAAAACAGCAATTCTTCACATGTATATAGTGCTTTAAAGAGGTATTTCATGGACATTTCCATGCTATAGCAGGTGGTGGCTGCTCGATTCATATATTTGCAGGGCAAAAAGATACCCTGCACTTCACACATTATAGCAAATTTATATTTTCCTACTCAAATCTGTGTGTGATCTCCCTGTAGGCAAATTATACTGTGCGAAGTGTTTTGCATCGTAAGTGGTACAAGTTTGTGTTTTGAAAGCTGATTTTTTTATATATATAAGCAGTGCTTCGTCAAATCAAAGTCATACATTTTAATTTGGTATTCTGAGAATAATTCGCTGCCTAATTGGTTACGCTGGCACCAATATCTAGAAATGTGTATAGGCAATTGTGCAGTTTAATTATATGCCTTGCTGACTTATGGAATCCCTTTGATTGCCCATGAAATCAGATAACTAGTACATTTATAATTGACAGAGTAGACACACCAAATGCTTACGCAAATTTTTGATAATACTTTAATGCCAAGATTTCAAAGGGAGGTAGGTAGCATCATGAAATAAAACCTAAATTAAGCCATCCAACAAACCAACAATAATTGGCTGCTTAGCATAAATGATCTTTATATAAAGGTGAAGCAGAAAACATTTGAGCACCCATCTGGAAAAATGAGCAGTTTCGCAATTACACCTTGGAAGTCTCCTGGAAAGAAAAGAAAATCATCCCAGCAAAACGAATTCCTGCCCATATGTTTTAAAGCTGAAAAAGAAAAGTTCACAAAATCACATCGTTACTATCAGAGGCACCAGAAAGAATTGGTATTAGAACACTGAAAATTGTGACAATGGTGGTATAATTAAGCTTAAGGCCAGAGGTTCCAGAAGTTCCTTGAATGAGGAAGGAAATAAGGGGCAGGGAAGGGGACAAGGACAAATGTATGTGACCCCCGAGCCATGGAGATAAGTAACTATGCAACTTTTAGAAGACACCTGAAGGCAGCCCTGTATAGGAAGTTTTTTAATGTTTCATGTTTTATTATGTTTTTATATGTGTCGGAAGCTGCTCAGAGTGGCTGGGGCAACCCAGTCAGATGGGCAAGGTATAAAATATTATTATTATTATTATTATTATTATTATTATTATTAAATAGGACACCCCTCATTTCATCAGAGAAATGTTGGAGGGTATGCAGCAAGTCCTAGCAGCTATATACCAGGTTGTTGATCCGTTGTTCACCAATACACACAACTATTGCAATTTTCGTGCCTCCTGGTATTAGGGTGGATCTGTTACAGTGAGTACCCTTCCCAAGCCCATGGGGTACTACACTAACCCACCCAAGCCCTGAAATTGCAAAGACCCATGCCAAATGACATTTCCTCCCTCTCTGTAGGTTTAATAAACAACTAAGTAATAAGGCTACAGATCTTAAGAGGCGCACTGTATTACGAACAGACTTGACTGGCTAAATGGGAGAAAAAGATATTCATAGGATTCTCTGGAGAAATATGTGCACAGCCCATAGTCTAAGCACATAATGAATCTGGCCAGTGCGAGCCCCCGAACGTTTTTAATGCCTCTTCCACGTAAGTGAAAAGGCAGTGAGAACTAGAGAAATGACTTGGCAATGTGCGTGTGGAGAATGAAAGGCTTCAGTAAAACAGTCAGGCAATGAAAGCTACTCCCAGCCACCAATGTTCTCACCTCATATTTCCCCCCTCAAAAGCCTGTGTCATCCGACCATCTAAATGTAAGGCTGGAATAGAGAACTTTTATAATCTTTCACTACCACAGAGCCCCGAGTGTTGAATTATAGACTGCCACTTCCTGCTTCTTCTTGCTTCGTTTGATAATGGTATTGATTCATCCCTTTCCTTTAGCAAGTCAGAGGGCAAAGCAGAGGGAAAGAAATAGTCTCTTCTTCAGATCCTCCGTAGCACAACATCCCAGAGACAGAGAGCTTGCCCTCAACCCTTCGGCCTGGACCTGTCCAGAGCTGTGCAATCACCTAATTGACTTCCAGATGTTGTAATTAGATTCACCTAATGGGGAGAACACTTAGTTTTACACCATTTGCTTAATTGGTTACTTTCTTCGGCTTTCCACAATATAACCTCAAGTGCAAAGCCTGCCTCGAAGTGTGCCAGAAATGAAAATGGAGGAAAATGCCAAGACTGTGTCACCTTCGCCGGGAGATTATAAAACAAAACGCTGCAGCTTTACAGGCAGACCTTCCTCGCACCCGCTTCCTGCAGCGCTCCTTCCGCATGCCCAGGACCTTCTGAAATCATTTGGTGTCTTTAAGCTGTTTATTAGTATCAGTGTCAGACTGCTAATAGGTGCAGGCAGACATATCAATCACATATAGTAAGAATGACACCGGCAGCAAATCAAGGAAAACTGCATTAGCTCCCAAGGCCTCCCACGTTTGGAAAAAGAAGGCATTTGACAAAGGCAGCTGATGAACTCTTTCCCTCATTGTCATGTACGCAGTGTGGCAGAAGGCAATTTGAGAGTAATTTCCATAGGCGTAATAAACTTTCCAGATGACTTGTTAATAGGAGCAGCTTGGAGTTAGTTGGCTAGATACTCGTCTAAAGGTGATGCTTTTACCTTTAAGTGCACTGAGGCCTGGGCTGCAGATGATGACAATTGTGCGGATTAGAGCCACAATAGGGGATTTAAAAAACAACAACAACAATAGCAATATTGAGTGGGGAATTTTTTGATCAGGACTGCATTCAGGGAGGGTCATTTTAAACCTTCCCTTGTCAGCCAGAATCCCAATGGAAAGTCCTCTATGCTGTGATTAGTGATGGTGTGATGTGTGTGTGTGTGTGTGTAATCCTGGGGTCAGCAAACTTTTTCAGCAGGGGGCTGGTCCACTGTCCCTCAGACCTTGTGGTGGGCCAGACTATATGGGGGGGGGGATGAACAAATTCCTATGCCCCACAAATAACCCAGAGATGCATTTTAAATAAAAGCACACATTCTACTCATGTAAAAACACTAGGCAAGCCCCCAAATAACCCAGAGATGCATTTAAAATAAAAGGACACATTCTACTCATGTAAAAACACGCTGATTCCTGGACCGTCCATGGGCCGGATTCAGAAGGCGATTGGGCCATATCCGGCCCCCAGGCCTTAGTTTGCCTACCCATGGTATAATTCAATTGACACCATTGCACCTATGCCACAGTTGGTGACATATGCAGCGGGGAGGTCTCTATAACTATTTATCAGGATCACTACTGGGAGGGAAAGAGCTAAACTTTTCCACAGCCAGAATTTCTGTCCCAGTGGAAATGCACCCATCCACTCATAGCAAGTGTTAGCAATTATTGTCATTGTTATATTTGTACCCAGCCCATCTGACTGGGCTGCCCCAGCCACTCTGGGCGGCTTCCAACATATATAAAAACGTAATAAAACATTACACATTAAAAAGCTTCCCTATACAGTGGTATCTCGGGTTAAGTACTTAATTCGTTCTGGAGGTCTGTTCTTAACCTGAAACTGTTCTTAACCTGAAGCACCACTTTAGCTAATGGGGCCTCCTGCTGCCACTGCATGATTTCTGTTCTCATCCTGAAGCAAAGTTCTTAACCCGAGGTAATATTTCTGGGTTAGCGGAGTCTGTAACCTGAACTGTATGCAACCTGAAGCATATGTAACACAAGGTACCACTGTACAGGGCTGCTTTCAGATGTCTTCTAAAAGTTATATAGTTACTCATCTCTTTGACATCTTATGGGAGGGCATTCAACAGGGCAGGTGCCCCTACCGAGAAGGCCCTCTGCCTGGTTCCCTGTAGCTTTACCGTATTTTTTGCCCCATAAGGCGCACTGGCCCATAGGACGCACCTAGTTTTTTTGGGGGGAAATAAAGAAAAAATATTTATTTCCCCCCCCCCCCAGGTGTGGGGCTGGGGCGGGAAGCTGTCCCCCGAGTTTGCGGGGCTGGCGACGGGGAGGAGCAGGCTTCTCCCCGCCGCCAGCCTCCAAACCAGGTCAGGGGACAGCGGGATGGCGGCGTTCCACCACCCCGCTGTCCCCCGAGCTTGTGGGGCTGGCAGTTTGGCTCTCCTGAAGCCTGCATTCGCCCCATAGGACGCACACACATTTCCCCTTCATTTTTGGAGGGGGGAAGTGCGTCCTATAGGGTGAAAAATATGGTACTTCTCGTAGTGAGGAAACTGCCAGAAGGCCCTTGGAGCTGGACCTCAGTGTCTGGGCTGAATGATGGGGTTGGAGATGTTTTAGGGCTTTAAAGGTCAGCACTTACACTTTGAATTGTACTCAGAAACATACTGGGAGCCAATGGCCTTTGATATTAGGGTGGTCAGGTACGAAAAAAGAGGCAGGGCTCCTTAATGGCTGCGTAAAAGCTATACCTGATGAAATTACATTTTTACACAACTCTTAAGGGGGCAGAAATGTACCCTGACTGCTTGTAAGAAAGAAGGTGGGGAGATGGGGGCTGCCAGAGGGCAGGCTGAAATTGCTCATTCACCCTAATGGACCAAAATAAATTGATGTTGATGTGTTTTTGAAGCTGGACCAATATCCCAGGAACAGTTTCTTGCAACAAGAGAATCAGGCACCTGTTGTGCGACATAGAGAATGGACGGCTATTTCTCACTTTCTCTGCAAAGCTTGTCTTTCTGGAAAGCGTGTTCTCATTAAAAAGAGAGCACGTGTTGCGGTTGGGGCCAGCAGAAACATCCCTAGTTGCCAGCCAGGCTGTGGCAAGGGAATTGAATGGATTGGTGGCTGCCATTACTAGGGTAAATTGCATGTTGCCAATTAAGGGGTGGGATCAGAGGTTATTTATACTGGGTCCACTGAGTGTTCCTTTCTCTTTCGCTGTGGACACCGGATCACCCGCCCGCCCTCCCTTGAAAGGGCTTCTGCTTGACCTTGCTATGCCTGTCATGGGGTCGTTCGCCTTGGTGCGGGGGCCTGGTAGGAATTTACCTTTTGGCTGATTAGTGTGTGCCAATTGGGTTTTGCCTACTACGTAGCAAATCGTCACAACTTGTAAGGTTGGCGGTTAGGCATTGGTTAAATTGGTTGGTGGAGGGGTATGGATTGGCTGTGCCTACCCCTCCAATGCTGCTGCAGAATGGGAATTCCGTTAAAGGAATTCTGGGGCTTACCATCCCCTTGTCCAAACCCCTGGAATCGGGTGCGGGCCGTGTAAGACCCCAAGGCGCATGCAGGGAGGAACTGAAGGGTCTGTGTCGCAGCCCCAGTTGCCCTGCCTGTTCCTCCACACTGACTTACGCTGGAATCCGGGAGTCAGTGCTATCCCCCAAGGTGGGGGGGATAGCTAGTCATAACCAATGCCTAAGCAACCATTCACAATCTTGTATGATAATAAAGTTGTGGCCAAAATTATGCCAAAAACCTTAAACAAAAATTATGTGTGATGTGTGAGTTATTGGGGAAGGGATGTTTTGGGGACCTCAGCACGCAAGCAGCTTTTAAAATGGTACTGTCGGCCTACATACATGGTAAACGTAAAGTCCACTTTGTGTGTGTGTCCTTCAGGGAGTAAATTCATTCATAAAACAAAATCCAAAAATCCCAGCTGAAATACGCTGTGCAGAGATTAATTTGATTTGAACACAGTATCATAAATGAGGCTTTGCAGTGATTTTCAAAATGGCTAAAAAATAAAATATTGGCAGCACAGCTGGTGACTGTTTGCTTTTGCTCTTATAAAAAGGGCTGAGATTTGGGGGGAGGAAATAGTTGCAATCATGTATCTAAAGACTATCATAAGACCTAGATCAAAAGGGATCAGGTTAAGGCTTCAAAGTCTATTTATTACAAGCACTGTCTTCCTTTTGGACATATGCCTTGGCATTGTTAATACTGTTTTACTACAGGTTTTTTTTTGGGGGGGTTGTTATGTATGATCCTTTGGTAACAGCAGCTATGTGATACCTATGATCCGTTAACCAACATGAAATAGTTCTGCTGCAATTAAAGTCCTCTAGTCCATTTTAAAACACACACGCAAACCTACATTTGCACAAGACTCATGAACACTGGAATTGCCTAAGCCACAGTCCAATCCTAGACATGTAAGTCTCAGTGAATTAATGGGACTTAATCCCAGGGAGAGATGTAAGAAGGCTTTCTTTTCTATTCCACCATTTATTCATCACATGCAGAACTGTTTCTATTCTGTTTGTATACCTCTAAAAACTACAAAAATTATGTTGTCATTAAGTTATTCCATCTCTTTCATTTCAGTGCAAAGGAAACACAAAGCAAACAGAAAGGGGGAAAAACATTATCAATTACATATTGTTTGGAGACTGAAACTGAATTGATTTCTGTTCCAGGCATGAAGTTGAATCAGTGAATATCACCTGTTTCTGCTCCCATTTCCTGAGAATTCTCTGATATCCCTGCTCCTAGGTAAGGGGCTGTAGAATTCCAGCCTAAATTGACTCTGGCTCAGAGGAACAACTATAATTTACCCAAATAATTATTTCCTTAAGCATATAATGAGAATCAATAGTTAGGTTAGCGGCCCCAGTCACCTTCAATCTGTTTTTACAATATATATTTTTTCATTAAAAAAATGAATGTTCAACATCTACAGAAGGCAAAGCAAATTCGCAGCAAATTCAACTACAGCCATCATGGAGTAGTAGTTAGAGTGTTGGTCTATGACCTGGGAGACCAGGGTTCAAATCCCCTCTTAGTCATGATGCCCACTAAGTGACCGTGGGCAAGTCACTGCCTCTCAGCCTACCCTGCCTTGCAGGTTTGATATGGGGATTAAATGGGGATGGGACCAAGACACCTTGAGTTCCTTGGAATCTAATTAATCCCCTGCTTTGGCAACCACTATTCATTTCTCTCAAAATTCTGGCTGTTTCCTAATTCCTAATCTGTTCAAGTTCTCAACCATTAGGGGCTTAATGCATTACACCGCCATTTCCAGCTCTTGCAATGCTTTGGTGTAAGTGTCCATTCTCAAGGCACCTGATTCATCTTAGCATCATCCATCAGCAGGTTGCATTTTACACCATGGGAGGACCAGCTGCACAAGCCATCTCCCTGCATATCGTCCATCTTCTAGGACTTATATCTTGCTCTGGCTGCATCCATCCTTCCTTCCTTGGCTTTTTCCATGCAGTTTCTCTCTAGGTGTATCTTCCCTCTGCACTACTTGTGCAGTTCAGACTGTGATCCATCTCTGTCTGCTGTTCAGGGTCATTCTTCTGCTCACTGTGCACAATGTGCTCGTCTTTTTCTCCTCCAGTCCCTCATTCCATATTGCAACCACCCTGCTTGGGTCTCGTGATTAATGTCCTTTGGCAGCCATTGGAGGTCAGGCCTTTTGTGTAGCCCTGTTCATTACTTGCCTCATTACCTATCTGAACCTCCCCTTAGTTAGAGGCATAAGGACTGGGGAAAAGAAGCTGTTCATCGCTCCCGTTTTCTGGGTCAAACTAGGCATGCCATGAAAAATCTGTGATCAAATCTCCTGGTGTCTTTTTCATTGGTTAAAGGCAACTGCAAGGGTCTAACAGCTCGATCCGAAGCGTGTCTACTCAGAAGTATTATTGAAGTAATTGGGGCTTTCTTCCAGGGCTGCAGCCCTAATTTGGATTTGGGTCACTGGTGCTGAAGGAAGTTGGCTCCTACGCTCTCTACCACAAGAATGAGTTTCAAAGCTTTACTACAGAACAGCCTTAAATACTAGTTACAATAAGATAAAGGTAAAGTAAAGGGACCCCTGACCATTAGGTCCAGTCGTGACCGACTCTGGGGTTGAGGCGCTCATCTCACTTTATTGGCCAAGGGAGCCGGCATGCAGTTTCCGGGTCATGTGACCTTCTGATCAGCAAGCCCTAGGCTCTGTGGTTTAACCCACAGCGCCACCCGCGTCCCTTTACAATCAGATAAATGTTGCTAAATAACAAAGTAAGGCATTGCAAACGAGGAATGGGCTCCAATCCTTTATGCAGTTCAGAATACTTTCCTCTCTTTGGTCCCATCTCTTGTTCATCAATGCAGAACTTCTCTGCAATGGCTGCTGCTGCCACCTGCCATCTCCAACAAATAGACACAGGATTCTCAAGTTTCAGCTTCCTGCAGCTCATATTTCTGGTGATGAGTCATCAGGTAGCTTAACTCATTGCAATGGAAGGTGCATATGAGCCTTCTCTGACGCTTTTGCTAGAGTGAAACTTTTTTGCTTAAGGTAACCTACTCTTTACAGCATTCCAAATGCAATGCATTCAAGCTCACATTGTATGTACATTAAACTTATAACTTTAACACCAGCCTCCTCTGAGACCCAAATGTAGGGAGAGATAGAGGCAGTACTTCAAGGAACTCAGCTACCTCCTTTTATCATATGTGGTGGACCTGCCCCAAGGTGAAAGACTTCTGGGAGAAGATTTATAATGAATTGAAAAAGATGTTGAAATATACATTTATTAAGGAACCAGAAGCCTTCCTTCTTGGAATAATAGGTCTGGAATTGCCTAAGAAAGATGTTAGATTGTTTTTGTAGGCCACAACAGCAGCTAGAATTTTGTTAGCTAAGAACTGGAAATCACAAGAAGTTCCAACAGTGGAAGAATGGCAGATGAAGATGATGGACTTTTCGGAGCTAGCCAACATGACTGGAAGAGTCCGTGACCAGAAGGAGGAGGAGTACCAGGAGGAATGGATGAAATTCAAAGACTATCTAGTTAAATATGTTAAGATAACTTAACTGGAAAAACTTGCAAATACCAGATAGGCCTGGGATTTAAATAGGTGATGTTTAGAGAATAATATGTTTAAAGTTAAAATGGAAAGAAAGAAAGATGTTAAATGAATAAGTTAATATTACGAGAAAAATTGGTTTTGGAAAACTGTTACAATGATATACACTGAAATTCAGCTAGGGGGATTCGAGGAAGTCACCTAACAATGTAACTAAGATTGGATTAAGTTCAGTTATGATTTATGTTTGTTTGTCTGTTTAAAATTTTGGAAAATCAATAAAAAAAATTGGGGGGGGGGAGGAACTCAGCTACCTGGTCACTGCATTGGCTGTGATGACCCTAGTTTTTTTAGGTTGCCTGTGACGTCAGGCAAGGACCCTGTTGGATCAGGATAAAGGCCCAGCTAGACTGTTCCCACAGTTAGCAGTCAGATACCTATGGGAAGCCTCCAAGTAGGACATGGACACAATAGCATTCTCCGATTCATGTTCCTCAGCAACTGGTGGTACATATTCATGTGGCTAATAGCCATGGATCACCTTGCCCTCCATGAATCTGTCTAAGCCCCCTTTTAAAGCCATCCTGATCACCCAAATGCATTGGAAGAGATGGAAGGACCAGGAAGGTCAGAGGTCCAAGGAAAGATCTCATGGAGGAAAGCAAATTCAGCTGATTATACTTTAGAAGACTTATGATGTTTGTTTTATAAGTGCAATCTTTCAAACTAAAATTCCTCAAAAGTGCTGTATTAAGGGAAATTGTAATAGCCTATTGACTTGTGGTGTAGTCAATGATCCATTCATTATTGTGTCTTGAAGGCTTTTGGAGTTTGTAAAATAATGTATTATATTATTTCAGAAGTCAATAGAAGCACAAACAGGTTACCACGAGGAGCCAAGACAATTAAATGAATTTGTATACACTGGGCACCATTTTATTCAGCCACCCACCATTTTAATTTGAAATGGTTTTTGTATCAAAAGCTTACCAAAACAAAACAAAAAATAATTAGTATAAGTCGCTTTAAATGAAGGAAAATGGAGGAAATACAGTGGTCATTGTATGGCCCTTTTGTTAGCAAAGTCACTTAAATAACACGGAATCCAGAGAGATCCTGATACCACTTTAGTGAGGAAAACTGAACAAAATGAGTGTATATTATGAGGAGAAAAGAACAGACAGGTTTTGCCTTTCTCACTTCTAGCCTTGTTCATGGCAGAGAGAAATTCTATCACAGAAAAACAACTCCCTCAGAACTACGCAGCCAATCAGAACACACCGACCTCAGTAGGGATCATGTCACCCTACCAAATTGCAAAGCAGCAACATCACCCTCTTGGCTAGTTGATTTTAACACTAACAGAATTAACCCATGAGCTGCACACCAGATGATCTCTGCTGTTGCACTTCCAACACCTTTTGCCATGTTATAAAAGAAAGAAACATTCCCAATTTCTGTGGGGTTCATTTGAAAGATTGGCTGTAGCCCTTTTGAGAACACTGCGGAAATGAAATGTGTGTGGATGCAAGTTGGTTACTGGTGAATCAGTGGGCTGCACTGGAAAATGCTGGAGGAGAAAGCTCACACCAATGTTGCACTGGGTGGCGCTGTGATCTAAACCACTGAGCCTCTTGGGCTTGCCAATCAGAAGGTTGGCGGTTCGAATCCCCGCAACGGGGTGAGCTCCTGTTGCTCAGTCCCTGCTCCTGCCAACCTAGCAGTTCGAAAGCACGCCAAAAAGTGCAAGTAGATAAATAGGTACCACTCCAGCGGGAAGGTAAACGGCGTTTCCGTCCACTGCTCTGGTTTTGCCAGAAGTGGTTTAGTCATGCTGGCCACATAACCTGGAAAAACTGTCTGCGGACAAACGCCAGCTCCCTCAGCCTGTAAAGCGAGATGAGCGCCGCAACCCCAGAGTTGTCTGTGACTGGACTTAACTATCAGGGGTCCTTTACACCTTTTAATGTTGCACTACTAATTTTGATTGGTCTGTCTCCAGACTAATTTCTGTACTTTTATCTCTCAGATACTGTAGGTAGGTGCCTAAAACAGAGTTGCCACCAGGGAAAAGTGACACCAAAGTGAACAGAAGGCCAATCTTAGTAGAACTGCTAGGATAGGGACTTTTAATAGCTTTATACCTACAATCCCTGAAAGAAGACAAATGCAGTGCCTTTGGAATAACTTATTCCACCCCCATCTACATTTTCACAAATAGCATGCAAATAATACAGTGGAAAGAATTTCATCTGCTAAAAAGAAATATGCAAAAACTATTTGCTACAGATATTCAGCTGTTTCTTAATTTCAAAGGCCTCAGAACAGACATGTTAGTAAAACTTCAAGAGTTATGCATTTATTGGTATTGACCTCTTTCTAACTGCCCCAGACACAAACTTATTTCTCTTGGTTCCCTGAAGCATCATTTCACTTCCATATACAAGAGGACAAAGACTAGCCACATTAAATGGCTCCATCTCTGCTTACACAGAAGTAAAACTGGCAACTATTCAATGGAGAACAGCACCTCCAGGGCATTTAAAAAATAAATATGCAAATTACATGCTCTTTATTTCAATAAGATAAAGTGCTTTGGGAATTGAAAGAAATTAGGATATAATAACATTCATATTGCTTTAATGGTATTTTCTTTGCATTTGAAAAATATGTATCCTTACCTGCACAGCTTTTTCAAATCTATTCAGCTAAATCCAGGTTTTGTCTTTTTGCTTAGAAGGAAATGGATTTCTTTCTTCTTCCAGGCATCCATGCAGTTCAATAATATTTAATAACACTACATTTTCTCCTATAAAAGCCTCTTCCAATAATATTTGAAAAAATATTCATGACTGGAGAGCCATTTCCATTTCTTTAAAAAAGTACTTTACTCAGATATCTAAATTGCCTTTTGTCCCATTGAAAATTGACTTGTTTCTCTGAATTATGCCTAAAAGGTTGACTTATTTAGATCCCACAGGGATTTCACTGATGCTGAACACATATAAGCCACAAGTATGGGGTCAGGCCTGTTTGGAAGATCTGGCCTTCTAGATGACCCAGTGCAAACACAACTTTTCAAATTCAGTTAACAAGTTGTAAAATATAGACATTGTCCTTATTTCCTGAGACCACCAATCACCTGGGAGTTTGAATGAAGTAGACTTTCTTTCATATTCCAGAGATTAAGTGAAGATGCATGCAATGATGGCTGGTGGAGCAGAAGGTAAGGAGTCTAACAGCAGGTGAAGCCAGAGCCAATGACAGAAAGCGCCAGCCAGTGCCGGATTTATGTAAAGGCTGAGTAGGCTGAAACCTAGGGCCTTTAAATCCCAAGACTTCATGTGAGGGCAGGACAACAGATTCAAGGACTTGTTATGGAAATAAGGGGGGGGGTCACTTTTGGAAATAAGTTTTGTCACCTCCCCCCCCCAAAAAAAACCCTGAGACAATGAGCCCAGCCACCTTTTATTCACAGTTGCATAAGCACTAATAATAATAATAATAATAATAATAATAATAATAATAATAATAATTTATTATTTATACCCTGCCCATCTGGCTGGGCCTCCCCAGCCACTCTGGGCGGCTTCCAAAAAATATTAAAATACTGTAATACATCAAACCTTAAAAGCTTCCCTAAACAAGGCTGCCTTCAGGTGTCTTCTAAAAGTCTGGTAGTTGTTGTTCTCTTTGACATCTGGTGGGAGGGCGTTCCACAGGGAGGGTGCCACTACCGAGAAGGCCCTCTGCCTGGTTCCCTGTAACTTGGCCTCTCGCAGTGAGGGAACCGCCAGAAGGCCCTCGGTGCTGGACCTCAGTGTCCGGGTAGAACGATGGGGGTGGAGACGCTCCTTCAGATATACTGGACCGAGGCTGTTTAGGGCTTTAAAGGTCAGCACCAACACTTTGAATTGTGCTCAGAAACGTACTGGGAGCCAATGTAGGTCTTTCAAGACTGGTGTTATATGGTCTCGGCGGCCGCTCCCAGTCACCAGTCTAGCTGCCGCATTCTGGATTAGTTGTAGTTTCCGGGTCACCTTCAAAGGTAGCCCCACATAGAGCGCATTGCAGTAGTCCAAGCGGGAGATAACCAGAGCATGCACCACTCTGGCGAGACAGTCCGCAGGCAGATTGGGTCTCAGCCTACGTACCAGATGGAGCTGGTAAACAGCTGCCCTGGACACAGATTTGACCTGTGCCTCCATGGACAGCTGTGAGTCCAAAATGACTCCCAGGCTGCGCACCTGGTCCTTCAGGGGCACAGTTACCCCATTCAGGACCAGGGAATCCTCCACACCTGCCCGCTTCCTGTCCCCCAAAAACAGTACTTCTGTCTTGTCAGGATTCAACCTCAATCTGTTAGCCACTATCCATCCTCCAACTACACTACAGCATGGCCATAAACCTGTACGTTCAACCACTGAAATATACACACAATATGTAGCAATGGAGATTTACCGGTATATTACTGCTTTATGGATGGACTTTGTATTTTGAATTACCTAAGAGCCACCAATAGGGAGCTCTAGAATCTGACAGCTAACCAATTGGGTACTACCAAACAGTGACCCCTATTGCTGTAAGCAGGTAACCAGTAGGGAATGCTTCAGCTCAGCCTTTGCACTGTTGACTAAACACTCCCTTCTGTGCAGATAATGGAGAAAGCTCATAAATTGTATCCCTTCTGGCATCCTGGCCAACTCTATTATGCCAGTGCAAACCCTGGTGCATCAGAAGCCAAACATAGCCGCAAATAAAATCCACTCATAGGTCAGTGACTGATAAGACTTGTCAACCAGTTCTTCCAAAGTCTTCCTAAATTATAAAGCTCCAAAATACAGGCCAAAAGAGAGCAGGTCTTGGAAGAGTGAGGCATACAATGGTCACCACCAGTGAAAAGGCCCTGGTCTGTGTAGCTCCTGCCTTATCATTTGATAGGGTGCCCATTTGCCCTCCTTCTTGACATGGATTGCTCTCTAATGGAGTCTGCAGGTCCAGTACAAAGACCATAAGAAGGGAGAGCAGGGACCTTGAAGTTCCCAACAGCTGTTAATCAAGCAAGCAAGCACACAGGTCACCTTTGTCACAGTCAGAACACCTATGTCCTGGCCAGGCCTGTGCCCAATCTTGTTTTTGTACAATCTTGTTTGTCCTCAGTAACCAAAATTATATTATCAACATATACAAGCAGAAAAGTTGTTTTCCTTCATTAGCAAGGAATTGTACAAAACAAAGTGGCATTAATAAAGAAAAGTTCCAGGGTGGCAACAGAAAGCAAACTAAAAATGATTTTGCAGTTGATCAAAACTATCCAACAATATCAAGTTATAGGAAAACTGATGCTATTAACAGTAATCCTTCGAATTGGTTAATTGGTTTGGCAACTTCCATGCACATGATGTGTGATGCTAATTATTTCTCCCAAGAGTTAAATGATAACTAATCAGAGGCAGCTACAGTTGCAAATGGCAACAAAATACCTGCAAAAGGAAGAGGAGCAGGTTTGCTCAAGTTACAGGTAGGAATACTGTTTGTAATGAAGTGAGAGCAGTAGTTTACTTGCTCGAATTAAGAAATAAGAAAATTTTGAAAATTTAAACAAAATTTAACAAAAACACTGGGGCCTAATTTGAATAGTAGAGTGCCTGGTATCTGGTGGGCAATCTCATCCTTTATTTCCACACTGTGGCTGCAGACCAAAGCACTCGTCAGGAGAGCTGTGAGATTCAGGTGAGGGTCAGATGCCTTGTCAATCCCAGCAGGTATATAAGAGGACGACCCGGGCCTGCCCCAGCCTATGGCCTGCCCAGCATGAGTGGTAGGCCCGGGTCGTCTGCTTATATACCTGCTGGGATTGACAAGGCATCTGACCATCACCTGAATCTCACAGCTCTCCTGACGAGTGCTTTATGGTCAGTGGTGCCATCAAGTTACGACTTTGGGGCAAAACTTCAAAGCACCACTCTGCAAAATGAGCAGGAAGAACACACACAAAGACACACCCCTGCAACACTAAAGGGCTGGTTTAGCACAGTTGGAAGTGAGTGAAATAATACATATTTCCACCTAAAGTGCTTGGACTGTGGTGGTACTGATGCATCAAGCCCAGCAGATCTTGACCAGCGGTTAGTTGTTATCTGGCTCTTTGCGACAATGGGCTCTTATCCTTACCTAGCAGCTACAAAGGTCAAGTGAAAGTTACTCCCTGAAATTTCTCCAACAATTTCAAAGATGAATCAATCTTCATGCGGGCACCATAGATACAAAAAGATCCTGCGGCTCTGAAATGCCTGCCAGAGAGTCTGTCCTTTTTGGGTCCTTAGGAGCCTTGGGAAATTTGGCTGAAAGGTACATTTTGCAATTTCTTGATTGATCACACTTTTCTCGTGCCAGTTGGTCATTATGAAGATGAAAGTGGTTTGAACTTTCTAAACCTGGGCACACGAGAGAGAGAAAGCATTATGGAATGAAGAAAATACTATTAGTTCCAATCTGACTCACCTGAACAATAATTTCCCTGCAGCCTTTTGCCATATCCAGGCGTAATTTAGCCATTTACTCCACAAACTTCAGCTTCTATGTTTTCTGCTCTTACAATGCTCATATGATCTCCAGTCAATCTCTTCTTGAGCCCAATTAGATGACAGGGTTGAAGTATGATCATCTTAACTTCCTCATTCTCTGGAGTTGTAGGATTGCCTTGTTTTGCGTCAACTATTTTCTGTAGAAACATATACGACCTGGTTTTCTTTTTCGTCATCTTCCCTTGGGTCTAGAAAAGAGATGGGGAACCTGTGTGGTCCTCCAAATCTTCTAGACTTATAACTCCTATCAGTCTCTGCGAGCATGGCCAGGGTCAGAGATTATGAATTGTAGTCCAATATAAGGTTGGGCCACAGGTTCCCCATTTTTGTTCAAAGAGACTGTCTGCATCTGGTGCTTGGGGCTAAAATGATGCAGCTTGAGAAACAACCTCTCCCTTTGTGTGCCCAGGAGCCAGGCCTCAGATAAATGAATAGACACGACAACACATTTGGGATTAGAATGGCCACAATGATATTGAATTCAGAAGTAGGTAAACCCTAACATAGGCATTGGGCACGTATCCCTCTCAACCCCTTGCTGGGGGTCTGAGGCATGACCAGGTCATTTTGGGGGAGGTGGGACCAATGAAAAAAGGTGTGTTTATGCAGCTGGTCCCTCCCTGAATTGCTGAGGGGAGATGGAAATTCCTTTTTGCTTAGGAGTTCCAGGAATCTTTTAAAGGGTAAAAAATAAATAAATAAAATCACATTGTGTGATTTTTATGAAGAATATTATTCTCACAATGAATGCTGAATATGAAAATGCTGTAATTTCATTTGCAATGGGAATGTTCATTCTTCTAAAACTGGAGATAAATCACCAAGTGCTTTCTAATCCATGAATTCACATCATTTCTAAGATTTATGATCCATTAGAAAGACAGTTTCAATTTCCCTTGCCCTCGCAAGATTTTAATGTATAGCTAGCAGAAAATGCATTTGCTCTGCATGCTTTTCGCAGCAATAGTATCATTTATTGATAAGCCTTTACCCCAAAAAAACCTTTCCCCCGTTTATAAAGATATAGTTGGTTACGGTCTTTTTTGTATTATTTGTTTATATGCAAGGGTTTAAAAAAAATGAAGAGCAAAATCCATAGTATCATGAAAAAGAAAAACTGGGTAGCAGGTCTACCAAAATAGAAATTGTTATATGCCCAATCATAAATAGAATATGCAATATATACAAGATGCTGTTTTCTATGGTACATGACATGAAAGCAGAAGTTGCGGTGGGTCTGGGTATGTGGCAACCATAGAATCATTCAGCCTGGGGAAAGGGAAGGAGCTCTGAATCAAAGACAAAACACAGGCTCTGTTTTAACTCTTGGCTTCTCCTGTTAAACATCCTCAGCTGAGAGCTTCTGGGCAGCTGCCACTAATGAGAGTTGACAATACTGGACTAGATGGGCCACTTGTTCTCACTTAGTATAAAGCAACTTCTTGATATCGTTTTGCAGCTCCCACATACGAACATCTGCCATCGAGGAGCTAGTGACAGAAGTCCAGTGTTGGTACACGAAAAGAGCCCTGCCTTCAAAAATATAGGGGACTAGAAACTTGATTCCTTACCACTTTCTCCCAGGCAAACCCAATTTTAACCTCTGAATCAGCATACGTCCATCAGGTTTTCCGCAGATTCATGATTGCTCCAATTCAGCACCAAAGAGCATGTTTTCCTGTGGAAAGTGGTGAAAAATGAAAAACCACTCTGTCCCATGACTAGAGAAGGAGAAGAAGAAGGAGAAGAAGAAGAGGAGGAGGAGTTTGGATTTGATATCCCTCTTTATCACTACCCAAAGGAGTCTCAAAGCAGCTAACATTTTCCTTTCCCTTCCTCCCCCACAACAAACACTCTGTGAGGTGAGTGGGGCTGAGAGACTTCAGAGAAGTGTGACTAGCCCAAGGTCACCCAGCAGCTGCATGTGGAGTAGCGGAGACGCAAACCCGGTTCCTCAGATTACAAATCTACCGCTCTTAACCACTACATTGGCATGGAACAAGCAGAAAACCACTTGGACCCGTGCTTTCTAGGCATGGAACGAGTGGATAAGTCTGTGGAAAGCTACCAGGCTAAGATTTGCATTCCCATACCCACAAGAGGGTTAAAGCCATGTGGGATAGTGTTTTCCCCAGGTGGGTGATTTCCAACTAGCTCTTCCCATCATGTGGTGCGATGGGTCAGTGCATCTGGCTATTAACCAGAAGGTTGGTGGTTCGAGCCCACCCAGCGACAGATGTGGGCAGGTTTCCTGCATTACAGAGGGTTGGACCAGATGGCCCTAGGGGTCCCTTCCAACTCTACAATTCTATGAATCCTCCCCTGAAAACCTCTCTTCTTCAATTGGACAGTTTTGTAGATAGCATTTTCCTTCGGGTATCTTTGCCCATGAAGGCCAGGAAGTCAGGGTTATTGTCAACTTCAGACTTAGGTCCCGTGAATGGGGAAAGGGTTCAATCTGATATCTGTAATAATTCCACAAGGCACATGGGTGATTGCCTGATAGGGAAAATTGGTCAGAGAGTCTCCGGGATTGCGTGCAGTACCAAGTACAATAACTCAGGAAATTTACTGTGCAACTGAATTTTTTTAGGGAACCCTTTGCATACATAAACTTGAACAAGATATGGAGAAACATTGACAGTCCAAAGTTTATTGGGAAAAAGTGTGATAGTTTTTGACATTAACAAAAATGAAAGGTAATAATAATAAATAATAATAAAAAACAACAACAACCCAACCTGTTTTAGGCTCATTTCTCCATGGACAATGCCCTAGGTGCCTGTGTGGATCTCATTCATGCCCAGATCCAGGACAGGGGAATTCAGCTTAGGTCTGTAATCGCTGCAAAGTCCACAGAACACTGAGCATTTGCTGGCTCAGATAACGCCGTCCTAGAGACTAAATGAAAGATGATGAAATCATATGCAGGAAGAACACCTAATCAGGCAGCATCTGGAACTGATTGGATTCACTGATGCTGATAAATTTAAAGCTCATGCTCCACAGTAAATAAAGGTTCATGGCATGGATCCAAGGTGAAAGCATCCAAAAGCTGCACAAGTTCCTTCAAATGCCTTCTGCAGGCTTGAATCACAGAGCAGCAAATCAGCAGAAGCCAAGTTAATTGTCACAGGCCTGGGCAGGCCAGGTCTTCCTGCTATATACCTGCTGGGATTGAGAAGGCCCTGGGTATTCCTGTAGTAACATGTCCTGGGAGAGGACAGTGGGACAAATGTATCATACTATGCAATGTTCCAATTTCAGTCCCATTAAACCAGCCGACTACTGTGCCCCTGGTTTCAAGCTTCGGCCTCAATCACTGAGCACTTCCAGACTGTTTTGCAGGTGGTACTTTGTCACGGACTAGGCAAATTCAGGTTGCACAGTTGAAGTGGATTGGCACTTTTGTGCAAAAAAACCTGTCCCACCCCCACCCCCCGTGGACTTTTTGTGATAAGGAGAGCGTGTTGGGATACTGCCTGGGATACGGAGGCATCAGGCAGGCCCCAGTCGTCCCCAGACGATCACCGGTCTCCCGTGGAACAGCATCAGTCAATTAACAACACAAGCCTCAGAGACATTTCAAGACCCGTGCACACACTTTCCACAGAGTCTCCGTAACGAAAGATGCAGACAGGAGAATATATTTACAGCTTTATTCAACGTAGTTCAGAACAAAGGAAAAACATGACTGCTTGCCTCCGTGTCCAGGAAAACAGCCGGTATATACAAAAGCCGGTATATACAGCAGAAGTTCCCAGCAGACAGTGCTGGACGTAAACAGGCATGTGATACACAACAGTTATGCCTGACCCTTTTAAGGTGGAACGGAACTATATCCTAACAGAGCGATGGGAAAACACACTGCAAGGTATATAGGATAACGAATACTTTTTGCATGACATCTGAACAGCAGCAGGTCGGCTCACACTGGATCACAGATGACGACATCGGTGTCAACCGGTACATGTATTGACCCATGCAGCAAATGTGCAAATCAGAGCTATTAGCTGACTTTAAACTCCTCCAAAAACTCCACACCATTCATTCAAAGTCGTGAACATGCACTGAGCCAGACATTTCAACCTTAAGGCATTTGGAAAAGATGGGACTGGCAAAGATGCCTTATGGTAGGTGTGGGCAATCCGTGGTCATCCACATATTGTTGGACTCCAGTTTCCACTAGCGCCAGCCAGGATGCCCAACAGTTGTAGGTAACGTGACTCACAGTCTATCAACATTTCAGGGCCAAAAGTTTCTGTTCCTTCCTTAGGGTCTTCAAAGCAAAGCATCTCCTTCACATGGAGAAGGCCCTAGGTTTGATTCCTAACATCTCTAGATAAACAGATCTCAGGGCAAGGATAAATGGTTGTTTTTAAGGACTAACACAGTTGCTGTCGGAATCGCCGCTCGACCGAACGACTCCTCCGACGTGATTAACGACCTGAGCCTTTGATAAGTTTCCAGGCACATTCCCCATTATGCAGAGAATCAAAGCAGCAGAAGTGATGAGATTTATGGCTACATCGCTATGCTTTATTGCTAACTACGCAGACAGAAAAGAAATCATCCTCTCTCTGTGAGAGCCGAGAACAACTGAACAAACAAAGGAACAGGAAACCAGTAACGTCACATCCATCTCCTGTCTTCCATGAGACTTCCAACAGCCCGGAATGTCTCTGGAATGTAAACAGAGTCTTGTGACTCCAAAGCACTGCACAGTGGCAAACAGAAACTAACATCCTCCCCCTTTCTGTGAACACCACTGGGCAGTGTGTCAGTACAATATCAGTACAAACCCAATTTCTGTACATAGGTACAGTGTTGATCCCTTGGAACAACCTTGGACAATAAATCAGCAGGAATTTCATTACCTGGCATGTAGGACACCGTTATGAGTCCTTTCTGAACACATTCTCTAGCATGTTGCAGCGTCAGTTGCAAGTGCTTCGTGCTTTGCTTACAACCTTCAGGAGTCAGCAAAGCCAAACATGCTTTGTTGTCCTGATAAACCTGTCAGTGTTGGAATTAATGAACTAATGGTTTGTTTCAGAACAAGGCAACCCCATATTTTCACCTTTATGAGGCACGTAGATTGGCAGCTACTAAAACTTGTGCTACAATTCGAAAGAGATTGGCATGTTTAACCCATTGATTTCAATGGGGAAGCATCCTGTGACTGATTTAGTATAGTAACTATCCTACATTTCTGATTTCCAACATACTGCCCATGACCAGGGTGTCATCAGTTATACTCTTTCTAAAGCCTGGCTGTTTATCACAAAACAACAAATACTGAAGGAATCGTCTGAATTTAAGATACCTGCAGAAATTTCTCCCATTCCATGGGTTGGGAGGGACAGTATTTCCTACCAATTAGACAATCATGGAAGGCTCAGAAGACAGCCAGGAATGACAACACTATATAATGACACTTTTTGTACAAGTTCTGATTCAGAACAGATTGCCAGCTTTTAAGCAAAATCCAACATTCTTATCAAACTGTACCAGATATAACTTGACTAAGATGCCATTGATGGTCTGTTTCAAACTTATCACCATAGTTTTATCTTTGTTAACTTTTTGTCCTTGAATAGAAATGGATGCTTCTTAGCTTATTTATTTTCCCCACTATCCTTCATTTATTTTATCAGCAGAAAACAATACAGACAATACAATTATACATTTTGCGCCCATACCTATAGATTTATTTTATTTTTATCTTTAGGTTTCAAGATGAACGGTAGTTGACTGCATTTTCACCTTCCACATCTCCTCCCACAAAACATCTCTACATAGGAAAAACTCACGAGCTTCCTACATGGTAACTGCAATAGTAAAAGCTTGAAGAGAAAAAACCCTCTAGTGCAAGCTGCATCTTAAACAGAATCCTACAAAAAATAAGATTATACATTAGACCTCTTGATTTTCCACTTCACTTCCCACCATGGCTGCATGGACTCTGATGCCATTTGATTCTGCCTGAGGCTCTTCTTTACTCCAAATCATTCCATGGTTGGACCTCACAATGAGGCATAATTCCCACCACTTCTCCCCCTATAATTGAGGTTGAGTCATCTGCAAATATTGGACTTGTGGAAATATTCCTCAGTGTACCTGTTCTCTGCTTGTGGTACACAACAGTCTTGTTCCTGTCCCACAGAAATCCCATATGCCAGCGGTTTTCAACCTTTTTGAATCCGTGGCTCAAAAAGTCCAGTGTGGTGTAGTGGTTAAGAGTGGTGGACTCGTAATCTGGTGAACCGGGTTTGATTCCCCGCTCCTCCACATGCAGCTGCTGGGTGACCTTGGGCCAGTCACACTTCTTTGAAGTCTCTCAGCCCCACTCACCTCACAGAGTGTTTGTTGTGGGGGAGGAAGGGAAAGGAGATTGTTAGCCGCTTTGAGACTCCTCAGGGTAGTGATAAAGCGGGATATCCAAACTCCTCTTCTTCTTCTTAACCAATCACATTAATTCTGCAGCTCCTCCATGGGAACCACTTACACTGGGGTTCTGTTACATGACTCATGGAAGTGGGGATTCCCCAATTCTGTCCTTGCACTGTTTATTAGATCTTTTCGATATTTGACCACTTCTATGATCCTTAGGGCATTGGTGGAGAACCTGCAGCCCTCCAGGTGTTGTTGAACACCAATGCCCATCATCCCTGACTGTCAGGCTTCGGGGTCTCGACTTCCTCCTCCCCCTTTAGCCATAGATAAGAAGGACAAAGCAAAAAGAGTTGCTTACCATATAAATGATCACAGCAAAAGAACAAAACAGCCATTCTCCGAATGACGGTGTTCCCAATTAAGGTTTCCACCCACTTCCCCCCTAGTCACTTCTGTGCCTTGCAACTTGATCTCACAACTACTGTGCTTTTTGTGCAGCCTCCTTATCTGCTTGACATGTCTTGGACTGATAGGTTGGTCACTTTCCAGCAAGAGAGAATCTGTTTGCTCTCTTTCCTCCAGTTCTTCTTCACTTTGCTGTTCACCCCCCAGTTCGTCCCAACTTTTGTCTTCAGAATTATGCCCCTCTGCAAACCACTGTTCCAAATCTATACTGCTCCACTGCTCCTGGGCAGCTTCAGGATCCTGGTCAGGAGCAGGGGGAGGCTCCCGCTCCCACCATTCCTCATCAGATCGGTACTCCTCAGCCTGGTCTCTGACACTGACCATTGGGCTATGCTAGCCAAGGCTGATAGGATCGGGAGCCCCACAGGTTCCTCATCCCTACTCAGCTACATTGATTTCTATTACATCATTAAATCCAAATCCATTTGTTACTTTAATAGCATTTATCTGGGTTAACACAACTGTTATGTGATCCCATGAAAAGTCCCTCTAGATGCTACCTGGAAAAGTGAAATTTGAAACGTAATGTTTAATTAGACTGTGTTCTGCAGGAGAGATCCAGATGCAGCAGATGCACAAACAGTGAGAGACAAGTGGAGGTTAAATGGGGAGCTCATTGAAATTCTTGTTTGCTCTGTTTTCATCCTCTTTCCCTGTTTTGCATTTAAATATTTGAACTGTAGTCTGACAGAAACAACACGAATGCAGTGAAAAGCTAGAGCAGGGCCCTGGCAAGCATTTCATGTCGAGTATTCATTAGATCGCACTATCCACACAACCAATGTGTTTTTAATTTGTGCGCGATTATGAAAGCAGGCGTCTATTTGTGTGTATATAGAATCCAAACTTATTATAATTGTCAATGTGTCCTTTTGAAAGATAAAAAGTAAATGTCAGCAAGCAGAAGTGGTTTGGCCTCTGAAACTCAGCAGTATCTAACAATCACTTTAATAAAACAGGAAAAAAAATTCCCTATGAACTTCCCCTTTGGTTTCTGATGAGCACAAGAGAAGGGGCAATGGTTTCTAAGGACAGTATAGGGGGACCTAGCTTTATTTTTTATTAAAAGCCAAAATAGTATAAAATGAGCTCCCTTTATCTGCTATTTGCCTGGAGCAGGTTCCCTGTGATGACTAGGGTGGAATCTACACACATATAAAAAACAATGCTGTGAAAATGCTTTTTTTAAATGTGCCCATTGCAGAATGGCAGATCCAACTGATGGACTATATGCAATTGGCGGAGATGACTGGCAGAATCCGAGACCTAGGAGAAGAAAGGATTGAAGAAGATTGGAAGAAATTTAAGACTTACTTACAGAAATATTGTGATTTAGTGGAATGTTAAGAAGGATGCTTGGTTATAAATAATTGGCCATCACTAAAATAGATCAGGAATTGATGATAAGAGAGATTAAGAGAAACAAATTCGCAGGAGAGTTATTTTATTGTATTTAAGTAAGTGGTTATAGATTTGGAAATAAGATGATAATTTGCTTGACAAAAATTTATAAATGATGTAAGTGGGAACGGGAGACGCGAGGAAGTTCAAGGATATTATGAAATTTTGTTAAAACAAAGCAATAATGTTGATTAACACTGTATTCTTTTTTCTAAAAACTCTAATAAATATTTATAAAAAAAAAAATGTGCCCATTGCAAATGAAGATATAAAGCTCAGGATAATCACATCAAAAGCGGGTTTTGAGAACCCATTCATAATTTTGGGTGCTGGAAGAACACAGATAACTCTCATTCTATTAACGCTGATCACACGTCAGTCACAGAAAAGGTACTCCCGGAAGCAGTTATGCAATTTAGTTTGAGAGTGTTTTATCCTGCAGTCCGTTTGGGGGCTCAGTGATATAGTCCATTCACCGGAGGACATTCAGGACTTTTTATACCCTAATAAAAACTGATGTAACATTAAAGTTTAGAAATTGGCTTGCGATATTGCCATTCAGATAATTATGGCAATCTGTTTCCATTATTCCCTCTAGCTGCTTTATTGAATACTGCAATATTGATGGAATACTAACAGTAACAAATTTCAGGAGAGTGTCAAAGAAACTCCCCAGATTAATGCACAAGGTATTTCTTCCATATAATGCTAATGATAAACGATCATCCCTCATGGTTTTAGGGAGTCTGGCTACCTATCAGCAGAGAGAATGGACGGGAAAGCATATGCCATACTTCTGTACTCTGATTTAACCTGTTCTTTCATGGCAGCTTTGGGCCATAGCAACCTTGGACTTGATGAACATTGCTCCAACACAACATGACCCTATGCCAGAGATAAGGAACCTCAGACCCGAGAGCCAAATGTCTTTCTGTCTGGACCTTGAAACTCTCTCCAGTGTTTGCCCCTCACCAGCCATTCTCTGCAGCCACCTCAGGTAGCTTTTCTTGGCTTGGAATGGTGTGTGTAGAATAACTCTCATTTTTGGCTTGGCTGGAATGTAGCCTATCGTACAAAAGTAGGAGTCTTACCTGTAGCTCCACACACTTTTCTGCCTCTGTCTCTATCCATCATTGGCATACAAACCCTGAAAGGTTTTACATGAGGTAATAGGGTCTTCAGGTTGAAAAAGCCTTCAGTTGACACTGTTCCGTTTGGTGTCAGTGCATAAAGATTGCGATTTGCTTCAGCTCCAGCTCTCTGAGGACAAAAATACCAATCAAGTAGACCACTGAGATTCACTTACAGTATAAATTTGTTTCAAACCGTCCTGTATTTGGCTAAAGCAAAGCCAAATATAACTATATCAAAGCTTGGTCTGGAACCAGTGATCTGTCCATGTATGAGCGAAAATGAACACATCATCATCTTTTACTGAGCACTTCAGAGTCAAGTCAAATTGTATTGTCTTACACAATCTACAGACCAATTACAAGCGTTTACACACCTAACCAGAATTGTGTAGATTCTTCAGGCAATTCAAATAATGTGTGATTGACTCAGAGCGAATCTATATCTTCTGCTGGCAATTTGCTAAGCATTTTAATAGTGACAAAGCTAACACAGTACAGTACTTTGCATTATGTTATTGTCATAATCCTTTGAGTAACCTGTAAGGTAAGTCAGCTTCAGGGGTGCCAACTTGAATAAAATATTGGGGGGGCAGGTAAACACCACTCCACATAATTGATCACAATATGTGGTGCACACACACCAGTTGAATGATAATGCCTATCAACTTTGGGGGGCAGGCCCCCTCAAATATTTTATTGGGGGACAAAGTGACCTCGTCCCCTCAGTTCAGCATCATTACACCCACAAAGCAAAAAATATGGGGAGACCTGGATCTAAAAAATCAGCCTAGCTCACATATAACTTTTAACTGTGGTTTAAACCATTCGTTTCCATGTGCATGCAGGCAAATATAGTCATGGAAAAAGAAATATTTTTAATTTTTATTTATTAAATTTCTATGCCACCCTACATCTGAGGATCACAGGGCAGTCCTCAACAGAAAAACACAAAAAATGCGTAAGATAGCAACAAATAAAAACAAAAAGTTCTAGTCAACATTCCACAGATGATCGCACGCTGAAAGATTCACAATCTATCCACCCTAAGCATTGATGTCAGAAAGTGGTTTAGTGAATTTATGAGGTCAGTGACATGGACAGGCTTCCAAAGAAATGCCCACAATTTTGCAGTGCAATGTTCTTTCTGATATACAACATATTGTGCAGTCAACAAAATACCTGATAATCCACAGTGATGGTAGTAATAAAGCCTTCTTCTCCTTTATTCTATCGTACAACATATTTCTTTTTTTGCCTCATACAATACCTAGCTCTATAAATTTTCCTTCTGCGTTCTTCTCTGTGCAGCTATATACTGCCATACTCTCAATGAACTGAATTCATGAGCATGCCAGACACACGGCTATGTGAGCAGCTGATTCGACGTGGACTTTAGCAAGTGTCTCTGAACAATGCTCCGAGTCGTTATCTCAGTAACATAGGGAAATAAAGGTGGCCTACCTCATAGGGAATTTGTGGGAGCAATCTCAGTCGAAATACACATTAAGCACTTTGTAAATTTGGATTTGTATCAACTGTAAAAGAACTGCATCACCTAGTGACATATTATCTTTTTTAAATAAAAAATACTGTTTAAAGTAGTACAGTGGTACCTGAGGTTACAGACGCTTCAGGTTACAGACTCCGCTAACCCAGAAATAGTACCCCGGGTTAAGAACTTTGCTTCAGGATGAGAACAGAAATTGCATGGCGGCAGCGGGAGGCCCAATTAGCTAAAGTGGTACCTCAGGTTAAGAACAGTTTCAGGTTAAGAATGAACCTCCAGAATGAATTAAGTTCTTAACCAGAGATAAAGGTAAAGGGACCCCTGACCGTTAGGTCCAGTCGCGGACGACTCTGGGGTTGCGGAGCTTATCTCGTTTTTTGGCCGAGGGAGCCGGCGTACAGCTTCCGGGTCATGTGGCCAGCATGACTAAGCCTTTTCTGGCGAACCAGAGCAGTGCACGGAAACGCCGTTTACCTTCCCACCAGAGCGGTACCTATTTATCTACTTGCACTTTGATGTGCTTTCGAACCGCTAGCTTGGCAGGACCAGGGACAGAGCAACAGGAGCTCACACCGTTGCGGGGATTCAAACTGCCAACCTTCTGATCGGCAAGCCCTAGACTCTGTGGTTTAGACCACAGTGCCACCCACGTCCATAATACTGCTTCAAATGCAGGTGTAGCTTGGGTCAGAAGCTCTGAAGTGGAACTCTTCAGCTATCAAACAAAGACCCACCCCCCTGGGTAAAATAGTAAAGCTGATATAAAATAATGATCCACCCGTATACCACCCCCCCACACACACACACACACATTTTAAAAGCAAGTTGTTTTGACAATGCTCAGTTTATAGGGAGCCAGCCAAGTGGCAGGATTCCAAATGCACATTTATCCCAGCATTGCAGTGAATTTATGCACATACAACGGAAATACATCAGCAATCCCACCTTTGCCACGCTGGCAAGATTAGACAAAGGATCGATTAACAATGTCAGGGAGGAAACAGACCGAAAACCTGCCTAGTCCACCGCTCTCCTTCCCACAAAGACCAGCCAGACTTATTCATTGAAAACATTTTCATTTTAAAAAAATAATGACAATTTTTTGTGCGTGTTTCAAACTTTATCAATATAAAGACTAGTGGATAAAATGAGCTTCCAGACCTTGGTCAGTTTTGGGGTGCGATTCAGTTACATCCTGACAAATTCAAGTTGTGCAATTAGAGTTGATTGGGAGGTACTGTGCAACAAACCCGCTTCCCAAATCTTTTTGCAATAAGGAAATTGTCAGAGAAACGTGCGGGAGAGTTTGGGATAGCACCAACTTTGGCATCACATCATCCAGCCTCCCCACCAACAAGGCAGCGTGAATGGCCATTAAATAGTCAATGTTGTCTAACTTCCCCGGGGTGAAAAAATCAGGATGAATGCTCAATAAACAGTTTGCCTGGAAGCACCCCAAGGAGCAATCAACAATACATTAAAAGTATTTTAAAACCAATGGCGGATAAAAAGGGGGGTTGTCTGACACCTAAAAGAAAGTAATTTTGATGCCAGAAGAGCATCCTAAGGGAAGACATAAACATTATTTGGTCCGTGCTATTATTTTATTATTTTTTAAAGGTGCCATAGCACCTCTGCATCCATACACTTAAGGTCAAAGGAGACTATGCATTAATTGCCAATATCTGTAAGAAGACTGGAGAGACAGAGTAATGGTGGAAAGGTGGACGAAACAGCGGAAGAACGTTGCCTCAGGAGAGTGAGGAAAATTCTCACGGATGATTCACACCTTGGCCGGCACTTTCTTGATCTCCTGCCCTCAGGCAGAAGATATAGAAGCATGATTAGTCGCACCAACAGGGTAAAGAACAGCTTCTATCCGTGGGCTGTTAGGCTGCTGAATGAAAAGATAACAACAGGGCAACTGACTTTTGGGTTTGGTGGGTGTGCGTCAGTAAATGAGGGGAATTAAGACTAAGAGAGCTGAGTGGGGGGTGCTCATGTAATCTCACTGTATATAAGTTGTACCAGTGAGAATAAAGTATTTCAATTTCAATTCAATTTCAATATTGATTTACATATATAAGAGAAGCATCCCTCCATGCCCCCCCGGCATGTAAACAGCTATATTTCATGGATTCCCAGCCAAGGACTGGGAGAAAATCTTCCTTCCTTGCTAACTGAGCCTTGAGTTTGCGAACCCAACTTGCACACCCAGGTCCCACTGCCCAGTATTCACCAAGGTCTGCATGTCCGGATCCTAATTCAAGGTTCTCTGGACCCTGGCTTATGGTTACTGGGATATTAACTGCACTCCTGTGATTCTCCATTGCTGACTCCATGTTCAATCAATGCTTTCTTTTTCTTATCAGAAAAACAGGACCTTTTTAATTTTACTAGCAACTTTAAAAAAAAAAAACCCCAACCCGTATAATCAGAGTTGCATATTTTTAATGCTTAAAAGCTTTAAAGCTTCAATGTCATTTTCAAGTGGAAGCTAATGAAAATGTCTTATCTCTTAAAAAAGAAAAGAAAAGAACAAGCTCAGCACAGTCCCGTCCCCCCCCCCCAGGATTTTAAATGTCTGCAGGTGAAGAGCCAAGGTATTGTTTAATTAACACTGGCTCAGTACAACCTGGGACGAGATGGATTTATCTAGTTTGGTATTTAAAATCTACTTTTGGTCCTTGTTAGGAAAAGCATATTGATACTACTGCAAATCTTTTAAGCATTTTCCTACAGATGCTTTTTGGCACAACATCTGCTAAGCTACCTTGCTTTGCAACGTGCAGGTAACTTTTCTTCTTCATCTTCTCCTTCTCCTTCTTCTTCCATCTTTATTGAAAGTTCAAAAAGTATATAACTATATGTGCACCAAACATGATGAGATGCAAACAAAAAAGAGAAACAGAAACAGAACCCAAGCAGAAGAGAAAATAAAGGAGGGCAGACCCAAAACTTTATATTTTACAAGGTTGTTATTGTATTTCACCAGATCTTAACCTATTATAGTATTTGTAAAAATGAATTCCAAATATCATTGAATTTATCCATGGCAAGTCTGTGTTTATATGCAAGTTGTACATATGTTGCGAGTTTGTATAAGTCTTCAATCTAATCGTAGAAGGGAGACACATTTTTATTTTTCCAATTCATCAGGATCAGTCTTTTTGCCCTGGCAAGGGCATGGAGAGTTCATTCATATTGTCCTTTCGTAAAGTTCTGTGTGCTGGGTATATAATTCAAGAGGATAATTTGCTCTGTAAATGTACAGTTGTTCTGTACAGTTCTGTTGATGGTTTCAGTTACCTTCTGCCAAAAATCTTTCAATATAGGACAGTGAAAAAAACATATGTTTTAGATAAGCATTATATCTATTGCATCTCCAATGCTTAGATACCTTAGATAGTGCTTTTTTAAACAAATGTAATGGGGTCCAGTATATTCTAAATATTATTTTTTGTTATATGAGCCTCAATTTAAGATCCAGAGACACCCTTGTTATAGCAGTTAAAACAGTTTCCCACTCTGTGGTCGAGATTGAGATCTGTAATTCTTTATTCCAATCGTCCCTCAATAACTGTATATCAAATTGGTTTGCTAATAAAAAATATTTATATATGTTGATGGCCAGGCTTTTTGTTGTGTGCAGGTAACTTGCATCTTATGTGGGTGTTATGTTCCCAGCCTTCGACTGCATAAGCAAAACTGTAAGAGTTGCTCCCCCACCCTACCTTTTACCTTTTTTAAAAAAACTGTATTTATGCTTTTCAGGTTTATACATTTCACGAATTTTACAATCATTTTAACATTTCAAAACTTGATTTCCTTCCCCTTCTTTCTGCGGTTCCTTAAATTTATTTTTAATATCTTCTGCATATCCAAATTAACTTAATTTGCTCATTTATTCATCTACTTTAAATAGATGCTCTTATAAAACTGCAGGTTATTACAGCAATCCTGCCAATGTTCTTATCTGTTTGCAATTTATCTGTAAATATTCCATAAACCATTTCCATTCTTTTATAAAAAGTTTGTTATCTTCATTTCTTCTTCTTCTTCCAATAAGTTTCGCCATTTCTGCATATTCCATAGGTTTTCGTATCCATTCTTCTTTTGCTAGGACTTCTGCTTCTTTCCATTTTGGGGTGAGTAATATTATTGCCATTGTAGTAACATATATAAATATGTTTCGATACAGTTTAGGTACCGTATTTTTCACTCTACAAGACACACCAGACCATAAGACGCACCTAGTTTTTGGAGGAGGAAAACAAGAAAAAAAAAATTTCTGAATCTCAGAAGCCAGAAAAACAAGAGGGATCGCTGTGCAGCGAAAGCAGCAGTCCCTCTTGCTGTTCTGGCTTCTGGGATAGCTGCGTAGCCTGCATTCACTCCATAAGACACACAAACATTTCCCCTTACTTTTTAGAAGGGAAAAAGTGAGTCTTATAGAGCAAAAAATACAGTAGTTCTGTCCCTATAATTACCAAAAGAAAAGCTTCTGGGTTGTTTTTTACAAACGTTATTTTCAACATCCTTTTCAATTCATTATATATCATTTCCCAGCAAGCCACCCCACCTTTTACCTATTCCTATCCTCTTTTTGTGCTGTATCTTTTTGATAAAGCCTATGGCCAGGGACTACCGATATCTCATTTGAGTTGACTGTATGTATTCCACTATGGAAGGCTTTTTATAGATAAATAAGCAAACTACTTCAAGGGGAAACCTGAATAGCTGAATTGCATGCATGTCTGGACATCCCAGTGGGTTTAATTAGATTTACAGCCAAGTCAATGTTGGCACGGTTGTAGGCTCACAGTGTATCTCTCCCCATTTTCACTCAGAAGTCCCACTGAACTCAATGAGACATGCCAATAGCTGGCGCTTTGTGGCTAGGGTTAAGCTACTGGGACGTGGGTAATTGTTTCTCATTGTGGTTGCTTTATATATACTTTTTGGTGTTGCTGTTAACCAACTTTGGGATCAGGAAGGCCAGAATATCTTGAGGAAGAAATAAAAGATAAGCAAGCTTTTCCTTGTTCAGCTTCACTGACAGACAGGGAACGAGATTTTGAACCGTTATAATCGTAAAAGAAGAATACATGGCAGCTCTCTGCAGTAAGTCCTTCAAGAAGAAAAGGGAAACCAACCATAAAAAGAGATTCTCTACAGCACAATGGAAATAACCAGTTAATTTAATATATACAGGATAAAAACAAGTGGGAATTCCTACTAGGATAAGAAAGACTAAAGATACCACACAGCTGATCATTGCCGGAAGACTGCGTCTATCTCTCGACTTTTCTGGCCCCTGGGTGCTGATCCTTAGCTTTGGAAATCTAAACATACTTTCTGACTGTTCCTTTTAAAAAAGAATCCACTTCTCTCTGTGGAGAGCATGAAAAGAGAGATAGATGAGCCCTGACCCTGGGAGACATTTAAGTTTCTATTTGACATAAAAACCCGATTTGCCTACAACCTCTCAAAGAAGGATTATCCTCCTAAGACATAGCATGATGCAATTCACAAGGCTGAGTAACGATGGTGACTTATGGATTATTCAGTATGAGAAAAACTGCAATATGATGTGCATTAGTTGACATGATGCACCATGATTTTCATGTTTGCAGAGCTGAGGATAGTGGTTGGGGGTGGGTTGCCTGGGGAAGGAAGACAGAAACAGAGCATGGGCCAATTTCCCACAGGAAAGTGACAGCTCGCCATTATAACACCAGGCAGCCATTTAATGGAAAATGGGAAGAAAAATCTCTACAATGTTTTCAGTGGAGATCCCACGATTGTCATTCCCAGCTATACTTCTGCTCCTTTGGATCTTACAAAAAAATCCAAAGTAAATAGACTGGCTGAAGAGCAAGAAGTTGTGAAAAAGGTGAATTCTGTGTTAGGGATCATTAGGGAAGGGATTAGAAATAAAACGGGTAATTACTATCATCATCATATTACAATTTATTTGCTGCCCTTTACTGTCAGGTCTCAGGGCAGGTTGCAACAATTAAAGCACAACTTTCCTTTAAAGCTCAATATTAAAAAGTTTAAACAACTTAAATTTGCAAAAATAAGGTACATCCTTAAATATATACATATACAAGGGTCAAAAGCCAGCATAAGGTGATGTATTTTTAGCACTGGGACTTCTACAACTTATGGGCTACCATCTCCCCTAAGTCCCATTTACCCATTTGATCATTTCACTGTTGCTAATATTAATCAGCTTTCTAACCCAACAGCATCAACATCATACACCTAACTTCATATTCATCACCCAAAGCAGTTCTTCAGGAACCCACAAGATGAGAGTTTCCTCATATCCCTACTCATGTTATAATGATAGTACTCTATTCTGCCTTGGTCAGACCACAGCTGGAATACTGTGTTCAATTCTGGGCACCACAGTTTATGAAGGATGTTGACAAGCTGGAACGTGGGCAGAGAAGGGCAACCAAGATGATCCTGGAAGCCAAGCCTTATAAAGAACAGTTGAGGGAGCTGGGTATGTTTAGCCTGGAAAAGAGGAGACTGAGAGGAGATAGGGTAGCCATCTTCAACTATATCAAGGGCTGTCACATGGAAGAAGGAACAAGCTTGTTTTCTCCTGCTCTGGAGGGTTGGACTCAAATCAATGGCTTCAAGTTACAAGAAAGGAGATTACGACTAAACATTAGGAAGAACTTTCTGACAGTAAGAGCTGTTCAACAGTGGGACAGTCTCCCTCCGACGGTTGTGGACTCTCCTTCCTTGGAGGTTTTTAAAGCAGAGTTTGGATGACCACCTGCCATGGATGCTTTAGCTGAGATTCCTGCATTGCAGGGAGTTGGACTAGATGAACTTTGGAGTCCCTTCCAACTCTGATATTCTATGGTTCCTATTAGGCATAATACATGAACAAGGCCATTATAGCTTCTAAAGGAAGGGATAAGTCAATACTGAAATTCAGGAACTTGGGAGCTTTTCTTTAATTACTGTATATGCTGAAGCTGTCTTCTTATTTATATTTTTATACCATCAAATCAAACTGTTGGGCTTGGGGTTTTGTTTTTCATGAGACTCACCAGAGCTTTCAATCTCAAAGTCATGGCTTTATAGGTTTTTCAGCTAGCTCAGGTCTGCAGAGACAAGAAGCCAATTACCATCCCAATCCTTTTTCAGAAGAACTGTGTGAACCGGAATTACCCCCAGATGTCTCCAGGGTTCAGTAACCCTTCTGACAAACCTTGACCAAGGTTCACGAGTGTCGAAGGAAGTTTATGACTTTTACAAAAAAGGGAAAAGGGAGTTCAAGGGGGGAAACATTCCAAAAACACTCAGGGTCACTCAAATGAAATGATTATAAAAAGAATATCAAAGGGAAGCAAAAGAGTAAAAGGCCAACCAAATCCAAAACCAACTATAGTTATTATCCACTACCATCACCACTAAGGCTAATTGCCAGAAATTCTGAAACTCCATACTCCAGTGGTTTTCAACCAGTGTTCAGTGGCACCCTGTGGTGCCTTGAATGATGGTCAGGGGTGCCGCGGGCAACACTGGCCTCTGTCCCCCTCTCCTTCCCTCCCTCCTCTGATACTCTCTCGCGTCTCTGCCTCCCAAAGACTTGCGTACCTGTTTATTGCAGCCGCCAAGACCATATAACACTGGTCTTGAAAGACCTACACTGGCTCCCAGTATGTTTCTGAGCACAATTTAAAGTCTTGGTGCTGACCTTTATAGCCCTAAATGGCCTTGGTCCAGTATACCTGAAGGAGCATCTCCACCCCCATCATTCTGCCTGGACACTGAAGTCCAGTGCCGAGGGCCTTCTGGCGGTTCCCTCGCTGAGAGAAGCCAAGTTACAGGGAACCAGGCAGAGGCCTTCTCAGTAGTGGCACCCGCCCTGTGGAACGCCCTCCCAACAGATGTCAAAGAGAAAAACAACTACCAGACTTTTAGAAGACATCTGAAGGCAGCCTTAGGGAAGCTTTTAATGTTTAATAGGTTATTGTCTTTTAATATTCTGTTGGAAGCCGCCCAGGGTGGCTGGGGAGGCCCAGCCAGATGGGCGGAGTAATAATAATAATAATAATGATGATGATGCTCCACAGGTGAATGGTGCCTCTGGGTGGCAGCTCTCTTTGGGTCAGCTCAGAAACCAGGGGCAGCAGGAGTGGCTGCCTGGAGGACTCCCAATGAGAGGGGAGAGGAGAGGAGGCTGAGGCAACACTCCACAAGGGAGGGTGTTTGAAAAAGGGTGAGAGGCTGCCACCTCTGCAGGCAAGGGGTGTCATAACTGGGCTCCTGAGCCCCACTGGGGTGCCACAGAAAGGATATAGTTAGTTAAGGGAGCCGTGGATTCAAAAAGGTTGAAAACCTCTGCCTTACTTTATAATATATAGTTCCCTAGCTGGGGAGATTGATGCAACATAACAAACTCTGCACTGTGTCTCTGAATTCCTGTGTGCATGTTCTGTAGCTTAACTGCATAGAGATGGTGGTTATACAAGCTAGAGCTTCTGACATTTCTTTCATGGGGAAAGAGGAAATCTCATTGCAGTTGATACCCTGCTACAAAGGTCACATCAGAAGAAATCCTATTGCTCAGTAGTTGCTTTGCCCAAGGAGTACTAGTGAGAAGAGGCGGCACTGCACATATGGTTTCCCATGTTAAGTATAATTGATTTACATGAGGATGAAATGGTGAATGGCTACATGTGCATTCATGAGGCATTTTCCATGGGACTATACTGAAGCCAAGAATAGGACTCTGAGCTCTGAGTTGATAATTAACTATTGTTGTTTTCTGCTAGCTAACACGTGAGTGTTTAACCTTAGATCAAGTGGCAGAGGTATTTGGCTGAAATTCTTCACTTTGAAGGAATTGTCTTTGAGTCTTTGTTCCCAAGCTCTGTGGAGTAAGGATGTGTAAATGGCTCTCCAGGAGCACACAGCCTTGGGGATGGAATGCAGACAAAATGGAGGCTGGGGGAGAGCGTGCTATGTTTTCCAGCTGATTCTAAGCTTATTTTATTTCTAAGATGCTGAGCCTATGCTGGACAGCACAAGACGTCGTCTGGATATCTTGGATGTATCTTTGATGCTCTTGTTATGTTTTTGAAGGAAGTTCTACGAGTAAACTTTTTGAACAATATCTAAGGGGTCTGGACAATGCTTCATTTCTAAAAAGGAGGCAGTTTTCATGCATCCAGTCACTTCAAACTGACTCTTTCCTGTCTGCTGTTGTTGGCTTTCAATCCCTAGTGTCTCCATGTAAAGATGGGGAAAACTCCTGCCTGCAACCTTCGAGACTGAAGAAAAACTGTACATATGTTAATGTCAGCATCTTAAAAAGTAGAGACATCACCTTGTCTTAAAAAGTAGAGACCACCTTGTCTTAAAAAGTAGAGACATCACCTTGCCAACAAAGGTCCGTATAGTAAAAGCTATGGTTTTCCCAGTAGTGATGTATAGAAGTGAAAGCTGGACCATAAAGAAGGCTGGTCGCCGAAGAATTGATGCTTTTGAATTATGGTGCTGGAGGAGACTCTTGAGAGTCCCATGGACTGCAAGAAGATCAAACCTATCCATTCTGAAGGAAATCAGCCCTGAGTGTTCACTGGAAGGACAGATCATGAAGCTGAGACTCCAATACTTTGGCCACCTCATGAGAAGAGAAGACTCCCTGGAAAAGACCCTGATGTGGGGAAAGATGGAGGGCACAAGGAGAAGGGGACGGCAGAGGACGAGATGGTTGGACAATTTTCTCGAAGCTACAAACATGAGTCTGACCAAACTGTGGGAGGCAGTGGAAGACAGGAGTGCCTGGTGTGCTCTGGTCCATGGGGTCACGAAGAGTCGGACACGACTAAACGACTAAAAACAACAATATGTTAATGTCTACATTTCAGCTATGTTGCACCTTCTTTTTTCCTTCTTTTTAAAAAATGCTTTTTAAAAAAAGTAAAGCAATATTTATTGCAATGCAAAAAAAGATAGATGATGAGACTAGCCCCCCTTTTAACAATTGTTTTAAGATTTGTAGCTTAGATGTTCATTTATGCCTTAAGGTTCCCATCTGTGACTTCACAGTTGATATCCTAGGCTCTCCACTAATGTGCTGGATATAGTGAGTGTTATCAATACTGTCGCCGCTTCGTTTTGCCATCAAATCTGGGATTTAAGCATGACACAATGCGAGCAGCACAATGACAGATGGCGGAGAGGGAGGTGGGTGTTCTCTGAGAGCAAGCTGCCAAATAACGGTTTTGATGATGGCGAATGTTTGATTACTTATTGCAAGTGTTTGCCCTCGCCTATTCAGAAAGCCGTCTGTGTCATTCTCTGTGAATAAAATATGGCTTGCCTTTTGCATTTCCAATATGCTATTCTCAATTGTCTTTTCAACGGAAAGAGAGTTCTAGGTGCTCGTTTTCTGTATGCCGGGCGCATTTTCAATGGGATTTACAAGGGGAGCAGTCAGACAAAGGGGCGTAATGTGTCTCACTCAATACAAGTGCATGCTTCTGTTGTTGACCTCCACTGAAAACAGCTTCTCCATGCAAACGAGGAAGTGACCTCTCTCCAGATAACAGAATGACTCTTCTTTTCCTAGCCCTGTGGCTGCAATCTCCTGGGAGACACAGATGCACACACCCCTCCAAGTGACCCTGGACACTGGCAATCCATGCTACACCACTGGTCAGACATGCAATTCTCGAGCTGAAGCCCAATGCAGTATAGTACAGGAATGATACCTATAATACTTTTACTTTAAGAGCACTGCCCTTTTTACATTTGAACACATGGCTTATCCATCTCCATCTCATTATCCATCTCATTTAGATTCCAGTATGAACTGTATATATTTATATATTTATGTTAGGATTGATGAAACATTGCATACCCTCCAACAATTTTCCAATGAAAATGGGACATCTTATGCCATTATTATTAATGGAATGCCCTCCCATCAGATGACAAAGAAATAAACAACTATGGGACTTTTAGAAGACATCTGAAGGCAGCCCTGTTTAGGGAAGCTTTTAATATTTAATTAATTATTGTATTTTAATATTTTGCTGGAAACTGCCCAGAGTGACTGGGGAAACACAGCCAGATGGGTGGGGTATAAATATTATTATTGTTGTTGTTGTTATTATTATTATTATTATTATTCCACCCATCTGACATTAAAAAAAACCTCCCTATACAGGGGTGCCTTCACATGTCTTCTAAAGGTTGTATAGTTACTTATCTCCTTGGTTCGGGGGTTGTTTAACTCTATACCCTCCAACAATTCTCCCATGAAAATAGAGACATCCTAAGGAAAAGCAGGACATTCCAGGACAGCTTCTGTGAATCCAGGACTGTGCCTGGACACTTGGAGCGTCTGATATTCTTATTGCCAATGCCAGCTGGCAATTTTTTGAAAAAAATATTTGCAAAAAGAAAAAAAGATGGTATTAATTTTTCAATTTGTTAAAATTTTAACTAGATTTTCCAACGTATGGGTAATCGTTTCAGCAAAAGAAACTCAGGAAAATCTTTACAATCCTATTTGCACACATACACCCACGGTTAAAGTTAATCAGAAAGAGAAGAAAAATCAATACTGCTTGCACATATGAAGCATGTTTCCATTGAAGAAGCTGAAAACATTTCATAAACATTGATTTGAGCAGGGGGCAGGGCGTAACGTGATGTGCAAAATGTTAAAACATCGTACTGAAAAGGGATCTGTCACAGCACAAGTCGGGAGCTGAAACTCAGCAGGGAGATTGCAGGAGCCATTTTCATAAATGTGACTGATTAAGAACATCAGTGAAGTCTGCTGCCCTCAAATTCACTTTTCTTTTGTGGTGGGTCTGGTATTAGTATATAGGCTGTTGCTTCTTCTTTCTTCTTTTTTACAGAAGAGCATTTTTCTTAAAATTCAACTTATCAAGGAAAATGTTATTCAGATGCAGCATCTGGTATTTGGTGAAGTCTTGCTTTTCATCCAATTTTCCAGATGAACTGAGAAAAGAGCATGAGGCTTCAACCAGCTGCCTATAGTTACTCAGCAAGCAAATGATTCCCAAGCATCAGAAACCAGACATCTAATATTTACCAAGGGGGCCTTTCCCTTCCCTTTAAGGGCAGGATAGGTATGTGGAAGGCTGCCAGTTGTGGGCTCTGCTTGGGTTTATGTGTGACCTTTTGGGCTGCCCATAGACTTCATATCGCCGTTGGAAAACCACTCTGCCATGTAAGAGAAGAATTGTATTAATAGCCAAAGCATTTATTAACCTCATTCCTCAGAGAGCGGGAAGTATATTGATGAAACAGATAATGTCTTTTCAGCGCTACATTGAAATGCTTCTGTTAACACACGGCGTAAACAAATGCCATTTGCAAATAATCTTGAGGAAGAAGAAGAAACCTTTCAGATGGAAGATAAGAAAAATAAGCTACAAGGCTATTTTTTAATATCGTGTTAGCAAAGGTCAGGGCATATTTGCATAAGCCATGCTGGTTCTCCCAGGAAAAGTGCAGTACCAGGACAGCACTGTTAGGACTAGATATGATAAGAAAGAAAATGGAGATGTGCTTACACAATATGCTAAGAAGTCACCAAGGCCAGTAGATGAAGGACAGGCAGAAGGACATTTATGATCTCTATGGGTGGACCACTGTCCAATCTGTAGAAGACCACCTATTAAATGCTAGGATTCTTGCAATTAGTGTTGGGTTAGGCTGGACAGTGATCTAATTCAGAAGGCTATTCTTAAACAGGACCACATACTCAAAACCACTTAATACAGAATAATTATGCTTTATACGCTTTCTGTTTCTAATTTATAACATATTGGGAAACCATAGGTATTTTAGTAAAGAGTGGGGAGAATTAGCTTCGCCCTGGTGCAGACTGAGGTATTCACCATTTTGAATGATTAAAGGATCATTCAAAAGGGTCACACAACAATTACCGTTTGTGGAGTAGATGGGAACAATATTAAAGAATATAAAACTTTGCGAAAAAACGACAACAGTATAAGCTGTACAATGAGAATGATTGGAAGACTTGTTTTGTCAGAAGTCTTTTTTATTTAAGTGTTTATTTAAGTATTAATTAGGAAGATTGAGTTTTTTATGCACATAAATCTGCTTTTTCTTCTTTCTTTTTTCTGTATTTTTTCCTTTTCTTTTTTAATTGTTTTTTCTTTAATTTTCTTTTTATAGTATGAGATTGTAAGTTCTTTGTATATGTGTGTAATTTAAATTTATTATTATTATTTAAAAAGGGTCACATTCTAGATCAGTGGTGGCAATCCTATAGCACATGTGCCACAGAAGGCACTCAGAGCCCTCTCTGTAGGCATGTGTACCATCGCCCCAGCAGGATCGTAGCTTCTGTGCTGGGGGTGGGGGAGGAGGAGTAGAGGAGGGCTTGCGCACACTGTCCAAAGCCTGCGGCACCTGGGCCTAAAGAGCAAGCGAGGGGCTGAGCAGGCATTGAGTTTTGATGTGGCAGGGCCTCCCACCAGTCTGTTTTTCCTACCTGGGAGTAAGTCGCCTTGAGTTCAGCAGGGTTTAACTCCCAGGTCAGTAAACATATAAAGACAGCAACCTAAGAAAGGGCTGCTGGGTTTTCATGTTTTCCGTGGAGGCTGTGATCAAACAGCAGCCAAAGAAATGGCAAATAATAATAATAATAATAATAATAATAATAATAATAATAATAATAATTTATTTATTTATTTATATATTTATATATATTTATTTGTAAGTGTGCTCACAGGCAATCATTATTATCTCATATTAAAAATTGGGAGAGGGTAGCTTTTAGTACAGCCCTCCAGTGTATACTAGTGGCCAAAAATGTGGAACCTTCTGGAAAAAATGTATTTCCAAGGTTTGATGGCTCATAACACCACTTTGTTTTGGAGTACTACCAGTGCTTTTTTTCTGTGGGGACACAGGGGGACGCATACCCCTAAACATTTTGTGAATTTAACGGGAGAAGAAATTCACTGTATTTATTTTTCCCTGGTGTTGATTTTCTTGAGTCAAAATGAGAGTACCCCTAAACATTTCTTAAGAAAAAAAAGGCACTGAGTTGTACCATGAAATTATATATCAATGGGAAAATAATTTAATGAATAATGTAATGCAATAACTTTTATGAACGATTATTTATTACAACAGCAGTCATAAAAAAGAAACGTGAAACACACAGAAAAAAAATGAGACATACAGGTTAAATTGCCATATTGGCACTTTGCGATAAATAAGTGGGTTTGGGGTTGCAGTTTGGGCACTCGGTCTCTAAAAGGTTCACCATCACTGTTCTAGATAATTTGAAGTTTGTCAACAAGAGGATGAAATAGGTGAAGTATCAGCATAAAAGGCCAGTAGTTGTACATTGCTGCGCAGGGTCCACTCCCACTACCCTTGTTGAACATGGCATTTGTATTTTGCCATACATTATGTGCTATCCCTGCTGATTTCAACACAATGCAAAATATACCCTACGTAATTTCCAAGCTATACATAGCACAGCTGTATTGCTCACTCAGGTTCTGCCCAACTCACTTCTGCATGCATAACGTGAGGTAAAATTGAGCCCCTTCTTGAAAGAAACAAGGATGGAAATAACTTGTCTGTTTTTGTGGCGATCACACAGGGTCCCCGGACGTTTGACGGTCTATTGATCCCTGTGCCACCACTGTGATCGCTTCCCTGCTGCCACCAACCCATTTCTCTCAGGTACACACTGAGTCCAGACAGTTGTTAACATTAAACCAAATAAACAAGTTTATTTTATAAGCATTAACAAGTTTATGGTTTCAGATAATTTTTCTTGTCAGTTTCTTAACCTTAGTTTCTTTACTGGCCTATACAGTGGTACCTCGGATTACATACGCTTCAGGTTACATACGCTTCAGGTTACAGACTCCGCTAACCCAAAAATAGTGCTTCAGGTTAAGAACTTTGCTTCAGGATGAGAACAGAAATCGGGCTCTGGCGGCACGGCAGCAGCAGGAGGCCCAATTAGCTAAAGTGGTGCTTCAGGTTAAGAACAGTTTTAGGTTAAGAACGGACCTCCGGAACGAATTAAGTACTTAACCCGAGGTACCACTGTACCTTCCTAATGCCTTCTAACTGATTATCCCAACTGTTTAACTGACTCCTCTTAACAGATTCTCTCACTCTGTCACATCAAACTAGCCCAACCCACAGACTTATCCTCCCTCTCCCTTCTCTAACTCCAGACTGACTTCTTAACAACTCTAACTCCTCCCCTTGGGTTCCTATTGGTTAGTCATTTTACACTTAGTTAATCCTTTCCTTATGACCCAGTATGATGTCACACACCTAGGAGGGCAAACGGCACAGTTTTATGCAATGAAAAGCATGTGAGCAGCAAAAGAATATAAAAAGTGCACTCTCCTCATGCTTCCATTAATTCCTGCGTCAACAGACATGAGATAAATGTATGCTATGTTTGGATGTCATGCATAGGGGCAAACTCCCTGGGGCCCTGGAGCACCCACAAAATTCCCCACGAAGGGCCAGGCACCCACAAATTTTGGTGCCAGGGTCATGCATGCTGCATGGCACCCATGGCCCTGGGCACCTGCGGTCAGGGGGCCAGGTTGGCTTTCCTGATGTTGTGTATTTAGCATGGATCAGGTACACTGGAAGAGCACGCCAGAGGATTCTGTTCCCCACAACCTACAAGAGACCCAAGAGAGATGTGTGCTGTGTTGATCTTATTCAGTTGTAACTAAACCAAATCAGCAAAGGAAGTCTGCGCATGGAAAGTGCACCGTTGTTCTTGTGGATCTATGGTCTGCCACATATTAAATGGGGCTGGGGGGGACTTTGGGTAGTGATCTTGATGTGCATGTGCACTGCTCGCACTATACGCTTAGTACAGTCTGTTCAAGCAGTGTTGCCGCCCAATTCAGGGAGAGACTTCCTTGGTCATGAATTTTTATTGATTTTCATACAATTGAACAAATTGAATTCAGTTTCCATACAATATTCCCTTAGCATTTTGACTTACACGGTGTTTCTGTTCAAATCCTTTTATCAACTGCCTTAAATATTATACTTGTTTCTATAACATATATCCTGCATTGCATTCCTTTACCATTCCCATTCCTTTCCTTATATTTCCAGACCTGCCTGCGATTTCATTTGACTATAATATTTTCTCAGATAATGCGTCAAAGGTTGCCACTCTTCCACAAACATTTTGTCCTTTTGGTTTCTTATTTTTGCCGTCAATTTTGCCATCTCCGTATGGTGCAATATTTTTAAAGTCCACTTTTTTTGGAACCTCTTTCCATTTCTGTGCATACAATATTCTGGCTGAAGTGGTAGCATAGATAGACCATTTAAGCAATTCAGAGAGAGATGGATTCCAGGTATCACTGCACATGTAGGAACTGATCATTGCTGGTAGAGTTTACTGAAATGACCAATCATTTGGAAGGGGAGAAGGACGATCTCCAATATGCAACTGCAGTTGTATAAAGCCACTTGGAATGCGTTGGTTGGAATTTATGCCGGCAGTAAAAACCAGAGCCACCCTCAAAGGCCCACCGAAGGCCCTTGTCATTCAGCAGGGCAAAAATGATTTGGCTTACCGGAAAGGTGTGGACATAATGTGGAACATTGACAATGATTTTGATGTTCTGAGGAGTTCATTTCCAAATTCATCCATAATGTGGTCATCACTGTTGGAGAGGTGCACTTGGAGGGACTGCCGATGCCCTATTGCTGTAAACAAAGCCAGAAAGATCCTGGAACGCTCAGTGGCTCGTAGAGTGGCAGCGCTGGGGTGGGCGGGTCATTGACCACCCCAACATCCTGTTCAGCAAAGTGGTCCTCTACCGCAAGCATGGCGTGCATCTTTCTGATGTGGGAAATGATGTATGGCTGGCTGAGTTTTTAGGGATTAGGGATTGGTTGCAGGTCTGAGGGTATTGGCGGCAAGCTCTGCTCGAGTGGTGGTTAGGCATTGGTATAGGTATTGTTATGTAGATGAATGGGAGGGAGGAGCGCCATCACCTCCCCTGATATTGAAGGGTAGTCTGGTAAAGGATTCTGGGGGGAGTGACCCCGTCCAAAGCCTATGGAGGTCAGGGCCTAAGGCAAGCCCCCAAGCGGTGACCCCGGGGGGTTCCTAGTTGATGTGCATCAGCAGGGCTCCCCCTGCTGGTGTTAACCCTTCCCGGTCTTCAAGCAAACAGGCTGAAGCCGGATAGTCAGTTAGGACCAATGTCTAAGCCAACACCGCTCATCACCTGTAACCAATAAAGCTGTGGCCTATTTTAGCCCATTAACCTAAAATAACGTGTCATGTGTCTTTATTCCTACTGGGGGGAGGCGGGAACTCGCCATGCAACCCACAGCTGTATGAGAGTATGTCAGCATGAGGGCACTAGTTTGCTAGGAGGAACCTAAAATCCTCAACACGTTGCTTCTGCAACAACTTTTATAAGACCGTATACCACCATAATTCAAGAAGTTCCACGAAATAGGATGCCAAATGCAATGACTTAGAACTTGGTTTTGAAGAAACGTCTGCAAAAAAAGAAAGGCAAGTGCACTTTCTAGCTTAGAAACCAGCACTGTCGTTATGCAGCGGTCATTTTTCACTTACCATTCGTACAGATATAGTGATGGACATCCAAACCTATTTTTGTCAGGGAAGAAAATGCTGGCCAAGGTACTGGTTATCTTCCATTTATTTTAGAGAGCTCCACTATATCTTTATCTTCCACCCTGACAGCTACCAAGGACAAAGGGAAGACTTCAATTTGGCTTCTTTTTTATATTCCACATATAGTTACTATAAGCACACCAAATAAATCTAATGCAGCCATTGCACACATTTCAATGGGGCAGTTTCATTGTGAATTAAAACACAGATTTTAAAGGACATATCTGCCAATACCGAAAGAAACACAGTATCTTCAGGACTTATCGATTGTATATTGTATTTTAATATGCCGCCTTTCCAAAGTTAAAACTGCCCAAGGAGGCTTACAACATATAAAAACAATACGCAAGTACTAGAAAAGTAGTCACAGACAATGAAACAAGACATTGAAAAGTACACAACAAAACTGAACAATTTCCACAAAAATCATAAGATACAAAAGAAAGATACAAAAAATTAACAGTGAAAACAGCAACCACCCCCGCAACAAAAAACCCTAAAACCAGGGTTCTCCAAACTTGGGTTTCCAGCTGTTTTAGACTACAGTTCCCATCATCCCTGACCACTGGCCCTGCTAGCTAGGGATGATGGGAGTTGTAGTCCAAAAACAGCTGGAGGCCCAGCTAGGTTCCTCTCAGCCAGCATGTGGGCTGCCTGGTGCCAGATACATGCCCAATGCCTTGGCCAAACCTATCTGTAATCATTAAAGTTGTGGCCTAATTCAACCCAGTACCAATCTCCTATGTTTATTTCTAAGCATGTTCAGCTTAGCACATTTAGATGCTCCTTACAGAATATACTGGCTAACATGAGAAGGCCAGCAGTTGAGGATTAGATAAATTCATGGATGATAAGGCTCCGAACCATGGTGACCATGTTCTGCCTCCACTGTCAGAGGCAGAATGCCTTTGAACACCAGTTGTTGGGGCTTATCAACAGGAGAGGACTACTGTATTACAGTCATGTCCTACTTGCAGGGTCCCCATAGGCATTTGGTTGGCCACTCTGAGAGCCAAACGTGAGCCTATGATCAGATTTTGGCTTGACCCAGTAGGGTTCTTTGGTGTACTTATACATTGGTGATGTCACAGCACAGGGGGCCCACTGTGGCAGTGGCATAGTGGGGTGGGGGGTGGCAGAGGGGTGGTTGCCTGGGAACACAAAATTCTGATAGGGGTGCAACCAGGCGCAATGCCACATGCCCCACCTGTGTGGTGGCCGAGCCACGAGACAGTGGAATTGCCAAGCCGAGAAGGCGTGCTACCAAAGCCACCAGTAGCAGCAGTGCCAGCACCCATGTGCCTTGTGGGCTCCTTGCACATGCCTTCACCCCGACTGCCCAGTCCACCAGAGGAGCACAACACTTGCCCGGCACAGGCAACCCACGCTATGCCACTTCAGTGTGGGTGGGGTGGCATGTGAACACCTGTCTCCCCTCACCAGTTTAAGCCACCACATGTTGTTGTTTTTTGAACAGCTGAAGGGGGCCTTTGGGTTTTAAAAACCATCCGGCTTGATGAACATTTATCCATTCTTCCATTCTATTCTCCCGCCCAGCTTCCTTTCTCCAGCTGAGTTTCCATGTCTTTCATCTAGCCACAATTTGGAATAACAAACAGATCACCCTAAATGACAGGCTGCTGTCTGCTTGAAATGTCGGAGTATTCTCCTGTTGTTGGTCTCCTTTTTACCAAAAAACATACCCTGAATAATTCATAGAGGTTCTGACCAGCAAGTACATTTCCAGCTTTCCCCCCTCCCCGCCGCTTGCTCTGTTTCATGGTTTTGGTATGGTAAACAGAATCTCCTTTGCAAATTTCGCTCTCTCATCTTGTCACTTGTGAAGCTCCTCCGTTTTTGTTCTGTGTTCTCCCCTCCCTTCCGTCCTTCCCGCCATCTGAATTGACTTGACTGTGGCAATATTGTTCTGCTGAGACAAGAACTATGATCAGCACAACAGCGCCGTTAAAAACGTTATAGACTCAATAAAAACAATCACATCTGCTGTAAAATGGGAGGTGATCAAGAGTGCCACATCATTCTCATCATAACTTAGCTTGACTTGTCTGGCTGGAGAAACAAATTATGGGTAATTCCTTTGGCTTTCTCCCCCTATTATTGTGCAAAGTGATACAATGTGCCTGAGCGCGGCCAGACCTCTGCAGCTTTAAAGTGGGAACAATGGTTTTTAAATGATAGGGGATGTGATTTGGGTTTGCAAACTATCTGGCTGGGGTTTCTAAGTCTTCTTTTTTTTAATAAAAGAAAACGAAGTAATGCCTAGCATATTTTCTTGGTTTTATGGGGACAGAAAGGAAATATGTACAAGGAGATTTAACAGCAAATGGGGAAGCATCGCTTGAGGAATTCTATATGTCTGGCTTTCGGAAAGATCTGGCATCAAAGATCCTACATCGGTTTATAGAAGGGGTGGAGAACCTTTTACAGTGCTGAGTTTGGAGCAAAAGAGCTGTAAATGCTCCTCTAGGAGTCCACACGTTCAGGTAGTCATAGAATCATAGACTTGGAAGGGACCCTGAGGACGATCTAGTACAGGCTTCCTCAACCTCGGCCCTCGAGATGTTTTGAGACTACAATTACAATCATCCCTGATCACTGGTCCTGCTAGCTAGGGATCATGGGAGTTGTAGCCAAAAACATCTGGAGGGCTGAGGTTGAGGAAGCGTGATCTAATACAGTGTGGTGTAGTGGTTAAGAGCGGTAGTCTCGTAATCTGGGGAACCGGGTTCGCGTCTCCGCTCCTCCACATGCAGCTGCTGGGTGACCTTGGGCCTGTCACACTTCTCTGAAGTCTCTCAGCCCCACAGACCTCACAGAGTGTTTGTTGTGGGGGAGGAAGGGAAAGGAGAATGTTAGCCGCTTTGAGACTCCTTGGGGTAGTGATAAAGCGGGATATCAAATCCAAACTCCTCCTCCTCTTCTTCCTTTACAACACCCTGCAATGCAGGGATATGCAGCTGTCCCTTACGGGGATCAAACCTGCACCCTTGTCATTATCAGCACCACGCTCCAACCAACTGAGCTATCCAAGCTCAGTAACACAGGGGGTGAGAAACCTTCTGAGGGCACAGGTCAATGGTGCAGGGGGGCCAGAGGGGGGCCTGCATTGCACTAGATGATCCTCAGGGTCCCTTCTATGATTCCATGATACTTCTTATTGCAGCTGTTTCGAAAGTGTTTTATTACTGGCTTTTATCCTTCTTTGTTCCATTGCACTACGTCACCACTTTCATAAGCCACTCTGAGCGGTATGGGAAAAGGTGGGGTAGGAACCTTTTAAATAAATAAATGTATGGGTTGTTTTAGAACCCGTGTAGACTCGGTTTTAGAAGCATTTCAGTTCCGTTAATGATATGCGTCCATGTCAGAAGCACGTCTAAAGAATAACAATAGCAATGATTTGCTTTCCTGCAATTCCAATGCAATTTACAGTGCAATATTACTCAGCAATAAGGCCCACTGAGTTCAAAGCGGCTTGCCGAGATGTAAGCGAGTGTCTCTGGGATTGCAGCCTCAATCCATTCATTGCCACTGCATCATTCTACTGAATCCCGCCGAAGACGCTTGCAGGCTTTGCAAGAGACACAACGGGGGAAGAGCAAAGGGGTTGGGGGGAAAGTGAATCCTTTAAATGCATTTTGAGCTCTTAGGTTTGTAGCTTTAGCTGGCAAATCAAAACCTTGACCTGTGAGATATGGGACTGTGCCAGGTAGCCGTGAGGTCTGTATTATTAGCTCTGAATAGAAGCCCCAAGTATCTCCCAAGGGGATGTGGGCCCAGAAATATCTAACTCAGGAGCATTATATTGACTTTAGCAGATACAATCTAAAGTAGCCATAAGCCATACAGATGTTTCTGACTATCCGGTGATAAAACTCCTTTAAAAATAATAATCAAAAACCTACTTTTGAAATCTCAAAGTTTCTTGGCAATTCAGTGAAACCAGTCGGTTGCATATCTTGAATCTAATAGCAAGAATTTCATCTCTTTTTCAGAAATGTTTAATTTACAGACTTAAAGCATTCTGTTTAAAAAGTGCAGTTCCAAAACACCCAAACAAAATCTAAACTTACCTGCTGGATAAAAATGCCCAATCTACATCAATAAGAGAGTTCCCAGTGGCATTGGACCCCTGAAAAGCACTCTTTATTCTTAGTGCCACAGTTTCTGCAAGTGAGAGGGGAGAAATCTGACCATTAGATGCTACACTTGCAGGCTGCTGGCAAAGCACAAGGGGCAGGACAGCCAAAGCTTAGGAACTTAGGAAATAGATATACACAAGAAAAGTCTACATTGGGAATCTACTGCAGATTTTGATAGAGAACTGTTTTATACTAAGCTAGTCCCTTGGACCATCTAGCCTAGTAGACTAGTAGCAGCTCTCCAATAATAATAATAACAACAACAACAACTTATTATTTATACCCCGCCCATCTGGTTGAGTTTCCCCAGCCACTCTGGGCGGCTTCCAATCGAGTGTTAAAAACAGTACAGCGTTAAATATTCAAAACTTCCCTAAACAGGGCTGCCTTCAGATGTCTTTTAAAGATATGATAGCTGCTTATTTCCTTCACATCTGAAGGGAGGGTGTTCCACAGGGTGGGCGCCACTACCAAGAAGGCCCTCTGTCTGGTTCCCTGTAACCTCACTTCTCGCAATGAGAGAACCGCCAGAAGGCCCCCGCGCTGGATCTCAGTGTCCGGGCTGAACGATGGGGGTGGAGACGCTCCTTCAGGTATACAGGACCGAGGCCGTTTAGGGCTTTAAAGGTCAGCAACAACACTTTGAATTGTGCTCGGAAACGTACTCCAAGATATAGCATGCTCCCTTAAAAGTAAAGATGACCTGAGATCATCAAAACTTATCAAGGACCCATTCTCTTCCTGGTCACCAAGATCATTTCTTGATACAAGGAAACTTTAGCTCAGTAGGGAAGGTTCCTCAGCCCTGAGTCACAGCTTGTCTATCTTGACTATTCTTCACCAGAATGCAGAGTCGAGAGAGAATGAGGTCTTCTCTGCAAAGTGTAATGCCTAGTGCTCTTGCAACCCCACTACAGCTTGTACATAACCAGAACTAATCCTTTCTCCCATCCTCTAGGCTCTGACTGTTATCTCTTTAAGACATATTTTGGGTCACTTAACAAATCAAAGTATTTCTCCCCCCCCCTTTTTTTTTTTTTTTTTTGCTGCTTCTCAACCAAACTTGCTGGTCTCCTCAGGAAGCAGCTCAGATGTCAACATAACAAGTCAGATGGCAGGTCAGGAACCCCTTTTATCTTCAGCTGTGGTCCCCATTGCTGGAGGGAATCCATATGTTGCCACATGCAGAGGAGTTATTCATCTTTTCTGTACTAGGCTGAAACGCTGTTCCGTTACTATCTACAGGAATATCACTCAGTGATTCAACAGCTCGTACAAAACAATTCAGCCAAGGAGTTATTTCTTTCTTTCTCTCTCCTTCAACAATGAAAGAATGTTGCTGTCATCAAGTTGCAGGCAGTCAGCAAACTGATAGTAATGGGTCCTCCATTTGAGCAGCAACCAAGTAAGTCTGGGGAACCTGAGAGTGCTCAGTATCTCTCTGAATCAGTCCATGAAAGCACAATATATTGAATACATATGCTGAATCTCTCTCTCTCTCTCTCTCTCTCTCTGTGTGTGTGTGTGTGTGTGTGTGTGTGTGTGTGTGTGTGTGTAATGCGAGCAGTAGTCAGCATGGCAAGGTGATGGCACCTACTTGACCTCTCGTCACCCATGCCTCTGTGGCATATGAGGAAAGAGAGGGTGAGAGGTGAGGCAACTGTAAAGTCAGCGCAGCGCAAACGCACTGGTGGAGCCAATCCAGAATTTGCACTGGTTCGCTGCCACCTCACTCCTCCCTTTCTCCCTTCTAGTACATCACAGTGATGCACCAACCACTTTTGGGTACTGTAAGTTGAGCGGTTAATACACATAATAACTAGCCATTGTTCACATTATTCAATCCTCACGGAGAATCAATGAAGAGGGAATTGGGCAGGTTTCTCATTCAATATGCAAAATCCCCAACAGGCCTTCAAAACAGAATTTTGTTTATTCTCCAGCCACTATGCACATTCTCCTGCCAATATGCCTAGTCTCCAAGAAACACCCCCTGTTTTCTTTTCCTTGTAATATGGAAAGGATTGCTGCAGTCTGTATCGGGTACCCTCCCCAGATTTTGCTTTATAATCAGGGACACATACTCAATAACACTTAAGAGCAGTGTAGTTTTTCCTTAAAACTGTTGTTCTGAAAGTTGACAGAAAATCCATTCCATAATAGTTCATCTGTGATGGTCACACTTCACATATCATATACCAGTAATGAACTGGAGTCCTGAGTTATAACAGCTACGTAGCTGAAACAGGTCTACTGAGACAGAAGGAGGAGGTATCAGCATGATCAGGAAAATCCCAATATTTGCAGAAGTGAGGGGGGGATATTTGGCATCAAAAATATCAGACTAGGAGGGTTGGGAGAGACCCCAGATAAGCATGCTAAGTGGCCAGGGAATGCAGGCTAACCATTGGAATGAGTGGAATGGAATAATCTGGAAGAAAGTATGGCTGGCCTTCCATGCAAGAGGACTCCATCCTGTGTGTTACAGGTACCCCGTGTTACAAGATTACAAGCCTAGGTACAATGACAGGTCCTATATCCTTTATCCCAAACCCACAAAGCTTCCTCCTTTAACAACTGGCAGTTACAAAGTCTATAATTCCAAGTTGAATGAACAACCTTCCTAGAAGCGGAACATTGAGGCTTTAAAATACAGTCATTTGTACACATAAAAATGCTAGTTACCTGTCCAAACTCAAGGAAGCTTAATTATGGATTTTCTTTTCTTTTATTAAAAAGCCAAATTTATTTAATAATGAGTGCCTTATATATCATCTCACTGGAATGAGCAATATCTTGCCTTTAGCTTAGGGCCTGTATAGAGTGCCTGGATATGTCTGAAAAGGGAATGTGTGATCTCCTGATTCTCCTGTTTTAACTGTATTAGTTCTGTTGCTTTAATGAGCTTATATTTCCATTGTGAATGCATATTTCAATATTTTTATAGAAGTGCTTTGTTGTGTAGTTTAATTATGTGTGTTTAGATTTTTTGAGATCAGTTTTATACTTGTAAACTACTTAGAAGTCAGCATTTGCAATTAAGCAGCAAATAACAAAAATGGTAATAATTTGTGCAGAACAGCCTTCTTCAGCTTGGTGCCCTCCAGATGTGGGGGACCTTTGGCCTTCCAGAACTACAACTCCCATCTGCCTCAGCAAACATGGCTAATGTCTAAAATTGTAGTACAGCAACATCCGGAAGGCCAAAAGTTCTTCACACCTGCTCTAAATAGATATAGAGGTTGCTATCAAGAATAAATTGTTCCTTCCTCCCACCGTACCATGGAAGGTTGGCATGGAGGAATATGACCTTCTGGAAGCCCAGCAATGCCCTTGCAAGAAGTGTGACATCTTATCATTACTTGAGACTCTGCTGCGTACATTCTGTACTCCTGGGAAGACAGTTAGTGGCAGGAACAACAAAAATAAAAAGGGGGGTACAGAAGGGGTAAAGTACTTTTGGGGAGGGGATTTTGTGACACATGCTAAGTTTCTAAAAGAGAAATAAATATGTTACTGCCCCTTTCCTAAATATGTTTTCTGCAACAGGAGTGCCATTGATTTCAGTGGCGTGAACTTTTCAGTAAGCATGCTTAGTGTTAAGTTATGGGTGAACATATCAGACGACACAGCAATTCTTCAGACAACTCTTGTTTATTCACAGGCCAGAACAGAACTGAACTGAAGGGTTCAGCCAACCTGCTTATATATAGCTCAACTACAAAGCAACAGTAACAACTTTCTGTAACTATCCAATCACCGAACGTCACTTTCAATTCCTTATTTGCATATGTGGACCTGAGTGAAAACTATCTACAGTATCCCCCTCCTGGCCCAGGGTGAGAACTTTAGTACATAACACTTAGGATTGGAGCCTTGTTTTCATTTCCAGTTTGTGATTCAGTTATAATTTGTCTGTGGGAAAAAAAGTCTTTCTTTTCCATCAAACAACCATGGAATCCAGCAACTGGGGAGGCCAGCACTTGCCCCCTCATTCCCTCCCTGGTGCTGCCCTTGGTGACAATTCTGCCATGTGATTGCTGTTTAATAACTCATCTGTATAGGGTTGCTGAAGCTTAGCCCAAAGGCAGGCGCAAGTGAATTAGCTAAATGTATATGGTTAAGAAGAGAATCTAAGACCAACCCTTAGGCAATCAATAGCTGATCTTTTTAAGTACTTGGAGGCAGATGACCTTCTTCTTTTAGATTAGGTATCTGTTTGAGCAGAGTTAGTATTGACTGAGATGATGACCTCTCTGCGGGCACAGGTGTTTCTACAATGCTAATCTCTCGGTATACTCTTGCCGACTGAAAACGTTCAGAGAGATTAGATCAAACTAATTATAGCTTAAGTTAATTAATGAAATTCCATTTTAGCATTTGGGATTGAGTTCCTTTGCCCATACTTATTAACTTCACTTGAAGAAACTTGAAGAGACCATTTCCCACAAAAACAGGGCTTATGGGCTGTGTTGGCCTTGTTTCGGAAAGTTTTTAATGACTGATGTTTTAATGTACTGTATTTTTAATCTTTTGTTGGAAGCCGCCCAGAGTGGCTGGGGAAACCCAGCCAGATGGGCGGGGTATAAATAATAAATTATTATATTGTTGTTATTATAGTGGCTTGAATACTTTACTGCTGGTTTTCTTCTGGAACCGACCCCCATTTTCAGCAGTAGCAGTTCTATGTCCAGTCCACCAAACTGCATTGAACATCCAGCAGCAACACATTGCTGCAGGCCATCAGGGTCAGGACTGCAACAGAAGCCACAACTCTTCAGGCCTTCTTTTGGGTGGTGGTGATCAGGCGTGGTGTGCTGGTCCGGGGGGGGGGGCTTACCGTGCGACACGGTCTGAGCCCAGTCCTAGGTCGAGGGTATGGAGGCTGTCCATCAAGGGCGAAGCGGGGTCCAAGGCAAGGAGCTGGGCGTGGTCAGGAACTCTGGAAGAGCAGGACAGGGTGGTGGCAGAAACAGGTTACCAACGATGTTGCTCCCGCAACCTGGGACTGGGCTGACTAGCCTTTATCTCCTCTGAGGCATAGGGCGGCCCCAGTCCACAGGTGACTCGCCTCTCCTAGCCTTAAGGTGAGCAGTCCTCCTGTGAGAACTTAGATCCCTCCGCCTCTCTGCCCTGAGCCTCTGCAGCTCAGGAGAGGCTGGAGGGTTACCAGACCCAGAGGCAACCTCACCTTCCCCTGACAGGGCTGGGAGAAGAGCACCTGCAGGCAATGGGTCCTCTATCACCTCCGGAGCCAGAGCGGATTCAGCTGCTGTCTGCTCCTGAGGATCCAGCACAGGTGAGGGCCCTTCAGGTTCAAGCCCCTGCCCCAGCTCAGCCAGCCCTGGAGGCGGGGACTCCTGTGCAGGCTGGGATTCCTCAGGTTCAGCCTCTGAATCGGATTCCCAGGCCATCACACATGGCCACCAGCTCCAAACCTTTATAGCTACATCGAGTGTGTGAAAATGGCACATTTGTCCACTAAAAATCCTTATATAGTTCAGGCAGAGTGTCAACAGCAACCATGCCGCAACACAAAACCTGACTCCCCTCTCCACCTGATGTGGGATACTTACTAAAAGCTATCATGCAGAGCCGGCTCACCCATGATGCAGCCGCCTCAGGTGATGGAAGTACATTTGTGTGTAGACCTGATCATTCCCCTCAACTTCCTCAATTAAATCCTCTTTTAGGGTGCCATGCTTAAAGCATTTTTGGGCTTTGTGATCTCGCGTGAAGTCATGATCTCGTGCATTGTGCCCCCAAATGCTCCTTTTTTTGGCTCCATGATCTTGTGCGGGACACATGACTCACATGGGTGTGCATCCAGGATGATGGGTTTGCCTCCAAACCAACAGACACTTAGTCACTCAGGTTTGCTCTTAGGAGGAATGTTCAGGACCTGCAACAAAAAGCTGCAGTGTGCTCTCTCCCTGTCTAGTGAGAGGGTGCCATTCAGCCACATCCTGCTCTAAGAGCCCATTCCACCACCATTTTCCATTTTCTTTTCCAGCTGACAGTCAACATTCCATCGCTACTGAGCATGTTCAGCCCTCGTTGGCCTGTTCTGAGAGATTTCTTTCGCCCTCTTGCTTTATCTATTTATCTACCACTTCTGCTAACCTCAGGATTCCCTCGAGCATGCTGACACCTCCATTGATTTGTCTCCATTTCTATTAGCACGCACCACCTGAGTTTGCTATTAGAAGGGAGGTGATGACGAGCCTTGCTGTCGCACCTTGAGAAACAAGACTTTTGCTTAAAAGATCCCTTGAATGAGCAGAATTGCCTTCCATTTGCACCACGGGGCCTTTGGCTCCAAGTCAAGACTAGTCAAATTGCAGCGGCTCTGTCAAAGTGACGAAATTATCCGAGGGATATAATCAGCAACTGAAAACAGCATACATGAATGGAGCTATTTTTAAGAGGAATTCTGTAGCCGGCTGTGAGGACATCGCTGAACTGAATGAACTGGGCCATGACCCAAAAGCCAAGGGTTCGCACAGTTAAATGTTTCCCAATATAAGCAAGAAATGTCTGTCTAGATGTCAGGAGAAGGGTTCTAACCCAGCCCTCAACCTGACACATTTATTTTCTACATGCATTTGAAAGATCTCACATCCATTAGAAATATGGAAATTGTGATAGTTTCCCTCAGCGTTTTTGATGAATTTAGGCACTCTTATTTAGTCGTTCCTCAAAGAGGAAGGGGGAGAGGAACATGTTCAAACTTTCGAAATTGGAGCACTGCATATGGTCTCATATATATATGTCTAATCCATAAATCAATCCCAACTATTAAAAAAGCTTCTGCCTGAATAGGAAGAGGAAGTCAATTCTAAAATAGGAAAAGGTCCCTAAATCCTATGCTTCATCATGAAACTTTGCATTGTTTTAGAGATGGCACCTGAAATACAGTAGCACCTTAGTTCTCAAACTTAATCCATTCCGTTCCAAAACCAAGGCACGCTTTCCCATAGAAAGTAATGCAAAATGGATATATCCATTCCAGACTTTTAAAAACAACTCCTAAAACAGCAATTTAACATGAATTTTACTATCTAATGAGACTATTGAGCCATAAAATGAAAGCAATAAACAATGTACTGCAGTCACACAATCAATCAATCAATCAATCAATCAGTAGCTGAACTGGGTTCCACACAGTCACAAAAACAAAAGAAAAAAGAGCCACAAAAACAAAAACACAAAATAAATAGCAAAAGCAGACCTCAGCGTAACACTCAAAACTGAAGTGTGGCACTCAAAACGGAAGCGTAACACTCATAACGGAGCAGGTTTGGCTTCCAAAAAAGGTTTGAAAACCAGAACACTTACTTCCGGGTTTGTAGTGTTTGGGTTCCAAGTTGTTTGAGTACCAAGGTACCACTGTATAGGGTTCAGCTGCTCTGTGCTCCAAACAGTGGTATAGGCTGTTCAACAGCGTTTTAGTTTCTAATACGGCAATCTTAACCCCACTTTCCTGGGAGTGAGCCTGGCTGAATTCAAGGGGGCCTCTGTGTAGACATGGTTAGGATTGCTCTCCCAATTGTTATCTGCACAGTGTTTTAAAAACTAGGAAAGTAGATTTGGAATACATGCCTCAATGCACAGCAGAGTGTATGCGGGAAGTGTGAAGTTTGGATTTGGCCAAACTTGAAACTTACATTTTTTTTTCCTAATGGAATTTCTTCATTAAAGGTGACCTTTACCAGTGGGGAAATCTTCATGTGAGTTGCATCTCCTGCCTGAAAACAAGTAATCTGTCTTTTTTACAGCCTGTCCTGATGTAATGGTAGATCTGCAAAATGTAGGAAATGTAGATTGAACGTCACCTTTTGACATCCTTGCGCAACAGCCTTTTGACCTCCCCAACTTTATCTTCAAATGAGAACAGGAATGCAAACTACATTTAACATTCTCAACTATTTCAATATTTATGGCACAGGTTTCTTGGGTTTTAGCCTATATATTTAAGCCTCTTTTTTCATTGTTTTGAGGATTTATAGCCCACTTTCTTTGTAAATGTGCAAAAAGGCAGCTATACAATATTATTATTTAAAAAACCACTATTTTAGCATCAGTAGTGTTGCTACTTGCAATGTTTTTGCTGTTTTTATTATTTAATTTACAAGACCTTAGTGGTTTTCAGAAATACAGTATTAAAAAAATGCTATAAAGCAAAATCAAATTGCAGCATAACCGAAAAATAAACAGAGCGTCAGGCAGTAAAAATAATAAAACACTCAATTAAACAGCATATAAAACACTCTTTTAAAAACTTCTCGGAAGCTATAATTACAACCACTGTTCATTTAACACTCAGGCTAAGGACTAAGTCATGACCTGGTGATGAAAAATTAGTAATGAAGGTACAAGGGAAGTTTTCTGGAGGAGGTTTCCAAAGTACACTAGTGGCCAAAATTGTGGAAACCTTTTGTATTTCCGAGGTTTGATGGCTCATAACATCACTTTCTTTTTGAGTAATACCATAAAATTATATATCAATGGAAGGATAATTTAATGAAGAATGTAATGCAACAAAGTTTGTTCAATTATCTGTATTCGATCAAAAGTTATAGTCAAATAACCAGAAAAAGGAGTGTTTAGAGAGCCAATCAAGTGTCATCTTGTTTTGGCAATGATAGCTCATAGCACCTTTTTTTCTGGAGTAATACTATAAAATTATATATCAATGGAAAGATAATTTAATGAAAAAATGTAATGCAATAACTTATGAAGGATTCTTTATTACAACAACAGTCATTAAATTATCTTTACAATGATATATAATTTTGTGGTATCACTCAAAAAAAAAAGTGGTGTTATGAGCCATCAGACCTCGGAAATACACTTTCTCTAAAAGGTTTCCACAATTTTGGCCACTAGTGTAGGGCTGTACAGTCATACCTCAGGTTAAATATGCTTCAGGTTGAGCGTTTTCTGGTTGTGCCACTCATGCATGCGCAGACATTCAAAATGACATCACACGCATGCGCGGAAGCGGCGAATCGCGACCCATTCACGCAGAGACACGGGTTGCGTTTGCTTCAGGATGCAAACGGGGATCCAGAACGGATCACTGTACTATGAAAAGGCCACCAACCCAGCCATAGCCAATTTCACCTGTGAAGGCAAGGGGCCTTCAGCAAAGGGCCTTCAGTGAGCATCACACCTGTGGTGCTATTGTCGCAGTACAGGGATGGGGATCCTGTGTCAGGAGTGCGTACAGGAGCCAGGCCTTGTGACCGGTAGGGCTTCACAGGACTGGGGCTTTCCTAAGTTTGTTCTGAAGAGGCAATGCACAGCTGATTGGTAACTCACTGCACCTGGTGGCAAGAGCTGGGAAGGGATATAAGGTCAGCATTTCCCTTTGGCTCTTTGCCACAGCAACTCGTTTCCTGCCTTTGGCTCCTTGCTTCTTGATCCTCGGACCTTGGCTTCATGACTCCCTGCTTCTTGACCCTCGGACCCTTGAATTTGTGACTCCTTGCTTCTCGACCCTTGGACTCTTGACTTCGTGACTCCCTGCTTCCTGGCCCTCGGACCCCTGGCTTCCTACTCCCACCCCACCATCTTGCCCCCGGTTCCGACGTCCTCAGCCTGGACTTCGATTGCCCGTAGAGCAGACCGTGACATCCTGTGCCTCTACACATGTTGTCAGGCTCCTGCTCCCACTAACCCCAGCCAGCATAGCCAGTGGTCCAAAAGGATGAGAGCTACAGTCTAACAACATCTAGAGGGCTGGCGTTTCCTCATCCCTGCTATAAAGAAAACAAGGGTTAATGCATTTCTTCAGGAGTTGCACTTTGAAGGGCCAGTGGAAGCAGAGGCAGATTTAGGGGAGCATGACCAGTTTGGTCACACCAGGTGCAGAACCTTGGGGGATGCCACAGGAGGTGCCACAACTATGGTGTTGAATGGAAGGCAAGAGGTGGGGTGGCTGGTGGATTTTGGTGTCACATATTTGAGATGCCAAGAGCCACCACCGTTGGAAGATGAAAAGGGACGCAAATCTCAGATTGTCCCTTCTTGGGAGACGTAAGTGATAGAATCAGCTAACTGGCTCAGTGTGAAGGCCACACAGAGAATATATAATAGATCCTGGAAGCAAGCTTGAGGTGGGGAACACAGAGCTCCATCACTCAGCAAAGCCTTTTTGATGATATCTGAGGAGTCGGGATGGCATCCGTTGAACAAGAATGCTGTCCACATGCATTGGCAGAGGAATGGGGGGCAGGGGGAGTGCAGTGCATTGGGGAGGGGGGTACCATCGCGGTCACCCCCGGACACGCACCGCACCCCCACCACCACATTGGGTGCCACGCCCCCACAGACAGTGTACCACGCCCCCGGGACACGGGGAATGCCCCTGCGGGCAGCATGCCACACCTCCAGGATGCATGTCACACCCCCTGGGATCTGCGCCAGCCACGCCCCTGCCTGCTCTCCGCTCCCAGTGCCAGAGCATGCAGCTCCGCCACTGCCCACATGCTAAAAATGATGGTACTTGTTCTGAATCTATTGAAAAAAAATCTAATCTTATAAAAGATGCAAGCAAAGCTGGATGCATGGCTCATACATTTGCAAAACGTTTTGCTTCCTTTCTTCTCGCACATGTGGGAAGGGCAACAGTTCCTTAGAATTGATATTGCAGAAGTGAAGAGATCAATTTTTACAGCAGTCCTCCAAAGCTGAACTCAGAATAAAACTCTGCTGACAGATAAGATTTTCAGGAGATGATAGAGATAGAGATAGAGATAGAGGATACAGATATTACTGAGCAGCAACAAGAAACTAACTTCATTGCACAGGGTGCTTTTGCAAAGCAATGGATGTTCTGTAACTCACTGAAGTGTGTTCAGTACCCATGGAATGCTGATTGGAAAAGGAAATGGAGTGGTAGAGGAATGCCATGTTGGAGCAGGACATGGCTGGCTGGCCACCTACTACAAAAGCAGGGGAAGTCAACGTGGTGCCCTCATGGGACTCAGACTTCCATCAGCCCTTGCCTGCATGGCCAATCATCATGGCTTACAGAAGTAGAAGTCCAGCAAAATCTGGACAGCACTACACTGGCGAGCCACATACTAGAAGGTACAAAATATGTTACTACATTTTGTTACAAGTTCCACTTTTTCCTTCTCATGGCAGTGCATGGTTGTTTCCAATTCCAGTTGGTTCCTATACTTAGTCCTCTTTGCAGTCACCTCTCTTATCCTCTTATTGCCATTAGTGGAAATGTTGGTTTGCATAGGCCCAGAATTTCCCAGTCATTCTTGGCTAATGAGCAGCAGTGTGTGAACATAGGAAGGGCCTTGCAGAGAGAGACCAAAGATCCAGACAGTAAAGGATCCTATTTTCCACAGTGGCCAAGCAGATACCTGTGGGAAGCCCCCAAGAGGACTTGAAGGCCATCTTCTGCTGATGTTCCTCAGCTACCGGTATTCAGGGCAAAGTAGCTTTCATTTACTTCAGTTGGGGGAGGGACATGTGCAAAGGGGGCAGTTTCCTCCATTGATGTGACTTAGGAATAGCTTGTGGGTGGAGGGATTACATGTGTACATCAGAACCTCCCCCACCCCACCCCCCAAAAAGCAAATTTCTAACTCTATTCATGCACCCTCATCCTCTACATGTTGAGTGGCAGGTTTGGAAACAGCTTATGTGAGGGGAGAGACTTCATCAGGCAAGGCCTTCTTCCATCTGCCTTGCTCCACCCTCTAGCCTCTGATTCTCAATTTGTATTGTATTATTTGATGTACTGTGGCTTGCCATTGTTTTATTTATTGTAGTTTAGAAATTATTTATTGGAACTGTTAAGAGTGAATCTCTGTTTAACTTTTATATGCAGATATTATTTTATGCTATTCTAATGATCGTTGAATATTTCTTTTTTTGATGTAGGTTGCTTATTTTAAAGTTATGTTTTATTATCACATTTTTGTGTTGCATTAGATTGTTATAAGATGTACATTCAGCTTGTAAACCGCCTTGAGTATTGTAAGATAGAAAGACGGTATACAAATAAAAAATGATGATGATGATGTACAGAGGTTCAATACATGTTATTAAGGATGTGACTGTTTGCAGCTCCAATAAATGTTGGAAGTGTAAAGAGAAGGAAGGCACTTTTTATCATTTATGGTGGAATTGTAAAATAGTTAAAATTATTGGGAAATGATATATAATGAAATGAAAAAAAATGTTTAAGATAACCTTTGTTAAAACCCCAGAAGCCTTTTTGTTAAGAATTTTAGGTAAAGATTTGCCAAAGGGAAAACATAGACTCTTCATGTATGCTACAACCACGGCAAGGATGTTATTGGCACAAAGATGGAAAAGCGATAAAATATCAACTAAAGAAGAATTGCAAGAAAAACATTACAGAATATGCCGAAATGGCAAAACCAATAGACTACGAAAGATAGACTACGAAATAAGGACAAAAAAATCTTTTAAAGAAGATTGGAAACTATTTTCAGCTTATCTACAGAAACAGTGCAAAGAATTGGACTCATTAGCAGGTTTTGAGTAAACATTTACAAGTAAAAAAATGTATATAAATTAGAAGATTAAATATATAATAAATGAATGGAAAGAAAATATGCAGGAATTGATACTATGTTGAAATAAACTAGAGAAGGAGGTTGAGGGAAGTCCGGGGAGGATGGGAGGGAAAGGATAATTTGGGATTGATGAATTATGATATTTGTTATAATGTAATTTGGGGGGGGAATGGAAAATTTAATAAAAATTATTTACAAAAAATAAGAAGAAGGATGTGGCTGTTTGCAGGATTCCCAGTCACCCAGAAAACACCTCTCCACATATAGCTTGTATGTGCATAGATGCTTTGGACTGAACTTAGGAGATCAGGAGTGGGAACAGTTCTGTCTGCCTGTCTGTCTCACACACATGTTGGTATGAACATGTGAATGTGGACACCAAACCAGCCAGAAGTATCATGAGAGAGACAAAAGGTGACATGATCTAGGACACGGGTGGATAACCTGTGGTGTAGAGAGATAGTGTTGGTGATAAGCAGAGTCCCGTGCACAGCGGAAGGATGAGGAGTACGTGCTACATACTCTATATTGCTTTATTTACAGTTCAAAGCTGGTATGTTACAGAAAAACATCTTGCCTCTGCCGGAGCAGAAAATGCATCCTCTCTCCTCTAAAGCACGGAGAGAAACACAAAGTGAAACTGCAAAGAACAGTGAAAACAGGAAACCAGTGTACGTCACATCCAGTCTCCTTTCCCGTGAGAAACTCCAACAGCAATTGACTATGGAATGTAAACACCTGTCTTGTGACAAGCACTTTCGCTGCACAGTGAAAGAGAGCAGAAACCAACATCCTCCCCCTTTCTGTGAACATCACTGGGCAGCGTGTTCGTACAATATCAGTACAAACCCAACTTCTGCACATAGGTACAGTGTTGATCCTTTGATACAATCTTGGACAATACATCAGCAGGAATTTCATTACCTGGCATATAGGACACCGTTACGAGTCCCTTCTGAATACATTCCCTAGCATGTTGCAACTTCAATTGCAAGTGCTTCGTGCTTTGCTTACAACCTTCAGAATTCAGCAAAGCCAAACATGCTTTGTTGTCCTGGTAAACCTGGATTGGACATTTGACAGGAATTTTCATGTCTTTGCACAATTGTAACAACCATTCACAATCCTTAAGTGAATAAGACAGTGCATTCAGTTCAGCTTCACAAGTACTTAAGCTAACTGTTGTTTGCTTCTTGCATGACCAATCAAATAGACCCTGATTGTACTTATAGCAAACTCCAGACATACTTTTCCTGTCTGTAGTGTCACTTCCAAAACTTGCATCTGCAAATATCTCAAGACCACCAGACTTCTGATTGTTAAATCGTAGTCTGTAATGCATAGTGCCTTTCAAATACCGCGCTATGCGTTTCAGAGCTTTCCAATCCTTAACAGTAGGATTGTTGACTTGTCTGCTTAGCAAATTACAGCTAACAGCAATGTCTGGTCTTGAACATCTGGCAATGAAGTTTAGCTTACCTAGAACACTTCTGTACAGTGTAGTGTCAGAAAATGCTTCTTCAGTGTCATCTACCTGATAACCTGTTGTCATCGGCTTTCTACAGGGTTAGCATCCATCAGGTTTAGTTTGCTTAACACATCAGCAATTTTCCGTGACTGGTGTACTAGAATGTTACCATCTTGATCCCTCTCTATTTCCAGAGATAGGTAGTTGTTTACCTCACCAAGATCTTTCATGTCAAAGTGCTCTTTCAGTTGAGCTAGGGCGTTATTGTACATTGTGACATCATCCCAAAAGAATAATAAATCATCAACATAAAACAAACAATACAGTTTCTTTTTCCCCTCCTCTTTGACAAATACACATGGATCAGCTTTCCCTTGCTGAAAACCTAGAGAAAACAATACTTCAGTGAGTTTTGTGTGCCAACACCGTGCACTTTGTTTGAGACCATAAAGGGACTTTTTCAGAGCACAAACAAATCCCTGTTTTACCTGTACGCCATCAGGTGGAAGCATATAAAGTGATTCATCTAGAGATCCGTACAGAAAAGCTGTATTCACATCATGGTGACTAATGTGTAGATTCTCCTCTGCAGCTAGCTTGAGCATAAGCCTAATGCTCTCATACCTCACTGTGGGTGAGTAGGTCTCGTGATAGTCTTCACCTGGTACCTGTGCAAAACCTCTGGCTACCAATCTGGCTTTGTGTCTGACTATCTTGCCATTTTGATCTGTCTTCGCTTTGAAGACCCATTTGCTTCCAAGCAGTTTCATTCCTGGAACTACTGGAACAAGCTCCCAAGTTTTGTTCCTTTCCAAGGAATCAAGCTCAGCCTTCATGGCATTTAACCATGGCTCAGCTTCCTTTGAATCCAAATCCTGGATTTCTTGGAAACTTGAAGGTTCAAATACCTTCTTGGAGCTTTTAACAGCTGTTATTGCTATCTTAGCAAACTCATCAGCAAATCTCTTTGGAGGTCTGCCTTTTGTGGCTCTCTGCGACCTACGAATTAGCCTTAAGTCTTCAACACTCTCCTCTTCCTTCTTAGGAGAAAAACGACCTATTGTGAACAATGGTTCCTCCAATTATTGATCAGAGCTTTCAGAGGGTCGCATAGAGGCTTTCGCACTCTTGAAATCCTCTGAATCATCCGATTCAGTTTCAGACTCAGAATCAGAACCTTCATCAGTGGGTGTGGGTTGTTGCGGTTGCTTTTGCTGTTGACTATCCTCAGTCTCATCACTGTCATCAGGATAACATTGGAAAATTCCCACATTCTCCCCCCACTTGGCATTGTACTCAACACTTCTTGTGAGCTTAATTGTCTTAGAGTCAGTCATCATTATTCTGTAAGAACCTTTCTGATAACCTAGAAAGATACCATGCAATCCACGCTTGTCTAACTTGGAGCTTTGTGGTGAGTGAACCCACATGTCAGAACCAAAAATTTTCATGTGTTTGATGTATGGCTTCTTGCCAAACATCTTCTCATAGGGGGTACAACCAATCGCTGAAGATAACCTGCGATTGTAACTGTAAACAAAACACGAGAGAGATTCGGCCCAATAACTCTCTGGAAGATTGGCATCATGCAGCAAGGTTTTTAACCCTTGAAGCAATGTCTGATTTGCCCGTTCCGCAAGTCCATTCTGCCATGGCGAGCGAGGACTAGACAAATCGTGTTGAATTCCTTTCTCAGTCAGAAAAGCTTCAAACTGCTGAGAAGTGAATTCTCCCCCGCGATCAGAGAAAAGAATCTTTATCTTCTTACCATGCACATTTCCCAACCAAGCACAGAATTCCTTGAACCTAGGAAAAGCCTCTGATTTCTGCTTGAGATTATACACATAAATATATCTGGAAAATGCATCAATGAGAACCATGAAGTACCTATTTCCACCCAAAGAGGGCGCTAGTGGTCCAACCAAATCAGCATGAACAACCTGGTATGGTTCTGTAGCTTGCCTACTAGACACCTTACCTTTCGCAGCCACTTTCACCTTGTTTGCTGCGCATGCCTTGCACTTCATGTGGTACCTGCAGGGTTTAATAGTCATACCTTCAACCAAGGCAGGCATTTTAGATACTGCCTCAAAATGCAAATGACCAAATTTTCTATGAAAATCGTGAATACATTCTGCATGCAAACTTTTGTTAGAACCTGCAATGCAACAAGTGTCATCCTGCACAACATCATCATAATACAAAACATACAAACGATCAACATATTCAGCATACAACACATAATCATTTTTCTTTGTGATGATGCACCTTTTGTTCTTAAAGGAAACGTCAATTTTCCACTCATTCAGCTGTCCAACGCTGAGCAGATTATGCTTGGCATCCGGTACAAAAAGCACATCCTGTATCGATAAGTCCAAACTGTGAAGAACAACAGTTCTGTAGCCTTTACTGGGTATTGTGTGGTCATCCGCCTGGTGAATCGCACCTTCCTGCGGTGTAAAAGACACGAACAGTCGCTTATCGTTGCACATGTGGTGGGTCACCGCTGAATCAACAACGAAGAAAGATCTAGACGTCTTCAGGACCTCTGCAACCTTTGGAGTGAAGCGTGAGACCATTGCCTTATGCAGCGTTGTCCTGGACACCGGACCTTTGCCTCGGCCTTTTCCACGCGATGAGCTTCCGCTGCGCTGCTCTGTCTTGGCCCTGGGATATCTGCATTCCCTCTCCATATGGCCTAGACGTCCACACGAGTAGCATTTCACTGCCTTCAAAGCTTTGGCGCCATCTGGTGGTTCCACTGCACTATGGGATGACGTCTGTGAAGTCTCCCTGTTGCCCATGCAGCTAGCACCCCGGCGATCTGCTTCATTCAGAATCATGGCAGTAACATAGTCCACTGTCAGCTGAGCAGTTGGTTGTACAGCAATCTGAGTTGCAACAGACTCCCAACCTGAACCCAAAGATTGGAGTATCATGAAGGAATACACAGCCTCTGGAAAGTTGAGTCCTCTCTGTTGCAGCTCATGTCTCAGATTCTGCATCTCCATCAGATGTATACGCACATCTCCACCTTCAGTAAGAGCCATATTATGCAGCTTGTTAAAGTAAAACATAGTGGATCCAGCTTCTGTCCTCAAGTGAGCCTCTCTCAAAGCGTCCCAAATTTCTCTGGCTGAGGTCTTATCACGCAATAGACAGAGCTCTTCTGGGGATACTATCAATGTAAGAGTTCCCCTTGCTTTGGAATCCTTAGCTTCCCATGCATCTGTAACTGGAGCTGGGGGGGTGTCTGTAATAACTTCAAACAGACCCTCTTTCCGCAGAATAGCCTCTGCATAGAGAACCCAGTCGGCATAGTTTTTCTTATTGAGCTTAGGAATCCCACAAGCATCCTGAAGGGCCATCATGACTCTGGCATTAGCCTTCTGTGTCATCTCTGCTGCTTTAATCTTGCTGTGTCATTGCTGCAGCTGCTTTATTCCAAAAGCACTTTTAAAAGTTACTTTCGATTTCCCCAGCATAGTAACTTGCTCCTTTGCCTGAGCCCGGCAAACTGCTTTAAGAGTTCAAAGTCCAGCCATAAAGCCATTAATTAGAAGCTGGCAGGCTGCCCGGAGCAGTAGCACATACCTCATCAATCATCTTTACGCGCAGAGCAGATTCCGATCCGATCTGTCCCTCTGCATTCCGATCCTTTGCCGGCACTCCGATTCGACTTCTGGGCCCATAACCATGTGTTGGTGATAAGCAGAGTCCCGTGCACAGCGGAAGGATGAGGAGTACGTGCTACATACTCTATATTGCTTTATTTACAGTTCAAAGCTGGTATGTTACAGAAAAACATCTTGCCTCTGCCGGAGCAGAAAATGCATCCTCTCTCCTCTAAAGCACGGAGAGAAACACAAAGTGAAACTGCAAAGAACAGTGAAAACAGGAAACCAGTGTACGTCACATCCAGTCTCCTTTCCCGTGAGAAACTCCAACAGCAATTGACTATGGAATGTAAACACCTGTCTTGTGACAAGCACTTTCGCTGCACAGTGCAGAAACCAACAGATAAAAGCGAACCACAGAGAGGGACTGCATGTCGATGAAGGTTTGTTTACTGAGGGTGGGGAAGTGCATGTCAGTGAATGAAAAGTTAATATTTGAGAGAAGAGTTGTGTGTGTCTCTTTCTTTCACTATGGCATAACTTATGCTCTTTTTTTAATGGCTGCCTCTAAGAATGATGTGTCTTCGCATGCTTCCAGTCCTATTAAAGACTTCCTGCATCTGTTAATGGCCATGTTCTAATAGCCTATTATGCATCGCCTAATGGTAATACAGTTGATACAGCTTGCTTGCACATGTATCTATCCTTGGTACAAATGACTCCCCAATACAAATGCATGTTCATACAGGAAGGATATGAGCTCTTTGCAGCAAACTTAATGAGTTTGCAATGACTTCTGAGTCAATGTGGTTTGCATCTGGCTCCATAAAAATTCATGGATTTGACACTACTCAGAACATGAAAAGCTACATTTTTTGAGGAAGCAATTATCTGAGTTATTCTGTCTTTAGTAATAAATACCCTTTATGTAAACAAAGAACCAGAAAGTACTTCATGCACCGGGAATATACATTCCTTAACTCGCACAACCACTTATTGAGGGATGCAGAAGAAGTGAAATGGTGGATTTTGTGTGCCCAGGAGGAGACCCCCCTGGCCCCGAGAGACCACCAGAAGGAATAATGACTCGTGACAACATGTTATGGAATTAAAATTGGACCACAACTTTATTAATGGAAAAAGATGGAGAAAGACCTTGGCTTAGGCATTGGGCGTGTATCCCTTCCAGCCCTCAGCTGGGGAACTGGGGCTCCTCAGGGTGAATGGGATATGGGAGGGTGCACTGCAAGGCACTTGTGTACGCAGGCAGCCCATCCTACATTCGCGCAACACAGGGGAGTTCACTGACAACCTTCAGTGTATGGCCAGTGACTCCCTTTTCACAAACCCCTTTAAAAGGGGACCCTGGAATCGCTGCCGGGGGGTGAGTCACCACTTCACCACCACCCCATTTAGGGAAGATAGACTAAAGGATTCCGCCTAAAGCCTAAAACTGCCAAAGTTGTGATGAATTCCACTGGGGAAGGCAAACCTGCCAACGCAGAGAAATTCCTTCCTGGCTCTTCAACAGCAACCACCAAAAGACCGTAGCAGCACCCACTGAACAGGAAGGGAAATGGTTAACTTGCAAACAAGCATTAGACAAAGGGAGCGTTTGGTGGGTGAAGCTCCAGAGCTGGCTGCATGCTTGCTGCCAGCTCCGCCTCCTATTTATGCAACTGGCCCCGCCTCCACTCAACGCTGATAGGCTAACTGGGGTTTGGGGGAACCCCCAATAACTAGCAAAGGGAGGCAGGGCAGGCCAACCAGCTGGTGAGTCCCACGTGGCCTGAGGTGCTGTGTGCGATCCCGCAAAGGTGCCCACAAAAGGATGTGTGAGGGCTCATTATTGAACCAATGAATTGTTTGAAATATTGCAAACTTTCCAGTTCATTCTCTGGTTAAGTACTTAATTCATTCCGGAGGTCCGTACTTAACCTGAAACTGTTCTTAACCTGAAGCACCACTTTAGCTAATGGGGCCTCCTGCGGCTGCTCCGCAGGAGCAGGATTTCTGTTCTCATCCTGAAGCAAAGTTCTTAACCTGAAGCACTATTTCTGGGTTGGCGGAATCTATAACCTGAAGCGTATGTAACCTGAACCATATGTAAACTGAGGTACCACTATATTCTGGTGCATATCCAGACTGCCTTGTCAGGATTTAACCTCAATCCATGGACCACCATCTACTCCCCAACTGCCTTCAGACACCCACACAAGATGTTCTTCACTACCTTCACTGGTTCTGATTTAAACGAGAGGTTAAAGTTGGGTATCATCTGGATATTGATGAACACTCAGCTCAACCCCCGATGATCTATCCCAACAGTTTCATACAGATGCTTTAAAAAGCATGGGGGAGAGGATGGAGTCCAGAGGCACCCCACAAGTGAGAGCCCAGGGGTCCAAACATTCATCCCCCACCACTAATTTCTGAACATGGCCCAGGAGGAAGGAGCGTAACCTCTGCATAACAGTGCCCCCAACTTCCAGCTCTCCTAGACAGCCCACAAGGATGTTGTGGTCAATGGTATCAAAGGCCGCTGAGAGATCTAGCAGAACTAGAAAACAACTCTCACCTTTGTCCCTAGCCCACCGGAGATCATCAACCAGTGCGACAAGGGCCTGAAACCCAATTGAATGTTCTTTCCAGGGAGATTTGGGTGGTGTCTGCATTATACGGCTTTAGGCACCAGGCAAAAATGTTCATCTTCAACCAGGACTTTGGCTGATTCACATCTTATGCCCTTTTTAAAAGTCTTTGTGGGAGAGGGAGGGTTTGTGGGGGAGGTGTTTTTCGCTCTTGTTTTATCACACATTTTGTGCTTTTATATTGCATTTTCATGTTGTGAACCGCCCTGAGATCTCCGGATGAAGGGTGGTATAAAGGTAAAGGTAAAGGGACCCCTGACCATTAGGTCCAGTCGTGACCGACTCTGGGGTTGCGGCACTTATCTCGCTTTATTGGCCGAGGGAGCCGGCGTACAGCTTCTGGGTCATGTGGCCAGCATGACTAAGCCGCTTCTGGTGAACCAGAGCAGCACACGGAAATGCTGTTTACCTTCCCACTGGAGCAGTACCTATTTATCTACCTGCACTTTGACGTGCTTTCGAACTGCTAGGTTGGCAGGAACAGGGACCGAGCAACGGGAGCTCATCCCATCATGGGGATTTGAACTGCCGACCTTCTGATCAGCAAGCCCTGGTTTAACTCAGTGGTTTAACCCACACCATCACCCGCGTCCCGAAGGGTGGTATACAAATTTAATAAAGAAATAGATGCTGAGGCCTTAAGCCATGTCAAGCTCAAGAGGCCTCATAGCATTACAAAAAAATAATAATGCATATCATTCTAATTCAAATGAACAATGAAAATGATAATGTCTGTTTTAGTATCTGTTTTGCCATTCCTTCAATCTTTAAGGCAAAACTTGAAATGGGGAGGGGCATGTTTTGGGGGCCCCACATGATCTAAGGCTGCAAACTGTGGTTTTGTGCTCAAATCTGCTGCTGTATGGAGTCTACATCCAGTCACAGTCTTATAATGGAATATGGAAGAATGTAGAGGCACTCAACTGAGGCTCTGTCCACTTATGGAGAAATTAACCCAACCATTGGTCTCAATCTCTGGTCATTCTGGCGTCATCATTTTCTTTGTTGTACACTTTCATTTAATTCTTTGGTTTGAACCCAGCAGGAGCCTGGCCCATAGGGTGAAACTCATAGGCTGACTGTGGGTCTGACACTCATCCTGTCCATATCTAGACCAGCAATAAGACAGGTTGGTATCACTCACGGTGCTCATTCATTTCAGAACTTTGGGTGGTATTCAATGGAGTTTTACTCATAGTAAAACCAATGGACCTAAATTAATCATGTTCATTCATTTAAGTGGATCTCTTCTGAGTAAATCTTAGTTGAATACCACCCTGTTTCCCCAGAAGGGGCAGGTAAAAGCACCAGATCCTATTGCTTCCTAAACTGGAAATATTTTCCTAGAAGCATCTGGAAAGTCTATTAACCAAAAGATCATTAGGTGAAGTATGTGACACATTTTACTAATTGTGAAGTACAAAATTACGAAAAGGACTGCATCTGAATCCAGCTAAAAGCTTCTATCTACAAGATGATAAGAAAAAGAGAGAGAAATGGCTCTTGCTCTCTTCTCTTTATTTATATAAACTTTTATACACCTGTTAAAATGAAAATCCCGCCAGTAAAATGTCTTTATGTACAGCTTGAACAGCAAGAGGACAAGACAAGCCTTTGATACACAGAGAGTAGCTTAAAAGGAAAGTAGTTTTCACTTGATTGTTTCATACCTGAGGGAACATCTCCAGCTTTGGTGTGTAAATTCCACAGCAAAGACCCTTTTAAAATGTGTTTGTTTATTTTCAGCTATGTGTGGATTGCACAGTGTCTTTCAGAAGGTTTCTGTGGTGGTGGTGAATTCTGGGATATAGCGAATAAGAAGCTTCCGTGGTTTTAAAAAAAGCTTCAGTCTGCAGAGAAGGTTCTGTCATTTCCTTACCATACGGTAACTGGATTGCAAAAAGCATTTAGTAGTGAATCATCTGTCAACCAACAATAACAGGAGGGCAGTGCAGAACCAGGAAGTTTGAAATTTGAACGGTTTGAAAGGACAGCTTCTAGCTCATCAGAGAAAACAGTTTTGGCAAACTGTTAATCTCTTGAACAATCTTGTGGCTGTCGGCCTCACATAACCTGGAGAAGTCTTTGTTTAGAATACTATTTATTAGCCCTGAACTCTATGACATAACTGAGTCCTGTTTTCTTGCTTCTGTATTGAATACCCTCCAACATGTTGAGTCCCCAAACCAGGATGTGGGTCTTCCCTACCGTCACATGACCCACATGAGATCCCAAATCCCCCAAAACACACTTTTGGGGGACAGGCCCTCACGGTGCCCAAAAAAGCATTTTGGGGGAGGACAAAATCTCAGCATGGAATTGTGTGAGATCACAGCGGCCAAAATAGCCGTCATGTTCTCACAGGGGGGGAAAGGGATGTCCCAATTTTTCCAGGACATTTGCCTTTATGCTCTTTCTGATGGGGCCCCCCAAACATCTTCCCAGTGCAATGCTTCTGATCTGGAAGAAGTGCAACAGCAAGGAAAGAGAATACATTGAAACCTCTGTGCGGTATCTTTCCTTAATCATCAAGCAATTGTGCTCAGAAGCAACTGAGACTGGGGGGTGGGGTGGTCCAGGTTTCAGAATGTCACTCACAGGATCAATGTAGAGATGGAAGAGAAATTTGGTTGGGTTTAGTGTTTAAACATGAGCCTACCTAATTGTTCTTCCCACTTTTGTTGGGGACAAATAGCCCAGTGAAACTGGTGGTGGATATATTTGGCTCAGTGTTCATAGTTATCAAGGCTAAGATGCATCTGAAAAAGAAGTGTATGTGGTCTGAAACAAAGTGGTGAGGGATTACTCCCACACAAAAAAGTACTTCTGAGACTAAATTAAAGAAGTGCACATGCATTTATTATCCTTATTCCTGTGCATTGTCCATCAACTCCATCAATCCGGTCCTACAGCTGAAAACTAGCTGCAGAGATTTCAGTTTTCAACAAGCATTTATAGGATTGCAGGAGTTTGTAATAAGCATCTCTTGAGAGTTAACTACAAACAGAATTCTCAAATCGATTTGACAAAGGGGAGGCATGCATTTTTAAAGACATACACTTATGCTGGCTTACCAACCAATTTTTTTTGACTCTATAAAACGCCTGGTGAAAGAAACAAATGGGGGCAGGATGACAGCTTCATTTGAGTAAAGCCCAGGATGGTTGGTTGGGGAGGGTTTTCTGAAAGGCCAACATTTTCTTAACGGTGCTGCAGATTGTGTTTATAGGCTAATCTTGTAGCTGCAGTGGGGGTGCAAAGAGCGATCCCTATCTTATTCCTGGCACATGGTTAGAACTGCAGTGCTGCAAGCAACTCACAGTGTTCATCCTACACACAATAGTCTGAGCGACTCGTAATCCATCAAACATAGCGGCATCAAATTTTTCAGATTCGGTAGCGGAATCCCGTAGCTACAATCATCTCTCAGGAGGGTATTTTTCATAACTGTACTGCATTAGGCTAAGGCCAGGGTAAAGAGGTGTTTCTTTAGCACACAACTGAAGCTGCATAACAAGCATGCCAAACTCCACAACTTAAGAGTAGCCCCAGAAAATGGCCTCTCCTGGGCTGGCGCCATCCAAAGCTTCTGAGGGTGGTAGAATTGCCAAGAGGTCCACCTCTGTTGATCTGAACATCCTTACAGAATAGGTCTTGAATTTTTAACTTTGCCTCTACATGTAAAAGGTAAAGGACCCCTGGACAGTTAAGTCCAGTCAAAGGTGACTATGGGGTTGCAGTGCACATCTCGCTTTCAGGCCGAGGGAGTTGTGTTTGTCCACAAACAGCTTTCCGGGTCATGTGGCCAGCATGACTAAACCGCTTCTGGCGCAATGCGACATTGTGATGGAAACCAAAGCGCACGGAAACGCCGTTTACCTTCCCGCCTCAGTGGTACCTATTTATCTACTTGCACTGGCATGCTTTCGAACTGCTAGGTTGGCAGGAGCTGGGACAGAGCAATGGGAGCTCAACCTGTTGCGCGGATTCGAACCACTGACCTTCTGATTGGCAAGCCCAAGAGGCTCAGTGGTTTAGACCACAGCGCCATCTGCCTCCCTCTAAATGCAAATATATTTTGTCTTCTTTTCTAGTGATGCATTTCCTTTTATAGGTGGTCACCCTATGACTGACCGAGGAACTATCTAGAGAGGACAACGGTCAGGTATCATATAGATCAGTAGCCACCCTCCATATCATGCAGGGGCACCAACTCCTGGGGTCCTAATTCTTTTGCCTCCCACCCAATATTAAGGGGGCAGCCCCCCCAATGTTCCCAAAAATCCGGGCCAAGCATAGAGCTGAGCATGGTGTGGCTCCTTGCCACAAAGGAGAAGGAGTGCCCGACCAGTGGCAGCAGCAGGAGGAGGAAGAGGAGGAAGAGGAGGAGCTGCTGGCCATTGAAGCCAGATTGCCACCCATAGGAGACAACTCCTAAGGTCTGCCCCCACCAATAAAATATTTGAGGAGACCGGGGGGGCCAAAGTTGATGGGCATTGCCGTTCAAATGGTGTGTATGTGCTGTGTCATGTGATCAATTCTGTGGGACAGGGCTTACCTGCCCCCCCCATATTTTATTCAAGCTGGCACCCCTGTTTCCACCGCTTTCCTGGCTCCTCTGATTTCCTAACCTGCAATGTTGGTCTCCCCAATCCCCTCCCCCAACAAGTTGGCGCCTCTGATACCTTGTGTATGAAAACACAGCTGGGCATCTCTCAGGAGCACCCATAACTCAGTGATTCTACAGAGTGGCTGACTTCAGAGCAATTAAACTTTGAGCCTGGTAAGCATGCCAAAAAGGTGATTGGCATGTAATTATGACATTAAGGAACTATGAGGTATAAATAAGAAGTCACAACAAATGCTCTTCTCGTGATATACTGTGGTTCCTGCTCTTCCTAATTTAATCTTGAATATATCCTAGGCCCAGATTTGTGGTGAATTTTCTGCTCAACTGACAAGAGACCTCCCCAGGCCCCTATAAACCTGAAATGCCCTCCAGGATTAAGTGCTTGTGGTTGCCTGAGGCACATCCATTTCACCACAGTTGTTTTTTTATTAATAAAAATATTTGTATTCCACCTTTGTAAAAAAAGAAAAGCAACGTATGCATCACTCCCTACTTGTGAGAGGAATGTGTTACTGTCTCACATTTCTTCTTTACCTACAAGAATCCTCACAGTTAACCCTCAAATATGTCTCCCCAAAAAATTTTCCCTGGCATTTACAGTAACTGGCTTTATTCTCTTCAGCTATCTGCTTCCTTCATGGTCTTCAAGAAGGGTTTTTTTTTGGACTGGTTATTTGAAAACTGCCTCTCACAAATGTACTCATGCAAGAGCTGATATTGCATTGGCAATTTTACCCAAGTGAGCAGATTTATGACACACACACACACACACACACACACACAGGACTTTATATGTCTTTGATTTTTCTTCTGTTTGTATTTTTTTAAAAAATCAGGAACAAATGAAGCCTGTAATTGCTTTGCAGCAAAATACAACTTTAGGGGTTATTATTTCCCCCTCCCCTTAATTCTGATCAATATGCAAACTTAAAAGCCCCTTAAACTGTCCTTTTATGAATTGCGCCAACTGTCCTTTTGCGAATTGCACACTGCACATTTCCCTGGAATTATTATCACAAAACTGCTGAAAGGCAGTGTTGAGGACTAATGAGAATGTACATTAGCTGGTTTGAAAAGGAGAGAGAACGAATTGTCTAACGCAGATGTCGCCCGAGGATGTCTGGAAGAGGACAGGGACGGCAAAATGAGATAAGACAGTATGGAAACAAGAGCGTTAACAATGCTGGTACCCAAACCTCCAGGAAAACTCTGTAGATGAGACAGACACCGGCGCATTATGAAAGAGTTTTAAAAATAGCGCCTTGCCCTTGTGTGTTAATGAACGCGAATGCACACAACCAAATGATTGGGAATACAAGGTGGCAATGAGGAGGCAAAGAACTGCAGTACAGCTGAGCAAGCACAAGGCTTTTTGACCTACTCACTCAGCAGCTGCAACCTGATTGATGCTTAGGATGCTCTCAGTAGGCTCTCCGCGTAGCAAGGCATTCTGTTCTCGTGAGCTTACAGCCACCTACTGGTGAGATGCTGCTACTGCCTCATCTTCACGCAAAGTTACTTATTTGAAAATTGCATGCCAAGTGATAAATGGCAAAGTGACCCCGCACAACGTCATACCAAATCAGCTATAGATTTTGTTATATAAAATTTATCTCAATAACTGGAAAAAAAACAACACCCATCTTGCTAGCCAGTCAGCTAATCAGCTTGTGCCTTTCCTCCCCTTTCTCTCTCTCTCCTTCCCCCCTTGTGAATATTGCCCTGGATATAATTTTCAGAGAATTGGACAAATTTGGAATCAGCTCAAGCAGCAAAGAAAAGCAACAGTCAAATTAATCAGAGCAGAGTCCCCAGACGAGACATGTGCTGCTACTGAGCAAACCTTAAGGGGGAAGAAGGTTGACCTTGAAATATATTTCACTAAGCTGCTTTGCTAAGAAAGGGAATTAAGCAATGGAGAAAATAGGAAAGGCTTCAAGGACTGGTTTAATTCATGGAGCAGGCATGGCGGTGTCTAAGGGATGTAAGCAGGCCAATTGGGGGGGGGGGAACGTCTCCCTTTGAAATGATATTTGCAGCTATGCTTGTTAATTCAGGACATCCATATTGCATGCTTCGGGACATGCCGTGATGGATGCAAAGCTTGAGGAAGTGTTCTTCAACTGTGCTGGCTTTTTTTTTCAAAAAAATTTATTCATTTTATAACACAAATAAAGGACACAAACAAAAAAAATACACAAACAAATTATTGTCATATCCTTATTTTTCTAAACATGGTTAAGTGGGCTTCCCCAGGTCCCACCTATCTGATTTTCATTTTACTTCATCTTTAGCAGTTTACATATATCATAGTTTCTAACCATCTTTTTTTTATCACACTTAAAATAACTTCACATTTTATCACTTACAAATAATACTGTTTTAAAATACACTATCTTCTGCTTCTAACACTACAGCCTATATCCACTTCCAAAGCTGTTCAAAGATTTAAATATTAACATATTTTTTCAAATATTCTTTAAACTTCTTCCAGTCTTCTTCCACAGTCTCTTCTCTCTGGTCTCAGAGTCTCCCAGTCAGTTTGGCAAGTTTCATATAGTCCACCATCGTCATCTGCCATTCTTCAATAGTTGGTAAATCTTGTTTCTTCGCTAGCAATATTCTCACAGCTGTTGTGGCATTCAGAAAAAAAGTAACATCCTTTTTGGGGATTTCACCCCCCACTATACCAAGTAAAAAGGCTTCTGGTTTTTTAATAAATGTTTTTCAACACTTTTTTCTATTCATTATAAATCCTTTCCCAGAAGTCTTTTACCTTGGGGCACGTCCACCACATGTGGTAAAAGGTTCCTTCTTTTTCTTTACATTTCCAGCATTTATTATCATGAATATGATACATTTTTGCTAACTTCACTGGTGTTAAATACCATCTATACATCATTTTCACCAAATTTTCTCTTAATACATTACAAGCTGTAAATTTGATTCCTTTTTTCCACGCCAGCTGTGCTGGCTTAATGATTATGCTTGAAGATCTGCAGTGTAGGGTCTGTGAAAGACTATTGCTATGGAGAATGCCACCAATAAGTTCAGATTGCTCCTAGGGTTACTATGCAAACCATGTGCATGTCCACCATTCATGTGTATTCATACACACACACACTACCAAGAGGTTTAGGATCTTTTGCTAGAGTTATGATGTGCGTTCGTTATGAATATGTGTCTGCCCCAGCCTTGTGCACACAAGAGGTTCTCGCACAAAAGAAGTAAAGATTGGTTCCTGTGATGGTTCTAGGAGTTGTTCGTGCGTAAGCCGGTGCAAACACCTGGGTGTATTGCCTGAGTGAACCTTTTCTGTCCGGACAGCCACTCACCCATGGCTGTCTCAATCGCTGGCAGAATTCGTCAGTGGGCGTTTCTTAAACTTCTTCCAGCAAAGAAGCTCTTTGACGCCTAGTCTCCCTGCGCGAAAGCCTTCTGCGCAAGGAGGGCGTAGGCAGCGGAGGACCCCTACTCTCCCCGCTGGCCCCCGGCAAGGAGTCATGGGACCGCCTCACCGCTTCCCCCATCTGCCCCCCTTCTCCACTGGTGCTACGCTGATTCTCTTCCCCAGAAGATGGGCTGCCTCTCCCAATCCCGGGACGCTCTCTGGAATCCCTCTGGATTTTGCTCTCTCCCTCCGGCACTGATGGCAGTTCCCTGACAGTTCCTTACTTGAAATGAAAGTGGCAGAATTGTTGCTTCAGACAGCAAAATCGCGACTTAAGCAGGCAGCAAATCACACACACTTTGAATTAAAGAATCCTTACTTCTTCAGTTATCTCCAAAGTAACACTACTAAGGCTCTGCCCGATGTGCACTGGGATTTCATCAGCCCCATTTAGTGACTTGACCTAGTGACTTTTAAGAGAGAAGAAGAAGAAGAAGAAGAAGAAGAAGAAGAAGAAGAAGAAGAAGAAGAAGTTGTTGTTTAGCAGGAGAGCTGGCTTTCCTGCTGATAATCTGTACCTTCCAAAAGATAATCTGTACCTTCAGTGTAAAAACAGATGCCTTGTTCCTTTTGGCAACACCAGCAGATCTCGGACTACTAGTCTAGCAACTTGGTCTCTGCACAACTGTGGCAGCATGCCTGAAGTGGGAGTCTGTCCCTTCAGCAAAAAGCTCTGGTCAGATGATTCCTTGACTATTGTAATCTTATTTTCTCCAGTACTCTGTAAACTCAGATTCACCCATTCATATCCAACACTGCTACCAAAATTATTCACTCCCCTTGTTGCTCTGACCATGTCACTTCCAGCCCTAAATCCCTTGATTGATTTCAGGTCCGTTTCCTGGATTCTTGCACAAGCTTCTTGCCATCACCTTGAAAAGCATCCATGACCTGGCCCCTTCTTATCTCTCTGCAATTTTTTCCTAAAGTGTCCTTTGCTGTAATGCCAGGCGGAACAACTCTGTCTTGCAGGCCCTGCAGAAAGATGTCAAGGCCCACAGGGCTCTAGCCTCTTGTGACAGAGCATTCCACCAAGTCAGGGCCAGTACTGAAAAGGCCCTGGCCCTAGTTGAGACCAATCTAACCACCTTGTGACCTGGGACCTCCAAAATGTTGTCATTTGTGGACCTTAAGATCCTCCGCAGGCATACCAGGAGAGGCAGTCCTGTAGGTACGTGGGTCCTAGGCCACATAGGGCTTTAAAGGTCAAAACCAGCACCTTAAACCTGACCCTGTACTCCATCGGGAGCCAGGTCAGTTGGTAAAGCACTGGTTGAATGTGATCCCGTGGCAAGGACCCCGTAAGGGTCTAGTCTAACCAACTGAACTGTGAGGTTCTGGAACTGATTATGGGTGGACTACATAGAGCAGCTATCTTGGGGGGGGGGGGAGGACTGTGCTACCTGTCCATTGTAGGATGCTAGGCAGGGATAGGGAGACCTACAGCAATACTGGAGAAGCCAGAGCAGTACAAGGACTGTTGGTACTCACACCATGACAGCTATGGGGAAGCTGTGGTCCTTCATATGTTGTGGGACTCCAGCTTCCACAAGCCCCAAGTAGCTAGATCAGGGGTGATGGGAGTTGTAGTCAACCAACATATGGAAGAACACAGGGGCTATAAAGAGTAGAACTAGCCGCCTGAGAAACAGGTTCTACTCAAATGTGATTTTGGTTTTAAACGCAGTGTAAGGAGTCTCTATGGGAGTATATTGTATTTTAAAATGGGGTATCAGAGTTTTTAGGGGGCTAGCCATGTTGGGATAGCTGGGATAGCAGGCTTGTTGGGTTTTGAATGTCTTATGTAGATTTTTCAATTTTGTTGTTCTTTATGGGACAATGACAATAAAGCTTATTGTATCGTATCATATCATTCCTTACCCCTGCTCCAAGGTTTATAATGCTGAAAGGATAGCGAATATGTGGGCTCCAACATAAGGGCTGTACTACATAAGGGTTGTACTAACCAAATCTGCTTGCTCTAGTAACATCTATTTTGACAACCTCCCAATCCTCTTTTTCAATCATTTAACCAGAGAGCAGAATCTGTACAACTTATGGGTGGGCCACCCAGGGATCAAAACAACCATCTTCACTTTTGAGCAGGTTATAGCAGTGAAATACTGACCCTGAAGACCTTTGCGGAACCATTTTGAATGCAAGACGAAACAAATAAGTTACAAAATGTGTTTGCATCTGTAAGAATGAGCTAAACAATTTGCCAGTATAAATGACTCTTCTGATATGCAATAAGTAATTCACAAATAAGAAGAGGGAAAGGTCCGCAGAATAACCAGCTGTTAAAACGACCGGAGTATTCTTGATCTGTCATTACTATATTGCTCAGTTAAGAGTAAAAAATAATAGGCTTTTATCAGAGGCATCTATCATCTCAGTTGTGGCATGAAACAAATTATGTTTTAGACGAACTTTATGCTTCATATTGTGGTTTAAGGGTATTAGCAATTCCGTGTACAGCCAGTATGCTCTTTAAAATTAGATCCCATTTCTCAACACTGCTCACCACATTTGTTCTTATCAAAAGACAATCTAACAATTTCATGGGATGTAATGAAAAGGCATATTGATGATAGACTGTGAATACGCGTACTGAGTAATCACACCCTGATTTCCATGGGTGGACCGAAACAGAGTGATATATGCTAGCACCAACAAATCTTTTTGCCATCAGCACATGGCAGTTCAGGAATATTTCTTGTGTAAATTCAACTGAAGCAATGCCACATGTTGAAGACCTTCCCCGTCCTGGGCTGGTTCTTGGCCTAGCTATATCAGGACAACTCCTTAGGTCAGATGGAGAATGTGGGGCCCTCCATATGTTGTTGGACTACAACTGCCATCATCCAACTGGGAGTCCAACAACATCCAGAGAACCACAGGTTCCCCACCTGTGCCCTAGGTTGGTCCAGATGTTTTTCAGGAATGGGCTACAGCAAGCCTCACCAACCTTGTCCCCAGTTCTGCTAACTGGGGCTAATGGGAATTGTAGCCCAAAACATATGGCAAAGGCTGAACTACAAGAATCCTGTTTTTCTCAAGGAAATAAATATGGATGATTAAGCTCTCTATTTACTAATCAGGTCTATTTACTAATCAGGTCAGGGCCTTCTCGGTAGTGGTGCCCATCCTGCGGAACGCCCTCCCATCAGATGTCAAGGAGATAAACAACTATCTGACTTTTAGAAGACATCTGAAGGCAGCCCCGTTTAGGGAAGTTTTTAATGTTTGATGTTTTATTGTGTTTTTAATATTCTGTTGGAAGCTGCCCAGAGTGGCTGAGGAGGCCCAGCCAGATGGGCGGGGTATAAATAATAAATTATTATTATTAATGACAGAGCAAAGACAGAAGAAGCAGCTAGCTTATGGCTTTGTAGCAATTCAACAATCAAGTAAGGAAGTAGCTGAAAAGTCTGAGACTGGCTTTTACCTAGCCCAGGGGTCAGCAACCTTTTTCAGCCATGGGCCGGTCCACCATCCCTCATACCATGTGGTGGGCCTGACTGTATTTTGAAAAAAATAATGAACAAATTCCTATGCCCCACAAATAATCCAGAGATGCATTTTAAATAAAAGGGCACATTCTACTCATGTAAAAACACGCTGATTCCTGGACCGTCCGTGGGCCGGATTGAGAAGGTGATTGGGCCGCATCCAGCCCACGGACCTCAGGTTGCCTACCACTGACCTAGCCTATGATCTTGAAGTAGTTGGAAGTCGTCCTGAAGCATGAGAGAAAGAAACATCTTCCCATTTAAAAAAAAAAAATGACCTGATCAAAAGTCAACAACCTGGTTACCAATTAGATTAACGGCTATTTCTAGGAATGGTTGATCTGAACAGGCCAGCAACCGAATCAAAAGGTTGCCTTGTTTTTAGTGGCCTCTTTGCCTTTAACAGCAACTTGACACATCATGACACAGGGTCCGGGAGGTGAAGCTATTCTACATTCTGTGGAAGTGTTCTGTACTATGTTAATATAAAGGCGCCTTTGTGCCCTGCAAAATGAGTTGTCCGTGTGGTGGTTTTGCTTTGTTCAGAGATTAAGTTATTTCAAGGTATGGCTTAGAGAGCATGTTCAGATCCTCGGGGATGAAAAGTGCTATATAAATGTAAATTGTCACCATTGTTATGCATGAACCAGTGCCAAGCTCTTAAGCTCGCCTGACTATGAAAAATGGCACTCCCGCTGACCTTCCGCTGATGAGAGCCACCAAGATTAGAAAATCTCTAAACTATTTGGACACGGAGACAAACTCCGCTCCAAAGTCTCAAAAGGGTAATATAGTTTTACGCAAGGTGAGAGCATTTGCTAAGGAAAGAAATCTACTTAATCTAGCGGATAAGACAGTGGCCAATGAGTCAGAAAAGCAGAGCTCTATCTTTTTTAGAGGCGAGGCCTCAAAGGGGTTGCTGGAGCAGAGCGCTTGATGCATTTCAGAAGAGCTTCTTTCCTTGAATACCTCATATTGATTGTTCTTAGGCATTATGTGCTATATACCTCAGCCATGGTGTATCGAGTGATACGGTTCTGCCTCCTGAACAAACGTGAAATTATGCAGTATTCTGCTGCTGCACTGTGCAGTGTGTGTGTGTGTGTAAATAAAACAGTGAAACCTTTTCCCAAGTGCCTTTCCTTATGTAGATCAATGCTTGGAGAGAGGGACTCAAAGTTTGCAGAAGTACAGAAACATATCTGGGGAGAAATAACTAATGGGGCATAAGATCCCAATGAGGACTATGCCTGCTTCAAGGGCCTAGCATGGAATGTCCCTGGAAGAAAGCCTGACTTATTAGTTGGGACACTTCCATTCTGCAACTTGCCTATATACAGATGGGGAATTTGGGGTGTTGTATGTGTACTAAGGAAGGGGACGCGGGGGGCACTGTGGGTTAAACCACTGAGCCTAGGACTTGCCGAGCAGAATGTCAGTGGTTCGAAGCCCCGCGACGGGGTGAGCTCCCGTTGCTCAGTCCCTGCTCCTGCCAACCCAGCAGTTCAAAAGCACATCAAAGTGCAAGTAGATAAATAGGTACCGCTCCAGCGGGAAGGTAAACGGCGTTTCCGTGCGCTGCTCTGGTTTTGCCAGAAGCGGCTTGGTCATGCTGGCCACATGACCCGGAAGCTGTAGGCCGGCTCCCTCGGCCAATAAAGCAAGATGAGCGCCGCAACCCCAGAGTCGGCCACAACTGGACCTAATGGTCAGGGGTCCCTTTACCTTTACCTATGTGTACTAATGTTAAAGCACTAATCAGAGTTACACTGTGCAGATATATATATATATACACACATATATATGGGTGAAATTTACACCCAACCTTTACAATATGCAAAAAACAACAACTGATAAACAAATCCAAAAGCATATATACCCACAGCTCTGGCTGCAATCTATTGAAAACGAGTGGTGTAAGGAAGTGGAAGGGGCAAGCAGAATATAAAATGGAAGACTGGCATAAAGAGGTGTGGGATATAGCTATAAATGATAAATTTAGGTAAGATTGAGGTAAGATGGGAAATATGCAGGAGAAATGATCTTGAGGAAATATGGAAGGTGTTTGTAGAATTCGAACTGTTAAAACAGAAAGGGGTCAAAGCACCGCAAGAGGTGTTGAAATTTTGGGAGGCTGGATAGTTATAATTGAATGGTCTCAGTGGTGGGGTGCACATTTTTATTCTCATTTATTTATGATTATTACTTAGTCCAATTTTTTTAAAAAAATAATAAAACAAGAAAACAAGTTGTGTGCAGTCTTAGCATGGCTTCCTGAAACAAACCTGCAGGATTCCAAAATGAAAAGTTGTTAGAAATAAGGAAGATCCATCGAAATGCATGGATCCAAAAGGGAAGGGAAGTCAGTAAGGAAAGCCATGGGTGTGGTGGGAATGCGAGCAGGAGCCGATGGCATGAGGGGTTTGTGTCCCCCACCTGACGTCCCTCTGTCTGCGCTGCCGACAGCAGTTTGGATGGCCTCCCATTCGGTAGTGGGGTGTGGAGTGGCGGAGCCACAGTGGTGAGGTCAGCAGAGCTAATCTGGCACTCTTGCTAGTGCATTCGCATCGCAACAGTCTCACCGTCACCTCTCTCTCTGTCCCAGTATGCAGCAGTGACTCAGCTGGAGCACACAATGGCCGTTATTCTATTATTATTATTATTATTATTATTATTATTACATTTATATACCGTCCTTCATCAAAATATCTCAGGGCGTTTCACAGAATAACATGCAAGGCAAAACACAGTAAATAACAAAACATTCACCTCCCTTCCCACCAATACATTTAAAAGGCTGCAGGATATTAATCAGCCCAAGGTTCAAGAGTTCAAAGTTCAAGAGGAATGTTTCTTTGCCTGGCACCTAAAAATATATAATGAGGGTAACCAACCTAGCACTTCGAAAACATGCCAGTGCAAGTCGATAAACAGGTACCGCTTCAGCCGGAAGGTAAACAGTGTTACCGTGTGCTCTGGCTTACATCATGGTGTTCCATTGCACCAATAGTGGTTTATTCATGCTGGCCACATGACCTGGAAAGCTCTCTGTGGATAAACACTGGCTCCCTCAGTCTGAAAGCAAGATGAGCGCTGCAACCTCATAGTCACCTTTGACTGTACTTAACCGGCCAGGGGTCCTTTACCTTTACCTATATAAATGAGGGTGCCAGGCGAGCCTCCCGGGGGAGAACATTCCACAAATGTGGAGCTACTACAGAGAAGGCCCTTCTTGTGTTGCTATCCTCTGGACTTCACGTGGCGGAGACACACAAAGAAGGGCCTCAGGTGATGAACGCAGAGTCCAGGACAGTTTATATGAGGAGAGGCAGTCCTTGACGTATTGCGGTCATGAGCCGTTTAAGGCTTCATAGGTCAAAACCAGCACATTGAATTGGGCCCAGAGCTAACTGGCAGCAGTCGGGCCAAGATCAGTGTGATATACTCAAACCATCCAATCTTTGCCGTCATTTGCCAGTCACCTGTTGCCCACTGTATAGCTTTTGAATATGCTTTGCATTCAGTGCAGCGGGTCGCGGTTCCTAGTTAAAAGTGATGTTCATAAGACTAATGGCAATGCATTAGTTTGATGCATTTCCGCTTCAATACCAGGCAAACTTTTATCAGACAATCCATTTAAATCTATTTTCCATGCAGCAGAGCTGAATGTGGCACATCTCTCCTTATATTCATCCTTGCTTGGGACCACTGGCACTGATCAAACGTCTGAAATATATGTAAGGTTTTTATTTGTTCCACCACTTCATGACTGCTCCATTTCAGTGCTTTATCTGTTCTCCCTTGTCCTAGATGCAACCACTTTGTCTTTTTGGCATTTACTGATACCACGGCGAAATTAAAGGCAGGGTATAAGAAATCAATTCATTACTAAGCCAGGGAGCATCTCAGGGGGGAAAGAAAGAATTTACTTCCCTAGTTCCCGTCCCCGCCGCCACTGCCGCCATGTTCTTAACAGTGTGTGTAGACTTAAAAGTACAGGAACAGCAATCAGACCTCTTTGAGAAATCTTTAAGTTTTAAAGTAGAAGATGCGCCTCAAGAAATTCAGCTTGAGCTGATAGAACTACAAGGAAACAGTGAGCAGACAGGGGTGGAGAGCAGGAAACACAAGTTACACTCACACAATATGATGCCACTTTAAACAGTCATGGCTTTCCCCCAAAGAATTCTGGGCCGAGGGAGCCGGCGTACAGCTTCCGGGTCATGTGGCCAGCTGGACTAAGCCGCTTCTGGCGAAGCAGAGCAGTGCACGGAAACGCTGTTTACCTTCCCGCCGGGGTGGTACCTATTTATCTACTTGCACTGCTGTGCTTTCGAACTGCTAGGTTGGCAGGAGCAGGAACCGAGCAATGGGAGCTCACTCTGTCGTGGGGATTCGAACCGCCAACCTTCTGATCAGCAAGTCCTAGGCTCTGCGGTTTAACCCACAGTGCCACCCGCCTATAGATAGATAAGATAGATAGATGATAGATAGATGGTTTGCAGCATTCCTCCACCCAGTTATCGTAGAACTACCCCTGGCTGAATGTTTGAACTCAGTACTGTAATGTCCCAGATCAATGACAGATCTGCCACATTCCAATCTCTAAGTGGTACAGCATTTGCTTTGCATGTAGAAAGAGCCTGGGTTCAATCTCCAGCATCACTAGGTAGGACAGAAAAAGAAAGCCCAAAGTGTTGCTGCCAGTCAGGTAGATGTGTGGATGATCTGGCTAATAATAATAATAATAATAATAATAATAATAATAATAATAATTTATTATTTATATCTCGCCCATTTGGCTGGGTTTCCCCAGCCGCTCTAGGTGGCTTTCAACAGAATATTAAAATACAATAGTCTATTAAACATTAAAAGCTTCCCTAAACAGGGCTGCCTTCAGATGTCTTCTAAAAGTCTGGTAGTTGTTTTTCTCTTTGACATCTGGTGGGAGGGTGTTCCATAGGGCAGGTGCCACTACTGAGAAGGCCCTCTGCCTGGTTCCCTGTAACTTGGCTTCTCGCAGTGAGGGAACTGCCAGAAGGCCCTTGCCACTGGACCTCAGTGTCCAGGCAGAACAATGGTGGTGGAGACGCTCCTTCAGGTATTGCTATAAGGCAGTTTCCTCTATTGCTTTGGGTGGATGCTACAGCCCTGTGGATGCTAATCACCTTTCATGAGATAATTGCACATGCAGCAAAGAAAAGCTTGCCATGAATCAAAACTACTTAATATAGTGGACACAATCATCCTCATGCCTGTTCGCCTCTGGGATTATAGAATGGCATTGACTGTGACATTATTATTTCCGGCTTCAAATATCCAAGTCATAGACTAGTGACAAATATCGTCATGAATTTCTTTTCCTATTTCACTCTAATAACTCAGAAGGAACGGACTGTGCCTCAGGCAAAATGGGGTGGGCAGGAAAGTAAATAGATGGCACACACACACGCACACCCCTACACAAACACACAAAAGCACACTTCCCGGAAATCACTCCGTTTTAGGTAAGTATCCATAATTCCGTCATATCTTTTGGAATGGGAGAGTTCCAGCTCCTCGGTCTCGCTCTGTTTTCTTTTGTGCTATTCCGGCTGTCATTATTTCCACTGCGCCTTTTCATTCTCCTTCCCCAGCTAGCAGAAGCAAGGTTTTAAAAGCAAATATGGCATCGTGTGCTCCAGTACTTTGCCAACGCCGGCTGAGCCAGCAAGTGTAACAACCTAAATAAAATATGTAAGGCGAGCGTTCGGGTCACGCAACTGAAAATCTGCAATCAATCTTCCCAGAGTTGGAATGTGTCATTCATATACTGCTTTCTATCCTGATGGCTGCAGCCATCATGTTACAGCTAGGATTACATTTAGGAAATAATAAAAAAGGGAGAAATATGTATGATATTTTCATACTTCTTGTCAGCAATGTATAAATCCTGTATGAACAGCAGGCTAGGATCTACAAATCCTGACCTGCAGAAAGGCTTATAAAGTGGGATATTATTGGAGTAGGAAAAGAAGCTATTTTCATCTTTACTAGCAGTGCCCAGGAACAAATAAATCTTCTACTACAGGGGAAGGAATCCTTTTTTTATTTTACTGTTGTTATGATGAATAATCTGCACCATAATGTCCATAGTACCTTTCCTTACACCACAGCTCAAAAACACATACCCGCCAACCTTCCTCCGATGACAATTGGGGTGTCGTCTTCCATAATAATAATGATAATAATTTTATTATTTATATCCTGCTTATCTGACCGGGTTGCCCCAGCCACTCTGGGCAGCTTCCAACATATATAAAAAGCTTAATGAAGCATTAAACATTTTAAAACTTCCCTGTACAGGGCTGCCTTCAGATGTCTCCTAAAGGTTGTATAGTTACTTTTCTCCTTGGCTCGGGGACCACATAACACCATACCCTCTGGTGAAAATAAGGACATCCTACCATACCCTCCAACATTCCTCCCAATGGAAATAGGGACGTCCTAAGGAAAAGCGGGACATTCTGGGATCAAACCAAGATGACTACTGTACATCCAAGACTGTCCCTGGAAAATAAGGAAACTTGGAGGGTCTGTAATGGTCTATGAGGTCACAGAAGACCTGGCTTCAGACTGTATTCAACCAATAAAAGTAAGGCGAAAGCAATGGTGCCTTGTCCCCAAGGTATTGGTAGTTAATAGGAAACAGGGCAAGGAGAGGAGACTGGACTGCATCCATTTTGAATTGATCTATAAACATTTATAACTTCTTTCATAATGCTGTATTGGACTTGAATTGTAGTCCAAGGTCATCTTGAAGGCCACAGGTCCCCCATCTATGACTAAACATGACAACATTATTCAGAAGAGGTTATGACCCAACATCTGGGGACAGGTAGAAGGGCACCACACTCAGCATCTTCAGTTGAGCATCACAGGGACAGGTGTAGGAAAGAGAAAGAGATGCTTGTGGTGAATAACTTGGACAAGCCATGGACCACAAATATTTTACAATCTGGGCTGGAAAAAGGTGCCCAACAGCAAGGTGGACAGCTACATGTGTGTGTGTGTGTGTGTGTGTGTGTGTGTGTATGATAATTGGAGTTCAATTGTTCCAGACCTTCCCACAGCAATTCTTTGGGATCACAGAACACTGCTTCAGACTTACACTCAATGTTATAGTAAATACAGTGATACCTCGGATTTTGAACGTCTCAGAAGTTGAACATTTCAGCTGTCAATTGGCGAAAACTCAGAAGTAACTGCTTCGGTTTTCAAACGTTTTCCGGAAGCCGAACATGCCATGTGGCTTCCATATTGAGTTTTCCGGACATAAATGCTTCCGGCAATGCATGGTTCGGTTTTCGAATATTTCAGAAGTCGAACGGTCTTGCGGAACAGATTACGTTCAAAAACCAAGGTACCACTGTACTGCTAATGCTTCTTAAAGCAAGAACTTTGAAACCATTATACTAATGACTGTACTAAGACTGGCTTTAGAAATAAGAAAGTGTGTGCATTAATTACATGTTCATTATAGGCTCAGGAAATGCCAAACTAAACAAAATGTTCCACACTTCACCAGTGTTCACATACTCTGTAATTAGTAGCTGTGTGCACAAACCGTAAGATTTGGTTTGGACCCAGATTCAGTGCTTTGCAAAACAACCCAATTTGGCTTGAACCAATCTGACGGCAACCTAATTAAAACCTGGGGTCTGAACCCATTTTATTCCCCCCACTTCTATTTACATTGTTAGGGACACCCCTAAATACACACTCATTTCAGCTTATAGACCTTTATAACAAAATCCTGGTTGGTGGTGAATATACTTAATCCCACTTGTTTTATGGGATCAAAAAACCCTGAGCAAATTACCAGCTCCTATGTAATCCATGATAAAATTCTCGCTAACTACTGAGAAAGAAATCTTTCCTGGTCACCTTGAGAAAAATCCTCTATGTTGTCCTTAAACTGCAGCTTCTGTAACTGAATTTCAACAGAAAATGTTACATTCCATCAAGTATTTTGTTTGACATTTTATATCACTCACGTCTGTCGCCCAAGTTGCCTAATATGAATTGACGTGAGTGGCAGGAGGCCAAAGTCACTTGTCACACTTGTGATGTGCTAGCAGGAAGATCTGTCTAACAACTGGAGTTCTCTTAAATAGAGGTTAAAGCAATGATGCCTTTATGGAAAGTTTATGGGGATGTCTCTTATATCCCTAAAAATCAGCCATTGTGCCTGTATCAAGCTTTTGCAGAGTGTAAATAATAAACTTCTGAGGAGGCTACTGACAGCTAAATTTAAATAATGCTTTTCCACACAACATTCCATCACTGTAATTATCTACACACAACAATCTGATTGATATTGATTCCTCATCTGACAGTCTCTCTCTATATATTCTACAGCAAGTATACTCCCTGATATGCCCAAATCTTCTGCAACCCTAAGGTTAAGGAAAATATTTCTCTTTTATTGGGTCTCTGTTTATATGTACGGTCGTGCTGAAAAAGGCTTCTGTCAATACATTTTGTGCATCAATACATCTGCTATAGCTGCTAAAATTCAGGTATTGAATTCTCATATACATGTATATGAAACGTGCACACACAGATGTTCCAGTGCAAACCAAAATGACTCCCGCATCTGGGTTGCCTCATTGCATCATAGCCATTCATTGCGTACAGTGTATTACTCAATCCAGGAGCAGACAACATAAGGCCAAACCATTCTAGTTTGGAAGTCTACTCTCTGCCAGAAGACAGCAAGAACATATTTCTGGCACCAAGGAATCCTGTTGCATCTTCTGGGCCAGCAAATCACAGCGGGACATTGCCTTGCTGCAGAGCCACCGAGTTGCGCCCAACATTGAAGGTGTGTGTGTCACGTGTGTATGGTATCACAAGTGTGATGTGCGCACATAACGTCACATGCATCGCAAGGTCACGTGACTGCCGCAGATCTCCCAAATGTCTGTGAGGCGTCTCCCAACACTGCGCAGTCCAGGTCGACCTCCTGCCAGGCTGTGCCAGGATGTGCCAGGCTGCATGGCATCTCACAAGGACTGCAGACAAAGGTGGGAGGGAAGGGGCAGGCGGGTGAGGAAGGGCTCAACAACCTCCACACCCTCAATATTGAGGAGTGGGCTCAACCACATCCCAACAGACATGGGGAGGTGGGCTGAAAACACCTCAGCCCTATAGAGTTGGCGCCTATGCTTTGCTCTCTGTGATTTGTTCTCTGGCTTCCTTCCTCTTTATTCTCCCAAGAGAAAGTGCAGCTATCATAATACTGCCATGTTTCCACAGTTTGGTGGCCTAGAAGCAATCTCTACTTGCCATAGGTGACTCCTCAGTTTACAAGGATTTGATAGGGTGAGGCAGCCACCACAGGCAATTGAACTGTGCTGTCATAGAAGAGCAGCAAACTATTAGTTATTTGATTTATTATTTGTTGAATGGTTACTGCAGGTTACAGGTGAATGGTTGAATGGTTACAGGTGCTCGTGGGATATTCTGTACTAGGTGCCAAAATAACTTGAGTGACCTTGATTACTGTGCACCTTGGCTTGGGGACAGGACGGGTAGGCATTTGCTTCTCCCACCCCACCCCCATCGTTCAGCCCAGACACTGAAGTCCAGCTCTGAGGGCCTTCTGGCGGTTCCCTCCCTGTAAGAAGTGAGGTTACAGGGAACCGGGCAGAGGCCCTTCTCGGTAGTGGTGTCCACCCTGTGGAACACCCTCCCCTCAGATGCCAAGGAAATAAACAACTATCTGACTTTAAGAAGACATCTGAAGGCAGCCCTGTTTAGGGAAGTTTTAAATCTTTGATGTTTTGTTGTATTATTATTATTAATAATAATATTCTGTTGGGAGCCGCCCAGAGTAGCTGGGATAACCCACTCAGATGGGTGGGGTATAAATAATATGTTGTTGTTGTCCACCTCAGGCAGTGCTGAATTAAACCATGTGGAGGCTCCTAGGCAGTCAAAATCTCACAAATTATCTTCTAAAACTAAGAAAACTTGATTGTACTTTTTTTTTCAAGATCAAATCAATATTATTTCGATCCGTTGTCACGGAGCCCTTGAAAAGCATGGGTCCCATAGGTCGGTGGCTACTCTGCTAATTTGGTGATCCAGCACTGACCTCAAGTAACAAAACCCCTGGTCCTGCAAAGATCTGCACAATTCATTTCAACAGAACATACTTCCACATAATTTGCTTAGAGAATCACAGAGCTGTTTTTGTTTTGCAAGAAACCCACATGGAATAGAAAGCAAGAATAGATTGTGGTTAATTACTACAGCATGTGATTTGTTCAGTGAGATTTGGCCATCAGCAGTAATATCTTATGCATGATCTGAGCAAACCAGGATTACCTTCCAAATACCCATTCAACCTTCAGATTTATTTTTTTAAAGAAATAGAAAGTATTTTATTTAAAAAAAAATCCAGGCATTACCTCACTTCTCTCTCAGAAGCCTCATTGACTTCCAAAAGAGCTGGCAAAAGCAGAACACCCTAAAGATAAGGCTGCCTAACTTTATTTTAGATTACAGATTTAGGAAAGCTTTGAATTTCCTACGAAGACAGTTCTATAATGGAATAGGAATAATCTAATAACGACGCTGTCAGCAATGCAAAATCCGGTGACATTCCTTGATAGTTCTGCGCCACGGACATGCACGCGATAAAAGAGGCAGGCGGAATAGCACACAGAAATTGAACATAAGGCTGTTTTTACCTCCGGCTGAAATTCTATCCGTGTTAAAACTGAAGCACAATTATTAGGCTGCAGTGGATTTAGTTCCATCGAGCTCCTAGTAAACCGGCCTCCACATTATGACGGTTCTAATGAGAGCTAGCGTTCAGCAGCCCCCTTCGTCCCAATAAAAGAAAGAAAGACAATATAAAAAACAACAACTGTGGGGAATGACCATTAACGAGTTTATCACACACAGCCCATGACTGTAAAATCTACCATGGCCGGATCCAAAATAAAACAGAACCTGTGCTTTTCATTTCTGTCTTGATTATTTCATATACAGTGGTACCTCGGGTTACAGGTTACAGACTCCACTAACCCAGAAATAGTACCTCGGGTTAAGAACTTTGCTTCAGGATGAGAACAGAAATTGTGCTCCGGCAGCGCGGCAGCAACAGGAGGCCCCATTAGCTAAAGTGGTGCTTCAGGTTAAGAAGAGTTTCAGGTTAAGAACGGACCTCCGTTCTTAACCCGAGGTACCACTGTACAGCAGCATTCCACACAGCAGTAAACACTTGTGGCTGGTAACTCTTCGGGGGGGAGGGGAGGTGTGCATGTGTGGGTGAGAGGGATCACTCGTCTGCAAACATTACATGACTCAATGCATGTACATTTTCAAGTCACCCAGACTGAGCCTCAATTTGCAGAAATAAACTTTGCTTTTTTCTTGAGAGGGTGGGGTATGCAGGGGTACGCATAGCCCTAAACATTTTGTGAATCTAAGTTTGGCCTCATTGAGGGGCAGTATTTCAATATGAGTAGGAAAATGGGAGTACCCCTAAATATATATATATATATTAATAAAAAAAACACTGGAAATAAATAAATAATCCCCACAACAAGGAAGCCCCAGAGTCAATGGTCAGTAACCTTCAGTAACCCTGGTGATAAACGCGACTGCTTTACCCATTGCAGACATAACGTATTTACTGATCCAGCATCACAGCGATAATTAACAGCGATAAATTAGTAGCTGGCTCTGCATTGGAAAGCGATGAAAGGAACTCGTGTTACAAGGAGGGAGGGAATTGCCCTGGTGGGAGAACATTTCCTTCAACGAAGGGCTTAGCCACACTTCCTCTCCTCATGCTGCCTTCCCCCTTGGGAAAACCACTCTTTGGCCTTATCCTATCTCCCAGAGGTACTTCACAACAGCAGGGTCTTCACCTGAGAGTGTGGTGTGTGGATGAGCCAGCATTCAAAACCTAGTATTCCTAGCCCAAGATGAACACTCTTGCCCACTATATCCAACAGGCAATTGTGGTTTGCATCTGTCTTCCTCATCAGACTCATCCCTATATCTTATTATTTCTAAGCTAAAATGCATACAATTGAAAGACTGACCTATTCTCCCCCTGGCTATCAATCCCCAAGGTGGGATGGCTCAGTCGGCAGAGCATGAGACTCTTAATCTCAGGGTTATGGGTTTGAGTCCCAGGCAAAAGATTCCTACATTGCAGGGTGGTAGACTAGATGACTCTTGTGGTCTCTTCCAGCTCTACATTTCTATTATTTTAAACCTCCATTTTCTCCTTCCTCTGTTGTTCCCCTCTATTTCTTTCAGGTTGTAAGAACCTTGAAGTAGGGATCTGCCATACCTGTTCTCTTATAATGCCCATGGACCTAGATGGTGTAATAAAAATAATATACACTGTGCAGGATTTATCGATAGCACTGGAGCCTTAGCAACAAAGGTGTTGAGATAGATATACAGTGGGTTACAGATACTTCAGGTTACAGACGCTTCAGGTTACAGACTCCGCTGACCCAGAAATAGTACCTCAGGTTAAGAATTTTGCTTCAGGATGAGAACAGAAATCGTGCTCCGGTGGCAGCGGGAGGCCCCATTAGCTAAGTGGTACCTCAGGTTAAGAAGAGTTTCAGGTTAAGAACAGACCTCCAGAATGAATTAAGTTAGTAACCCGAGTTACCACTGTACATTATTTGTTTCTGATTTCCAAAGTATGAGAATCACTGTGGAGAAGCAACTACTTTTGATAGTCCGATTGCATCGCAAGACAAGTATGCAGCATGTAAGCATACTCACATGTCTTGGATATCTGAACTAGATCCATTTTCTTTCTGCTAATCTATTAATAGTGAGGCTCCCCAATTCATTTCATCACACAATAGCTCTTTTGTGTTTCGTTGTGGCAGTTGTTTTCTGAGGCCGCAATTCACCAGGCACTCTCCCTCTGCCGCCTCCATTCATTTAACAGAGACTAGAATAGTTGTACAGTTTAGTGGATTGCACTCTAACTCTGTTGGGACATTCTTTAAATTTATCTGCTAATAGTCTGCTTAATTTTATTTTTGTATCCCATGGTCCTTGATAACAGCAAACTAATTCCAGTAGCCCTCTTTAATGAAAATGTGCTGATGGAACTCATATTTCACTTCATTGACCATAATGAGCTATTTCATCAAACTGTCCATATGACACCATTAGAGGGAAAATGATAAATTTACTAATTTATTCACTTGAAATTCAGCTCAGAATTAGAAAAGGGAAAAACCAAAGAGCTATATAGAGAGGGACGTTTACACTTCAACCAAGTGATATGTCAGGATCGCCATGAAACAAAAGCACTACACTTTTGCTACACTTAATGGAGTGTAAACATTAAGTATGTGTTGATTAATTATTTGCATTGTAACAGCTCAGCAGAACAAATATATGCTTCATAAGTACAGGTTTCCTCTTGTACATATCTTAACGGATTAGGCGCTCATAACCGGCTGAATGACTATCATTCTTAATCTTTGTTCTATTAATCCATCCTTTGCTTGGCTCACTGATTTGAATAAAAGATGGTAGTGGTTGTCATTTAACTCTGCCTTACAAATCATATTTTACTGTGCAGCTGACAGCAAATTAAATCCTTCTTAATATTTGTTTTAGTCCAAGATAGATGGGCTGTTCTGTGCCCCAACCATAGGAACGAACTCCTAGGGGCCAAGGTCCCTTCAGCCCCCACAATAAAATATTTGAGGGGGGCACCCCCCAAAAGTTGATAGACATTGCATGCTCTTGTGATCAGTTATGCAGGACAGGGCTTACCTGGGGCCCAAAATATTTTATTCAAGTTGGCACCCCTGGCCCCAACATCACAAAACCCTTCAATGATTTAGAATATGGCATCAGACCATGTCACCAGATGGCAAAGAAAATGAGATTGTGGTACCAGACACTGAGTTGGAGTCAGACTTAGTAATGTTCAGAACAGACTCACTGAATTCAATGAGATCAGCCAATATGTGTCCCATTGATTTCAATGGGTGTTCTCCCCACTTCATCCTCCCCTAGGTTCCCAGCTATTGGCTCACGCTTGATAACTGTCTTGCCTCTATCCTGACAGCGACTTTGTTTGGTCTTTATATATATATAAAGATATATTATATGCATGGCCACCAGTATAACGTGTGATGATGACTCAGGTAAGTTTGTGCCCTGCATGAAGAAATATCATTTTTACCCCTGACCTGCATGCACACCTCATCAATTTTGCTCAAGCTCCAGGTTCCTGTCTATCCGAAAATCTTACCTTTGGTTGCTTCTGTCTTGAAGCACACCAGGAGATTCTTTATAAATAGCTTCCTAACAGATGATACATCGTATCCCCTTTCCTTTTTAAAAAATGCATTAACATTCAGATGCAACACATTGAATTCGGTGGGACTTGCTTCTTAGTTTACATATACAGGATTGCACTGTTGGATTATTTTGATCAAGGCTAGAAGGTCCACCCCTTCTTTCTTATTATTCATTCAAGTCCAAATACAGTGGTACCTCGGAAGTCAAACGGAATCCATTCGGGAAGTCCGTTCGCCTTCTCAAAACATTTGGGAACCAAGGCACGGCTTCTGATTGGCTGCAGGAAGCTCCTGCAGCCAATCAGAAGCCACGTAAGCCATGTCAGATGTTCGGGTTCCAAAGATCGTTCGCAAACCAAAACACTGAGTTGCTGCACTCGGGAGCCAAAATGTTCAACTCCGAAGGTGTCTGGGATGCAAGGTACAACTGTATATAAAAATGTGAAACAATCTCCTTTGCCTAACTGGGAGTCTGGTTCACACTTCAGTTCCTTTCCTGGATGGTAAAAGGAGAGGAAAAATGAAGACAGATTTGTGTGTTTGCTTCAGTAAGGACCTCACATAATCATCTACATGCAGCCGCATCAATAATCGCTATGTTGAATGTGTGTGTGTGTTTGCAGTTTTTCTCACTCAGGCTGGTAGGAGAAATCTGATTAGGCTTCTCAAACCCACTGTGAAGTTTTAACCTTATTCCCACATTGCCTTTCAGTTCAGCAGCTATTCCTTCACATTTCCTCTGTAAACCAGTCAAGAATGCCTGCCGGTTCATCGGTGCTCTTATCTACAAAAGCTGTCTCTCACAGCAGCTTGATCCAGAACAGCCAGCTTCTATCAAAGAGGAAACTACTGAAGAAGAAGTTAGGCAAAGCAGCAGCTGCTCATTTTGCCCCCAGAACTGCTTCTATACAAAACCCGCCCCCCCATGCTCTACATGTAAAGATCCCAAGCTTTCAACTGCAAGCGGCATAGCATAGCAGCCAAGACCAATGGAACACAATGCTCATTTTGCACATGTAAGGAAGCAGACTAAAACAGAGATGCTCCTATACTGGAACTCGCTGCCCATTGACATTAGGTAGGTGGCTTCCCCTGTATCTGGAAACCAAGCCTTATGAAGAATGGTTGAGGGAATTGGGTATGTTTACCCTGGAAAAGAGGAGACTGGAAGGAGGTATGATAGCCATCTTCAAATATCTTAACCGCTGTCACATGGACCATCTGCCATGGATGCTTTAGCTGAGATTCCTGCTTTGCAGGGGGTTGGTCTAGATGACCCTTAGGTCCCTTCCAACTCTACGATTCTATGGTTATTTTTGTCACGTGCTAAAAAAATTCAAAAAAGGCAAGTCTGCCAAAACATGTAAAGTTGATGTGTATTTTAACCTGCAATTAATCTGCACACTTTCAAAACTGTTGGTTTTAGCTGTCTTGCTCTTTTTCATAAACTTGTCTGAACCCTGATTGTTATTGACAAGTTCAATATGTGTTGTGTATTCTCTGCCAGCTGCTGAGAGGTTTATTTAGAGTAAAGTGGTATATAGGTTTTGTTAAACAAATAAAACAAACCCCAGTCCAATACTTGCGCCTACTGCTGGCGTTGCCGCAATTGGGGGTGGGGACACACAATTTGAAATAGGAATAAGAATAAGTGAATCTGACAATTTCAGTTTCTCCCAGTCTCACTTTTTTCCATCATAGATTCAGTTCCCCATGTTTCCACATCATGTTTTTTTAAAAAAATTAAAACATAACAAAAACTTCACCAGCATTTTAGCGTGAATTTCTCAGAGTTAGGGACTCCCCCTGCATGTGAAGACAGGCTCCAGCAGATTAAGTGGGCAAGACCAATAATGGGTCCAACCAGTGCTTTTTTTTCTTAAAAAAATGTTTAGGAGTACAGTGGTACCTCAGGTTAAGTGAAGTGAAGGCACAAGACAGGTGTTGATCATCATGTGAGCTGTGCACAGGTGGGCTGAAGTGAGCTGCTGACCAGGCCTGTGGAGCCTCCTTTTATTGGGACAAATATGCAAGCCAGGCAAATACATTTTGGGCTGTGACCTTTACACATCTTCTGTGGGGTGGTACAAAGTGATTTTGGCACCTGTTCCACAGTGCCATTTCCCCCTTGCACAATGTATGATGAAGGAGACAAAAGGTCTCAGGGACAAAGGTTACAGACAGGACACCGCTGACTGCTGAGACCGCAAAAGATAAGACAGAGGGAACGATGTTCCAAACAGCAGTGGCTTGTCTGAGGGGGGGTTGTACCCTGTACCCCAGGGTCACGCATGCAGGCAGATTGTGGTTGCCTGCTGGTGGGGAGTGTGCTCCCTCCGGACCTCACTGCCCACTCCGCGATATCCCTACAGTTAAATACTTAATTCGTTTCGGAGGTCCGTACTTAACCTGAAACTGTTCTTAACCTGAAGCACCACTTTAGGTAATGGGGACTCCCTGCTGCTGCTGCTGCTGCTGCTGCTGCTGCTGTGCCGCCGCTGCACAATTTCTGTTCTCATCCTGAAGCAAAGTTCTTAACCTGAGGTAATATTTCTGGGTTGGCAGAGTCTGTAACCTGAAGCGTATGTAACCTGAAACGTATGTAACCCGAGGTACCACAGTACTCTTATCAGTGGCGTAGCATGGGTTGTCAGCACCCGGGGCAAGGCAAGTAATTTGCGCCCCCTAACCTGTGGATTTGTGCCCCTAACCTGTGGATTTGTGCCCCTAACCTGTGGATTTGCGCCCCCTAACCCGTGGATTTGCGCCCCCTAACCCTAACCCCCAGATGTTGCGCCCGGTGCGGCCGGCCCCCCCTGCACCCCCCACACTACGCCACTGACTCTTATTCCATCTGAGACTCAGGAAATGACAGGAAATGAGGCTGCCATAGGGATGGCAACGGAACCGATGATTCACCATGCTAGAGAAGAAACTAAAAAAATTTAGTTTCTTCTCCCATTAGATTCACAAAATGTTTAGGGGTATGTGTACCCCTGCGTCGTCGGCGTTGTCCCCCCAGAAAAAAGCACTGGGTCCAACAGACAAGACAGAGGTTTCTACACTTGCTGTAGAGGCAAGTGTGGGGCAGATAGGACTTGTCAGCCTGAGAAGGTAGCCCATCTAGAAGGAAAACTTGGATCCTAAACTTCTGCTGCCTTGCTGGGTATCTTTGGGAGAAGGCAAGGCTCAGGAGGTGGAGCCCTGAAATGGTTGGATGGCGCCTTGCACACCTCCTTCCGGCAACTCCTGCAGCCAAGCTGGTGCCAAATGTATTGCTCTGCTTTTGTTTGAACCACATAAGGGAGGCCGAGAGATGGTGTCATCTGGGCAGCTCAGGACCCTCATACACATTCCCCAGGCCTGCCCCCAGGACAGTATTTGGGGCTTACACCCAGGTGTGTACAGTGGTACCTTGGTTGTTGAACCTAAGCTGTTCTGGGACTCCATTCAACTCCCGGAATTGTTCAAAAACCAAGGCGCAGTTTCCGATTGGCTGCAAAAGCTTCCTGCACTCAAGCGGAAGCCGCATGGGATGTTTGGCTTCTGAAAAACGTTCACAAACCGGAACACTCACTTCCGGGTTTGCGGCGTTCGGGAGCCAAAACGTCCGAGTACCAAGGCATTCGACAACCAAGGTACGATTGAATAGGATTTCAGCCCAAATATCTTTAACTATGTCTAGCATGTTTTAGTCACATGTCTAGCAATAGTCAACATAAGTGAATAAACAGATAACTGCAAAGACACATTAAAGCCCTGTGCAGTTTCCCCCCCTCAAGTAGCCTTGAGCTGTAAAAGAATAATAATCATGACTTTCTGAAACAAAATAATAATTTCCATCAGTGGATCTGCAGTGAATTTATTAGATGGAAACATGACTAACATTTTATAAATAGAGATGCATTACATTATAGCCACAAAACATTAGAAGGACATTTTGACATTTTAACTTGAAAAAGCTATTAATTACAATGCTTTGTTTTTGTTTTTAGAACAAACAACAACTTGCAATTTGGGGTGCCAGGGGGAAAAAATACTTACATAGTTTCCATAGTCATAACACCACAAACATGGTTTATAATCATAATGGAGAATACAGAAATACGATTCTGTTTGACTTCCGGTTCCGGTCGCGGCAGCGAGGAAGCGCGGAAAACCCCAGCTCGGGTTTTTTCGATCACCACGGAGGCTTGGGGTTTCGTAAGGGCTCTACGTACCCCAAAAACCCCAAGGGGGAGACCCTGGGGGGATAGGTCGCCTGGCAGCGCGGGGAGCGGGACCGCCGACTTTTCGGGCTTTTCGTCAGAGAGGTCACGAGAGTGGCGGATCTGCGAGCGCAAGCAGGGAAAGACCGACTCCGTGGTGAGAAGCCTCTAGCTTCCACTGAGAAAAGCGACGGACTACCATAGGATTTTGACGGATTCCCCAGTGTGTATACTTAGAAAAAGACGTTGGTTAAAGCTGGGAGAACCCTGGATGTCGTTGGATTTTATTTGTTTGGTGTCCTCCCGGCGGACGGATAAAATGGCGCTGATACGAAGTCGCAGGAATGAGGAAGGAGATACACGCCAGTCCGACTGAGTGAGTAGAACAAACCCACGACGAGAGAAGAGACTATGGATTTTAAATTTTGATTTAATTTAAAAGAAGAGGAGGACGTGGTTTGGTTACTTTATTCAGCATTCAGTCAAGCAGGGATTTTGTTCTTTGTACTTTCCGTTGAAGCGCCAGAAGACCTGCTGGAGCTTCTAGTGTACTAAGCCCAGTATTACTGGTGAAGAATTAGGAGAAAGAGAACTTTAGACTTAGATTTTGTGGCTACAATATCACAGACTGGTGCCATAAGGTGTACAGAGGTTTCTAGGTCAGCCCCCACAGCGCTAATGTTTCTTTTTAAACTGATGCGCAGGGGCTTATTAGCTGCCTTATTTGAATATAGACTTGAATACAGACTTGAATATAGACTCTCGGACATTCCTTTATATTCGGACAATCTATTGGACTGTATATCGGACATTCTATTGGATGTGCTACGGGACATACTATTGGAAAACTAAAGGGGGGTAGTTTATTGTTTTACTTCATTAATATTTTACTGCTGCTGGATTACCTCACCCCCTGGTGGACGGGTCGGCGTATATAAGAGAATTGATAAGAGACCTCCCGAAGACCCCGAAGAGTGTGGCTGGTGGATTCGGCGGGAGACGGTGATGGTACTCTAAGACTTTACCCATTAACCTTATCCACTAACAGCTACAGGGGGAGTTTATTTGCTAATCCTCCCCCCCCTCCATTCATTCAACCGGACGGGAAACACCCCACTTTACCCCATCCTACCCTCCCCTTCCTTGGGTTAATTCTATTGATCGCTGTTTAATTTTTTATCGGCCCTGGTCCCTCTTTATTGCACCTGGTCCCCGGCCCCTTCTCTCTGTAACCTATCCCTGCCTTCAACAGTAGTGGATTTAATCCCCCCCCCTCCCCTCTCCGTTACATGAGAGTAAAGAGTGTGAGCCCGATAAGGGAGAGATAAGGGAGAGATTTAGCGATGATGGGGAGAGATGGGAAAAGGGGAGGAGGGACTCCTGGAGATAGGAAACCCTCAAAACAGGAAGAGATCAGAGACTTGGACTGCCTCTGGATTAAAATTAAAGAGGAATTCAAACAAAATGAGGTACACATAGAAACCAAACTGGAAGAAATACAGGAGATGATTGATAAGAAAATAGAATGTGCAGTAGGAGAACTTTCAGTTAAGATTCAAGAGTTAACAACTAAATCTAAAATAATTGAAGAATCCAACAAAAAAATGCAGAAAGAGATAAGGGAACAGAAAAGGGAGTCAGCAAAGATGAAAGAAGATCTGAGGGATTTAAACAAAGAACAAGAGCGGATCTGGGATAACCTAGCCATGACTGAACTAAGACAAAAACAACTCCATCTAAAATTTAGGGGAGTGGAAGAGGAAAGGAACGAGGATATAAAAGGAAAAATGGTTAAGGAATTATCAAATTGGCTGGGTTTAAAAGAAGAAGAAGTGGCCCTTACCATTGAGAATGCATTTAGAATTAAAACAAAACCCCAACACCTAAAAGCAAATAAATTTATAGGGGACTGTCTAGTAATTTTCAACTCGTTGGAAATGAAAAATCTGATCTTAAAAACAAGTTACCGGAATAAATTAAAAATTGGCGGGAGGCCCATTATTATATACAAAGAAATACCAACAAGACTGTTGCGTAAAAGAGAAGGATTTAGACAGGTGGTGGGCATTTTGAAAAGAAACGACATACAGTATAGATGGGAATTCCCGGAAGGGATCACCTTTTTCTATAAAGATAAGAAATTTAGACTACTGGATTCCCAGGAAGCTGAAAAATTCATGAGAAGATATGAGAAGGAGCTTGGCAGGATAGAAAGCAAGTTACTAGATGGGGAGGTGGATGAAAAACAAGAGAGATGGAGAGGGAGGGGACCGGGAAGGGAAGAGGGAGGGACCGAGGATGAAAATGAAAAGAGTGAAGCCGCAGTGGGAAGGGAAGCGGCAGGAGAGGAGGAGGTCCTAGAGAACAAGGGCGCCAGACTTTAAGCTGGTAGAACGGTTCTGAGAGTTTATTGTATTGCAAACTTAAACGATAACTTCTTCACTGAAATTTTTATCCTGGAATGTGAACGGACTGAACGAGAAACATAAAAGGAATAAAATCGAGAAAGTTTTGAAAAACAAGAACTATGACGTAATATGTTTTCAAGAGACGCACATAGCAAAAAAACATAGACATATTTTGGTAAATAAAAAATTAGGAGTAGAATTTGTCAACTCGGGAATAAATAAGAAAAAGGGAGTAGTGATATATGTTAAAGAAAAATGGGACCCGACTTTAATTTGTAAAGATGATGAAGGAAGAATAGTAGGAATTCAACTCAACTGTCAGGGAGAAAAATTAAATGTGGTAACGGTGTATGCCCCTAATACAAACAAAGCCGAATTCTTTGAAAAATTAGAGCAAATATTATTAGAATTGGAAGATCATAAATTAATACTGCTCGGAGACCTAAACGGGGTACCTATACCGAATATGGATAGAAACATAAAAAAGGGGAAAATAAACCAAGGGAAGTTACCAAGATCTTTTACAAATCTTGAGGAAAACCTCGACCTAATTGATATATGGAGGTATAGAAACCCGGCAGTAAAACAATTCACTTTTTTCTCAGAACCCCACCAGAGCTGGGGTAGAATAGACCAGATATGGGTATCTAGAGCAATTGTGACGAGAGTAGGGGAATGCGAAATTCACCCTAGAACCCTATCAGACCACTGCCCAATAACTGTGGAAATAAAAAAGAAGCCTTCAGGCCCATACAGATGGAGGATGAATGATTACCTCCTTGAAAATGAGGAGGTTATGGACAAAGCCAAAGACACCCTTAAGAATTTTTTAGAGTTAAATTTGAATAAGGGTACGACCATCGACATAGTCTGGGACGCCAGTAAGGCGGTCATGAGAGGCCTCCTGATACAACAAAATAGCTACAGGAAGAGATTGAGAAATCAAAAGAAAGAAGAGATCCTCACTCAACTAAAAGATTGTGAAAAAAAACAAGCGATAAAACCAGGAGACGATAGAGTTAAACAAACCCTTAACATACTACAGGCACAATATTCAGCTTTATTAGAACAGGAGGTGGAGTGGAAAATTAAATATATGAAGCAGAGATATTTCGAGTCAGCTAATAAACCTGGAAAGCTGCTGGCGTGGCAGTTAAGGAAAAGAAAAAAGCAAAATGTGATAAATAAACTTATAATAGATGATCAAAGAGTGGAAGAGACAGCTGAAATAGAAAAAAGATTTGTCCAATTTTATGGAAAGTTGTACGAAAAGGGAGAGGAAGAGGAAGCAGAAATAGAAAGATACCTGGTAGAATGTGGAGGGATTTGCTTAACCGAAGAGGAAAAAAAACATCTAAATAAGAGGATCACGATAGAGGAAACAAAAGAGGCCATTAAGAAAATGAAAATCGGGAAAGCCCCTGGCCCGGACGGATTAACTGCCAAATATTATAAGTCATTAGGAGACTACATTGCACCGGTACTTACTGAGGTCATTAATAACATCTTGCAGGGAGGGACGATTCCCGAGTCATGGAGGGAAGCACATATTACGTTAATACCAAAATCCGAAACAGAGAAAACAGACATAAGAAATTACAGACCAATCTCCCTGCTTAATAATGACTATAAGATCTTTGCAGAGATCTTGGCGAATAGGATTAAAAAGTCCCTAATGAGGATCATTCATAAAGATCAAGTGGGATTTCTACCGAATAGACAACTAAAAGACAATGTCAGACATGTAGTGAACATCATTGAATATTTAGATATGAAGATTGATATCCCGGCCGCATTGATATTTATTGATGCTGAAAAAGCATTCGATAATGTTTCTTGGAATTTCCTAATACGGTGCATGAAGACATTGGGAATAGAGGGCCCTTTTCTCGAAGGAATAAAAGCAATTTACTCAGGACAAAGGGCCAGCCTGATCATAAATGACAATCTCTCCAGCCCCTTCCCAATAAGAAAAGGCACAAGACAAGGTTGCCCCTTGTCCCCCCTTCTATTTATCACGGTTTTAGAGATATTGGCAAATAAGATAAGGGAATCATTAAGAATAAGGGGAATAAAAATTGGGGAGAAGGAATACAAGTTGAAGGCTTACGCCGACGACCTGGTGTTAACCCTAGAGGAGCCAATGGACAGCGTTAGTAACACTGTAAAGATTATAGAAGAATTCGGTAAGCTGTCGGGGTTCAAACTGAATAAAAATAAAACTAAAATTTTAGTGAAGAACCTAGATGGACCCGCCAAGAATCAGCTGGAACAATCGGTAGGCATTAAAGTAGTGAAAAAAGTTAAATACTTGGGAATATGGATCTCGCCAAAGAATATAAATTTATTAGAAGACAATTATACCAAGGTCTGGAAGGAAATTAAAAAAGACTTAGATACCTGGAGTAGATTAAAGTTGTCATGGTCTGGCAGGATGTCCGCGATCAAGATGAACATCCTACCAAAATTACTGTTTCTTTTCCAGAGTATCCCCATAATTAGAGGAACAGCCTGCTTTAAGACCTGGCAGAGAACTTTGGCGAGGTTCATATGGCAAGGAAAAAGGGCCAGAATTAAGTTTAAACACCTGACAGATGCAAGAGAGAGGGGGGGCTTTGCAGTCCCAGATTTGAGGCTCTACTATGATGCCGCCTGCCTCTGCTGGGTAAAGGAATGGGCGACCCTAAAAAACCCAGACTTATTAGATCTTGAAGGTTTTGATGCCAGATTTGGATGGCATGCCTACTTGTGGCAGGATAAGGGAAAAGCCCATAAGAGTTTTTCAAATCATATCATCAGGGGTGCCTTGCCTGAAGCTTGGAATAGGAATAAAAAAGTGATAGAAAACAACACGCCCTGGTGGCTATCCCCAATCGACATCATAACACTTAAAAAAATAAATCAAGAAGGGGAAAGATGGACATATGAAGATCTATTAGTTAAACGGGAAGGGGGCTGGAGGATTAGACCTTATGATGAGTTAAAAGGGAAATTAAACAGTTGGCTTCAATACCATCAGATTAATGCACTGTGGCTGGAACATAAAAAAACTGGCATGAGTGAGAGAAAATCGAAATATCAGGTAGAAATATTGGACTCAAATAGTAAACTCCTCTCTAAAATGTATAAGCAGTTGCTGTCCTGGGAAACCAAAGATGAGATAGTTAAGGGGGTAATGGTTAAATGGGACAGAGATTTGGGACATAAGTTGGAACAGGAGAAATGGCAGGAATTATGGACGAAAGGAATGAAGTTTACGGCTTGTGCTGCCCTTATAGAGAACTTAGAAAAGATGATGTACCGTTGGTACATCACCCCGGCTAGTCTGGGGAAGATGTATAAAACCGGAGACAGCAATTGCTGGAGGTGTAAGAACAGGGTAGGAAACTTCTTCCACATGTGGTGGACCTGTGAGGCGGTGAAAGGATTTTGGGACCAAATCTACGACGAATTAAAGAAAATATTAAAGTATAATTTCCCAAAGACACCGGAGGCGTTCCTGTTGGGAATGGTAGGGGGCGTGATAAAGAGAGAGGATGAAACCCTGTTCCAGTATGCCACGGCAGCGGCTAGGCTCTTACTGGCACAGAATTGGAAAACATCTTATACACCTACAGTTGAAGAATGGCAGTTAAAACTATTCCAATACATGGAACTAGCGAGACTGACACAGAGACTTAGACATCATAATAACACCAAACTAAAAAATGACTGGAGTAAATTCCTGGGTTATGTTGAGGTAAATTTAGGGGTGAAAAAAATCTCAGTGGATGGACTTTAATACCTGCAACGTTTAAACAACAGATTTAATTTTGTAAGCAGTGACTAAGCTATAAGAATTTCTGTAACCCAAACCGGGTTGGATGGAAGTTAACATGTATGTAATATTTGTTTTTCTTATTTTCTTTTTGCTTATTGACTCTTTTTTCCTTCTCTTTCTTTTCTTTTTTTCTTTTTTTTTCTTTCTTTTGGCTTTTTCTTTGTTACTGTCTTAAATGAATGTATGTTGATTTGTGTAAAACTCAATAAACAGATTTAAAAAAAAAAAAAAGAGAATACAGAAATACAATGGAATAAATTTAGAGGGATATGAGCAGGAAAAAGATTTGGTGCTCATCTATAAATCATTCAGACTCCACTCCTATAAATCAACTCTACTTTAGAATTACCTGGTTTCAGACCTAGTAAAATATTATTTCCACCACACAAACTTTTAACAGCTATGAGATGTCATATAATGTTGCTTCCTGGCTGTAGTTTCTTCAAAGCAATTAACTATATGTACCTAGGTATTTGCATATTTTTAAGAAGCCTACACATGCTCACAGTGTTGTGAGGCAGGCTTTCGGGGGTCCTATAGCTGCTGGGGGGCAGACAACTGTCGTTCCAGTCTTCAGGGAGGGAAGTGTTTGTGTGTATGAGGTGGACGGTTGGAGAAGAAGATCCAGAAAATGTCAAAACAATCCATCTGAGTTCAATACCAGGGAAGATATGAGAATAGATTATAACACAGCCACTTTGTAAGCATCTTGATAACTATACAGTGATTAGTAGAAGCCAGAGCATGGATAAAACTAATCTTTCTTTCTTTCTTTCTTTCTTTCTTTCTTTCTTTCTTTCTTTCTTTCTTTCTTTCTTTGTTACTAGTTCATGGATTGCAGGAATGCCCTGGGTGCAAATTATCTCGATTTCAGCAAACTATTTCACATTTATTTTTGGTTAACTGGTTGAATTCAGGTTAGGTGATAATATTAGCAAAGAGGGGAAACTCTAAGCAAACTAGGTAGGAAACTGTCAGTAGAAGGAAAGTCGAAACAGTATGATCAAAAAACCCTGAAGTTCTGTATTTAAAACTTCCTGATGCAGGACCTAAGAAGCTGGAAATGTGTTGGACAACCTAACAGCTGTCTAACAACCAGTGCATTTAATGCTACGTTGCAGCTCTTTTGGGGAACTGGATCTTGTATAAAGTTAAGACAAACAAGATGATCCATTGGTACATTGACATTAGCAAAGGGTTAGCTAAACAGCTGAAAGTATCAAAGGAACACTCAGATGACGATGACTAATGAATAATAATAATATTGCAAACTAGTTCTGGTTTATTCAACATGTAAGGAGCAGAGAACATAAATCAAATTCTCCACAGACATCTCTGGAGGGACCTTTTTGGTTAAACAAGAAAAAAAGGTGGTGATTATTGACCCTTTGGGAACATGGGTGTGCTGAACATTTGTGATAGTAGAGATCTGAGTTACCTTGCTCACCTGGGTCCCCCTCCTCACCATGCTTATATCTTGTTTTCTATGGAGCTGTGGTATGGCTTGTGCTATCTATTTTTCATTCAATAAATTTATTATTATTTTTTAAAAAGAAACCTAAACAAATGATTATATTGGTTGGACAATCATTTTCTAAAATGCTTGAGCTCTGTAATATGTTCACCACATTGTGGAAGACATCGGCTCTGCTTTGGGTAGAGTAACAGCAGCAAGTTACCAACTTTATAGTCCTTGTCTAATTCCAGAGGCGTTAAATGCCATTGCATTGACATTTCCAAACAGTTCTCTTTCACCAATGAGTTCACAGTAAGTTGACTTCCAGGTCCAAAAAGGAATGACTTCTAGAGGCATTTCCCTTTGTAAATTCTTGGAACCAAAAATTGTTTTAAAATGAGCAATGACGCAAATCACTAAAAATCAGCAATTCAATCCAGCACTCATTTTGACTACAGTGGTACCTCGGAAGTCGAACGGAATCTGTTCCAGAAGTCCGTTCGACTTCCAAAACATTCAGAAACCAAGGCACGACTTCTGATTGGCTGCAGGAAGCTCCTACAGCCAATCGGAAGCCGCGGAAGCCATGTCGGACGTCCAGGTTCCACAGAACGTTTGCAAACCAGAGCACTCACTTCTTGGTTTGCAGCTGTCGGGAGCCAAAATGTCTGACTCACAAGGTGTTTGGCATCCAAGGTATGACTGTATTTGTTCTGTTACTCATGTATTTTATAATGTGAATTTGATGAGGTATTTTACTATTCCCTATATATCTGTTATGTGTGCCGGCGTGGTTGCTCGAGAGCAAACAGGCAAGACTCCCTGTTGGTCTTTTCAAGGCTTTATTATCTGTCCAAAACGTTCACAATGCAGATCAACTCAATTCCATGTCTGCTCAGTCGCTAGCAGAATCTGGGAGTGGCCGGTCCTTAAACTTTCCCCAGCAGAGTAGTCTTTTGACCCCCATCCTACGCCTCCCCTCTCTGCACGTAAACCAACTGTGCAGAGAGGGCGTGGGCAGAGCTTTGTTCATGCTCGGTGCTCTGGCTCCCCCTTCCATCCTCCGAGCCCTGCATCCCTTTCCCACTGGAGGCGGGGCTTCCCTCCTCCGCGGAGGAAGTGCTGCTTCTCAAGATCTTTGGAGGCTCCCTGTAACCGGACTGCCCTTCCACCTCACGCCTCTGAGCTAATGGCAGTTCCCTGACAATATCCCTGCATTTATAAAAAAAAAATCCATCAAGCTGAAAGCTGATTTGTTAAATCAGACTTGGGAACCTGAAGTTCTTAAGCGTATAAAAAAGGGTTAGGATGCACATGGATTTTCCTGGCTGCTCTTCCATTGCACCTCCCTGAAAATCACTCCTGAAGCATCTGATGTAGTCTAAAGACCTATAATCAGAAGGCAAGCTCAACAAAGCAGCCTGCCTGCCCATGGAAGCTTCTTAGCTGTACTCATAGAGCTCTTTGTATAGAGTTCTTTGCTCTAGTTAGGCATTATCTTTCCTCCTCTAAATTTGTCATGTCAGCTCGAATTATACTATCAGTATAATGGAAATGAAGCAAGTTATTATGCATATACTTTGTTTTGCATAAGGAATTTTTACTTTTGCGAAGAACAAAGTAACAAGAAGAGAATGACAAGGAAAAGAGAAGGGGGAAATTAGAGTCAAATGGGCAATGTGACAGATTGTGAGACAGGGAACATTAATGGTAGAAGGGAGGGAGGGAGATGCTCAGACTACTAATATATCACCTACTTTATGCTATTTAGAAACAGCATAAAGCTTTAGTCACTTTTCAAGTTCACTTCTACAGCCAGGAGGTCTAGGAACTTGAAAGTTCTTGGAGGGTTTTTAATGAAAACTCTGGAGACATTACAAAGCCCTGAACAAGTTAGATCCAGGGTGTGTTAGGGACCACCTGAATCTTTACATCGCAAGCTTGATCAATGAAATAATCAGCAGGAGTATCATTGGTCATCTCCCTGAGTTGATAAGGCTCATCTGACAGTGACATGAAACCTTTAGTGTCATTGGTCCAGTGCTCTCCCAACAGAGATTCAGTGGGAACCTTCAGCTTTAACCTTTAAATACTCGCTGCAAATTTTTCTATGCTGCCAAGCAATTAAGAAAATACCATGATTGGTGGTGTCTAGGGTTGGGTGATATATTGATATATCAGCCAAAATCAGTTTGAACATATCACGATATTGGTTTCACCATTTCTGATTTGGCGAAATATTGGCGCGTGTGTGTGCTATGCAAAAATCACAATGCCTCTACATAGCTCCATCCTTATTTCAGACATCAGTACATCACAATCTTTAGCTGGTGATATATCACAATGTTGAAAACTGGATATCGCTCAGCCCTTCTGTTTGTCTCTACAAAGTTCCATCCTTATTTCAGACATTGTGATATATTGGTATATCATGATGTTTAGCTGCTGATATATCACAATGTTGAAAACCAGTTATTGCCCAGCACTAGTAGTCTCTGATTTCAAAATTTTATGTCGTCTTTATGCTATATATGTATGCATGTTGCAAACTACTCTGTCATTTTTATGAACGGTGGTATATAATTTTTTTATCTTCTGTAGAGGATTGTACACTTGAAGGATGTATTGTAGGAAGAAAACAAGTGTCTGAGAGCATCGATTTAGTCCTGCGCCATTGTCATGTAGAGCCACACGGCTGAATTCTGTTGAAAAAAGCATGCCTTCTTAAGTTTCACTTGCCTTGTTCAAATGTAATATACCTGCCATTTTCAGTTTGCTAGAATTGTGGTGAGTTTAGTGGCGTTGCCATACCGAACACATTTTCACCTCGGCTTCTTCAGCTTTTGAGAAGACAGCTGAATAACCAACTAAATAACAACGGTATAAATCTTCTTCTTAGGGTACATTTTTTTCTGTTAGCGTTGGGCCTTCCCTTGCAATTACAGTTCATCATGCATAAAAAGTACTTGACAGTCTATTAATTTTCAACTAGAATCCTCTATTACTGTTCATTTGAGTATGCCGTTCAAGCTGCATTAGAATCCAAACACTACTGGCCATCATCATGAGAGAGAAATTCTTATTCCGTTCAACCTGTTCCATTTTAGCGGGAGAGAACTTTCTTTGGAAAATGCTGCTGGGCTGAACATTTCTGCTTTTGCCCGAGGCCTATGCTCAGTAACCATAAAGCCATGAATAAAAGTCACTTCTGTAAGCTTGTAAACCAAAAACCATGTATTCATTATGTTCCAAGTGGCTTTCTTATACACACAATTCCCTCCTGCTAAATGGCCAGTTGTTTGAAAGGGAGACACTTTCAATAAGGTTGGTCAGCCATTATCATTACTAGTAGTAGTACCGGCACAACTATATACCACTTAATACCATGATGAGCTTCTAAGCGCTTTACAAAGTATAACAACCAACTGCACGATATTAAAATGGAAGCATTCATAATTAAACTACACAGCCAAACATTAAAATATGTACAACCAGAATTTAAAATTCAAAAAAGCAAGCCTTTGTGTCAGGGACTGTGCTAAGGAAGTCTGCACTGAGGAGAATGGTAGGAGCCTCTCCCTCCCCCTGCTCCTGATCAGGATCCTGAATCTTCCCAGGAGCAGGAGAACAGTGTAGATTTGGAACAGTGGTTTGCAGAAGGACATAGTTCAGAAGGCAGAAGCTGGGAGATACTGAATGGGGAACAGCTAGGAGGAGGAGAACTGGGAGGGAGAGAGTTAACAGATTCACTGTTTGGAAAGCATTCATCCACTCAGCCCAAGGTCAAAAAGAGCTGGTAAGGTGGCAGCACTGACAGCAGAGTGGTTACGAGCTCAGGGTACAAGACGTGGTGGTGACAGGGTGACTAGGGAGGAAGTGGGTGGAACCCTTAATTGGGAGCCTTAGTTGGTAGTAACTAAGGACATTTAGCTAGCATTAATGGCTTGTTAGCATTAATGGCTTGTTAGATGCTAAGCATGGAGACCCTCTGCACCAGAGAATTCAAAAACACGCCTTCTGTTTGTCCTTCTACTTCCACCTGCATGCATCTGCTTGCCCTGACTTAATATGTCCCTTTAGGTCTTGTCCCTGGTAAGATTACGGTCAACAACTACCAGTACGTCAAGTTACAAGGAAGAAGATTCCAACTAAATATCAGGGGAAACTTTCTGATGGTAAGAGCTGTTCAACAGTGGAACGGACTCCCTCAAGAATGTGGTGGACTCTCCTTCCTTGGAGGTTTTTAAGCAGAGGTTGGATGGTCATCTGTGATGGATGCTTTAGCTGAGATTTCTGTATTGCAGGGAGTTGGACTAGATGACCCTTGGGTCCCTTCCAACTCTACAATTCTGTGATTCTATGAACTAGCTCTTCAGCTGTAGAATATTTCATATCCATGATGGCTGGGTCCAAGAGCCAGGACCATGCAGAGATATAGCAACAGTTCATTCCACTGAGAAGTCACGTTTCACCATCTTTTGCTCACTGAAAGCTGAGACCTGTGGCTATAGGGCAGTGTACAATTTTTAAAAAAAAATCTATTTGAGTCTGGTTAGGAATAGGGGAGACAGCATCAGACCCCATCCGAAAATGCAAGTTGCAGTCTTAATCGCCTATCAGGCTGAGCTAACTGACCTCGACTGGAACAATTTCAAACCGCTTGGATTAAAGCATTAGACGCGAAGCTCATTCACCGACTGATGGTGCAATTCTTGTGCAGGCTTTGATTCTGAGGTCTCCGAGCAAGTCAAGTATGGGTTGTTAGAACTGGCCTCTTGCATTATCTGCCCTATTTTCAATATCTTTGCGAGCAAAGGATTGTTGCAAAATCAAAGCCTTAACGTATTCCTCGGTGTGTTGGCAGTCAATAATGTTCTCATTAAGACTAACTAATGTTCTTACGGTTGCTTGAAACACTTTATTGGCCTTTGGAGCTAGCTTACAGATCTGCAGGAGTAAATTAATTGTAGCAGTGTTTGAGTTGAAAGTACTCTCATCTACTCATGACCTCCTGAGACTTGATGGTCAATGCCTCTAAATCTAATCTGGAAAGCAACGATATGAAAGCTAATGATCTTGGCAGTTAAATCTCCATCTTCAGGCTTTTATAGATAAGTAGTTATTTGACTGGTAGAATCTCAAGAACTATTAACTACAGGGTAATTGTTAAAAAGTGCTATAGGAGAAAAGGACATCCATTGCTGCGGTGTCTACTGCTCTCATTTTCATTCCACATTTTCTTTGTTCATCACAGATATGTCCTTTCATCTTTACCTTCCTCTTTTTGTCTGATGCAGTTAAAAGTTCCAACCATGGAACAACTTCCAAGTACTTTTGTAATCGGTCAATACTGTGATTGGACTTAAGTCTGCGTGCAGCATGGATAATGATCACCAAATGATCACCATCTCTTTTCCCTTGCAGAAAACACCTGTTGCCAGACCGGTCAAAAAGAACAGGATCTTCATAGCCACATTAGGTTTGTATGCCTATTTGCTAAGGAAGAAACAATTTTGCATCTCTGCCATTCCTATTCAAATGTATTAGCAAGAGTTTGTGTACAGCAACCTTGCAAAGTGGCTGCACTTTTCAGGTGACAATCACACATACACAGAACATGCAAGGACAGAAGCAGGATTATGGGGGCAAGCTCCCTGACTTAAGCTTTGTACACATTACCAGCACAGTTATCCAGTTGCAGCAACAGGGAACTACTCTCCCTCCACCAGTTTATGTACCTTCCCCCCGACAGGCTGTGTGCATGCAGCTGGAAGCTGAGCCTGCATGAAAACTTCCTCTGCTCATCCCATTTCCATTCCCTCCTGGTTCTGGGAGGCAGTGTTGCAGGAGAGGGTGGGGAAGCATCTGGCCCTTCACTTGCCTAACCTGCCTCTTCCTCCTCTTCTTCCAACCCATCCTGTGTTCCACCCTCCAGCTCTGAAGCTTCCCCTGCCTCTGATTCCTGCTCCTGGGTGCCGCTGTGGTCTAAACCCCTGAGCCTCTTGGGCTTGCCGATTAGAAGGTTGACGGATCGAATCCCCGTGATGGGCTGAGCTCCCATTGCTCGGTCCCAGCTCCTGCCAACCTAGAAGTTCAAAAGCACGCCAGTGCAAGTAGATAAATAGGTACCACTCTGGCAGGAAAGTAAACGGCATTTCCATACGCTCTGGCACTCATCACGGTGTTCTGTTGTGCCAGAAGCGGTTTAGTCATGTTGGCCACATGACCCGGAGAGCTGTCTGTGGACAAACACGGCTCCCTCGCCCTGAAAGCAAGATGAGCGCTGCAACCCCATAGTCGCCTTTGACTGGACTTAACCGTCCAGGGGTCCTTTACCTTTTACAGATCCCCACAAACCACTGCCCCCCTCTCCCAAGTCAGACTCCAGCCCAGCTTCCCCATCAGCATTCTGCCAGCCTCCAACACTTCCCATAAGCAGCTGCTTGGCCATTGGGACAACAAAATGCAGTGCTAGATGGATCACTGGCCTGATCCAGCAAGCTCGTCTTATGTTCTTGAGGAATTCTGGCAGTGTATGCATGACCACATTTGAAAGTGCACAAGAAATATTTCATTACGCGATTTTACTTTTTGCTGGCATTGTTTCTGTCTTCCTGGTTATGTGCTAAAACACAGGTTTGGTCTGTAATTTATTTTTTTTAAAGGAACTGATAAATTTGTGAAACCATAAGCATGCTTAGTTCAGTTAAGATGCCCAAATCTGCACTTACACCGCCCCACCCCTCCAAAACAAAATTTTCAGAAGTCATCCACTAGCTTCTGTTTGACGGCCAAATCTGAACATATGTACCCAAATTCATGCTTCTTCTTTCCATCTAATTACAAGCCCAACTGGTGAGCGCTGACAGGTTTGTAGCCAGAACAGAACCCCTCAAAGAGATCTCAGCATCAAGGGAGCCTTGAGGAAAAAACGGAGGAGGACTGAATATGCTCAGTGGTCATAAAATGTTGATAGTATGTTGGAAGAAAAAACAGAAAATGGGGGACATATATGGCCGACTGGCACAAAGAGCAGCACTTCATACGGCAGCATTTTGTTGCAGTCACGCATAATCATTATTACGCAAAGCTCACATGCTCCTATCAAAAACTGCAAGATACCTAAAGTGTTAATTTTTGATGATATACTTTTTAAAAACAGTACAAACCTATGTATGTTTACTCAAAAGTAAGATCAAGTGTGTTCAAAGTATATATAGGATTGCAGCCTGAAACTCTTCCAATTAGGTTTGTTTTTTTATTAATTAGTGCGTGCATGGATGTTCTCTTGTGAACCACTCGGGTGCCAAATTTAATTGAGCTACATCTGGAGCTGACCGAATATACATAGGCTAGGGATTTTCTGACTGATTAACTGTCTCTGCCTTTTAACCTGGACAAAGAGGCAACCACAAACAGATGACATCTGTATATGAGAAAAACTTGTGGAGGGCAGCAGAAAAGGGAAGAGGAAGAGCAAAAACTCGATGTCTGGTGCTCAGATATCAATTAAAATGTCACATAAAATAAGGACGTGCAAATACTCCTCTTAGAGTACTATTATCAAAGCTAAGTGCTGTTGTTGTTGTTGTCGCTTTTAAAAAAAGATTCAATTTGTGCCAAATAAAAGAGATAGAACAAACACGTATTAATATTCCAGTAGCCGTGCAACATTTCGGTGTAGAAGTAGAATAAATGAAACCCAAATTTAAAGCCTTTCAGCCGACAAGAATCAAATCTTACTGTCACCCAGGTGGTCAGAACTGTTCAGCTGGCACAAAGCAGGGAGGGAAAAGATATAGCAAAATTGCTAAAACAAAATCTAAAGAATATGAATGGCAAAAACATGCAAAAGAACCGTAGGAGCTGAGTTGGTATATTTTAAATGTGAAAAACTAGATCGTGGGTAGTCCTGTTAGCAAAAGGGCTTCCACCTTCACAATGGGACTACCTCTGTTTCTCCTCACATGTCCCGTCCCCCCAATCTGTTTTTGAGGTTGCTTGCCCCAAATCTCCCAAGCAGATTTGGGGGAGCACAGGAGAAGTCCTGTTGTGCAGGTGAAAGTTTGTGGGCTGTGTTGGATACAACCAGGGCTTTTTTTCCAGCTGAAACTCACTGGAACCCCATTCCAGCACCTTTCAGGTGGGCGCCATTGCCACTGTAAGAGAACAAGGGGGGGTGTTCACAGTGACTTCCAGCACACCTCTTTTTCTAGAAAAATAACACTGGATACAACCCTTAGTTTTTGTACAGAAATGTTATCACTTGAAGAGTTTAAAATTGAGAAATAAAAAGGGAAAACAAGGATTTAAAGGGGTCTTCACCCTGCCATAACATCCGAACCACTCCATATCATGTCCAGATGGTCCTCCCCATTAAGCCCTATATGCTGTTGCCTGCTCTGAAACAACCTTATTAATTAAGTTCCCCTCGTATGGTAGATCTGGTTCCTAATGAAAGAAAAGCTGCAAAAAAAAAAAAGTTTTTTATTTACACCCTTGCTTTCTTCCGTGGTTTCTCAAGTGTACGCCATCCAGACCCAGACCTGCTGAGCTGCTGTATCCTGCACCTTCAGACCACAGACCTCAAAACTGGGTGTTAGGTAGGGTAATTGTTATTGCTTAAGATAATTATGCTTGGCATTAGGGTTAAGCAGGTGTCATAGAGTGGCTAAGGGCATGTATAGATGATGAGCAGCAATCTCAGATCCCTGCTGCAAACCACATGAGACTATAGCAAAGCAGGTGATAATGTGCCAGATAGGAGGTCCAGGCAGAAGGAGCTCACCATTCATCATACTGACACATCATACAGAAGCACTCTCTGTAGCCTTCCTACCAGTGGACTGGAGAAGGAGTTCTGCCTAGCCAGTGGTGGGAAGTGAAGAAAGGCAATTAGAAATGCTTTATTTTTTATTCATTTTTATTGGGGTTTTTTTAATATTTCAGTTCCAACAGTCATACAACATATCTTCTCATCTTATACAATATTTTAGACTTCCGTCAACACCTCTGATGGTTTTTCATTCTTTATCGCTTATTCTGCATTTCTTAATTTCTATATTGTATTTAATTATCCTTTACTAATAACCCTTTTCATAGTCTTTCTTGTAATATTTCGAATGCTCCACCTCACAAAACCTCTTGCAGTCCTACTAGCGTAATCTGTTCATCACAATTGCTTTTCAAATAGTTCATATATTTACTCCAGTCATCTAAGAATCTCTGATCCTGCAGGTTTCAAATCCTTCCTGTTAGTTTCTCACATTCTGCATAGTCCATCAACTTCATCCTCCATTCTTCTTTCGTCGGTAATTCTTCTTGCTTCCATTTTTGTGCCAATAATATTCTTGCTGCTGTCATTGCATATAAAAACAACTTACAGTCCTGTCTGTTAATATCATCTCCTACAATGCCAAGTAAGAATGCTCTGGTTTCTTAGTAAATGTATATTTCAACATCTTTTTATCTCATTATATATCAGGCGATTAGAAATGCTTTAAACTCCCATTTTTTCTAAAACATCTATTTAAATTCTCCTTTCTAAGTATATATATATATTTTTGGTACATTATTTATTTTATTTATACACAGCTTTTCCATGAAAATATCCTCAAAATGACTTAAGGCACACTGCAAATGCTTAAAAACAAAACATACACAACTCCAAATGCAACACACGAACCCCAGCAGCTCATGGATGCGATCAGAGTGTGATCGCAGTATTGGCCACTAGAAGACAGCACCTTGCCTCTCAGGAAGAACATCACGCGGCAAGGGAAAGAACAGCCTAGCACTCCTGCCATCGGTTTACTTCTGAACAGTGCCTTTGAGATCTTCTATGAAAGTCCTTACAGCAAGTCTGTCGGTTTTGCCATTGATCTCTTAAGCGGCCTGCTGTGAAAATACACTCAGTCTGGAAAACAATCTAGCTCCACCAAGTGACCCTTTTTGTAACTGCTGTTCTGAAACGGAGATCAAACTAATGTAAATTTTGACATTTGAAAACCTGTCAATTATCTCCCTCATAGAACTTATCAAGAAAAGGACCTGACTTCATGCGGAAGAAGTTCATCTTCCTTAATTTATTGTAAAACACACACACAAACACACACACGCCTCCTTAGATGATCATGGAGCAAGGTAATAAAATAAGACAAAATATAGTCAAACAAACACAATAAACATAGCAGAGAAAACATTGCATCATTCCGTTCTATGTTTGTATTTTATAATGCAAACCACAGCTTATGTGGAAAACCTTCGGAGGTGTATAAGGGATAAGAAGAAAAGCAAGTGACATTGCTAAGAAAACGAAGTGCAAACCGATTACACTTAGAAATGAAGATAAAAGAATTGCCAGAGCTTTATAAGACTTGCAGCATAATCCTATGCATGTTCACTCAGAAGTAAATGTCACGGAATTCTATGGGCTTATTCCCAAATACATGTGCATAGTCCTATGTAAAGTTGGCCCAGTGAAGATACCAGAACTAACTCCAGAGTAAACATTAATTGAGATGTGCTGTAAGGGAATACAAAAAAAACCAAGAAAGAAAATACAGAGGGGGGAATCTGCCTGTGTTCAGCTTTTCTGTCACTCAAAAATCTTGTCATAAGGGAACTTGGCATCAACCAAAGTCCAGTTATTGCTTTTAATATCTCTTTGCCAGCTTCCAACCTTCCTAGCCCTTATAACTACACACATTTTTTCCCTTCAAACATTCTAAAAAATGAAGAGGAATACAGGCAGCAGGGTTCACTTAAAAAAACATTTACAGTAAGTCATGATGGTATTGAATTTTAAGCCTCTTACCTCCTTATGAAGGACTGTTCTCAGTACTATGTCAACACAAAGACTAATTTTAATTTCAGCTGAGGTGAGTTGGTAGCTAAGGTAGAAAAATCAGAAATAACCTGCCCTGTAAAGTATACAGCACATGACTATCCTATATAAATACTATGCAAGTATTCTTTTAAGTACATCGTGTAAAGCACAAGGTCTGAGCCAGCCTTTTTAAAATGTTTTAAAGAGGTTCCCTCTTATACAGTCTACCTTCACAGATGCAGGATTATAGGAAGGGACCCACAGTGGTGGGAATGTAGAGAAATGAAAAAAAAAAGGGAAATGATATACAATGAACTGAAAAAAAATGTTTAAAACGACATTTGTTTAAAAAAAACCCCAGAAACATTTCTGTTAGGGATTCTAGGACAAGACCTGCCAAGAAAAATAAAGAACTTATTTATGTATGCTACAACAGCGGCAAGAGTCTTGATAGCACAAGGATGGAAGAATGAGGAAATCCCAATGAAAGAACAGTGGCAAGAAAAATTGGTGATTTATGCAGAACTGGCTAAATTGACATACAAACTGCGGGACAAGGACAACTGTGACTTTAAGGAAGAATGGGAGCTTTTTACAAATTATCTAAAAGGACAACAAAATGAACTGGATTCCTTGGCAGGGTTTGAATAAACATATACAAATTTATTGGTTGATAACATGATAGATAACGTAAGGATATGTATAATTTTATAACATGCAGAGAATAATATGTGCTGAGAAATCAGAGAGAGGAGCTGTGGGGAGGAGGGAGGGTTAGAAGGGGGTGGGGAAAGGGGGGGAATAATAATATGATATGTTTTGACGGTTTGTATGTTGAAGTTGTTAATAATTTTTTATTTTCTTTTAAAGGAAGGGACCCACACGCAGGGCTTTTTCCCCCAGGTGGGCGCCTCTCAGGTGGGTGCCATTGCCATTCTAAGAGAACAAAGGAGAAGTTTGTGGTGAGCTCTGGCACCTCTTTTTCTAGAAAAAAAGCACTGCCCACAGGTATCATCCAGGACTCGCTCCCCCCATCCTATAACAATATGAAGCTGCTTTGGGTGACAGATTTCAGATGAGGCACCATTTTCCTGCCTCTTGGCGTATCATGAAAAGGGGTAACTAATAAGACAGCAGGAGGGACCATTTTGAATTTTTGGGTTCTGATTCAAAGACCAGTATTGTGCCCTTTTTTTCTATCAGAGGGCGGAATAGGGGTGACCGCTCCGGAGCCTGAACTTTGGAAGCCCTACACCTGGTGCCCACAGCTGGCAACCGTGCTGCCTGGCCCCTCCTGTCCACACAGCAGGGCTCAGTGGAGGAGCAACTGCATGGCACACAGGAGGTTTTGGGTTCCATCCTCAGCATCTCCTGTTTGAAATGCTGGACCAGCATGGCCGATACAGAGCTAGCTGGACCAATGGTCTTGTTCAGTATAAGGCAACTTTCTACGACTCCCTTCCAAGGCAGAGGTGGAGGGCTTCGGGGTCATTGCCCCTGCTAAAACAGCAGCAAAAGAAGAGGCAACAACAACAGAAAGCCGGGGCTGGGGGGTCAGAGGGAGGGGCCATTGCCACAATTATGTAGAGAAGGGTCGAGAGCCAGGTGGATGTGATTTAACCCAGGCCCTGCACCTTGCCTAGGGATAGCCCTGCTTTCAGTTTTTAATTTTGTAATTGCCCTTTCTTTCACCTTGCTGTTCATCTTGCAATGGCTGTAGTTCCTGGTGTAACTATGCCACTCCGTGTAACCATGCCACTCCATGTAACACAAATTTGCAGTACAATCAGGTTGTGCATCGGCGGGGGCGGGCCTGGCACACATCCCGGGGGCATGGTGCCAGGCATGGTGGGGTTGGTGCGCGGTATGTGTCCTGGGGGCGGCCGCGATGCTACCCCCCCTCCCTGATGGTGCTGGGGGCAGTGTGTTCCCCCGCCCGCCTTTCCTCCGCCAGTGTATCTGCCCCACCTGCAATAAAACATGTTTCTCTTACCCGTCTCTGCAGCCACAGCAGGCGCTGTAACTCTCCAACCATTTGACTTCCCGCCCTGATGGCTCACTCTTCCATTGTCTCCCAAGACAGACAGAAGCCAGCATCTTTGGGCAGGAAGATAAGGCAGAGACCTCCAGGCACATCACATTGGTCTACGGAGCTGGATTAGTCAGGCTTCAAAGTTTTCCTTTTGCCCCTTTCCACCCCCCACAAAACCTCATACCTTCCAGCTACAATTTTTATCATGTGAAACCCAAGTTATTAAAAAGGTACTTGAGCTGAACGCCTGCGGAGAATGGCAAAGCGACTGTCTCTTGCCAATTCTGGTCTGACTTTGTACCATGCTTACTGAGAGCAAACCTTTCAAAAGCAGTCGGCTGTGACCCAGACATTTTGATGCTAACTGCAGCAATGGAACTTCAGCATGGCTGTTACCCTTTCTGTCTCAACCAAGGCTGCGGATTTGAATAGACCAGACTTTCCTTCATTCATTGCCTTTGTCGGCAGCTTATTGTGTGCTGGTGCTTTTTCCCTTTTCATCTCTCAGCCTCAAAGATTGATGCTTTTGTCCTTGAGCTGATCATTTTTTATATAAACTTCAACCATGGGTTTTTGGGTGGATACTGAGAGGGCAAAAAGACAGTAGGCAGCAATTTCAGTATACGCTGCTCTTTAGGCTCAGGGTGGCACAGAATAATTGCTTTCATTGTATTATTACATTTCACAATTCCCAATGCACTTCTTCACTGCTTTACTATAGTTATTGTGTTCACATGTGCACTAAGAAAAACATCACTATTATTATTATTATTATTATTTATGCTGAGGGGAATCAAAGGTGGAGAAATTCTGACAAAGACCAAGACCCATGCCTTCAGTCCATGAAAGAGATGGACTTTGAACCTGACTGCTACTTCAAAGTCCATGCCTCTATTCAGTGCACTAACGTAAGGGCTACTTAAAATTCATATTGACATTCACTCAGTATTTATTTCAGGCCATGCCTATCCTATTGGCATTCTCAGGAACACATAAAACTATTTCCAGATGTCCTTGGGTAGGGTCTCTTTCCCAAACATTTCTTACTGAGACACAATTATTTCTGAATTAAAAGTGTACACTTAAACATGCTTGCTCCTTAAGTTTCTAAAATAATGAGCATGCATTCCTCATAAAGTTGTGGAAAACCTGATATCGCGCCCTCTCCTTTCAGAGAAGGAACTATGCTTCTGGAGCAGTTTTAATGCTTCATATTTAAATTCTCATGCTTTCAGAACGAATCTTAACTCTCAGAGCCTGTGCATTAAACATTAAGTGCAAGATAAATCTGTTCTGCCTCCCTAATAATTTATCATTTACGCATCCTTGCATTTGCAGGATGGGGAACAGAGGTATTATGGTAGGAAATTCAGAGCTGACATGATAAAACAATACCAGTATTTCATATTCAAGGATGGTGCTCAACATTAGTCATAGAATCTTAAGAGTGGGAAGGAGCCCAAGGGTCATCTAGTCCAACCCCCTGCAATTGCAATAGTCATATATACACTCAGTGAAATCAATGGACTTAAAGCTTCGTTTTGATATGAAAATATGTACAGCATATGTATTTCAATTTTCCCTAAAATTAGCATTTCTTATCTTCTTCTTTTTTAAAGAAAAGGTAGAACAGCCCATGTCTTCAAAGTTACTGGGAATTTGACATCTCATCCAGAACAGTCTGCTGACTTACCATAGCCAAAAAAGCTATTGGAAGCTTGGGAGTTATACCAAGGCTTCTCCCAGCTATGCCAGCTCTCCTCCATGTCTTTGCCATATTACAGCTTTGCTTGCCACAAAAATGGAAAACAGTAATTTGCCCCAGCAATTGCAGTAAACTTTGTTACCTCATATTATTGGAACAGCAGTATTTTATGCTCCTTTGGTATGCATTTGCTTGTCTAAAAGCTCCAGGAACTGGGCTGCTTGGAAACTGTGTGATGTTGCTTTGGTACACCTTCCTGGAACTCGTTTTTTCATCTCTTCTAGTCCCTTACCATACTTTAAAGGATTTTGTCGTTCATGTGACAATTTAGCTTCTGCCTGCAACCTTTTTGGTGATGCATAATGGAGTTGTTCTGAAGTCTTGCTGTTTGACAGATGCATAGCTGTAAACCTTCCCTTTTTTTGCGGGAAATTCCTTTATTCCTGCGCCGTTTCCCACTGCTTCCCGCTGCTATCCTGGATTGTTAGATATCCCTGGGACAGGTGAGGCTGCTGATCCCTTATTTTCAAATCTGAAAGTTGACAGCTATGGACAGATGAGAGTTAAACTCAAATCTAAGAAATATATTCAGAGGTGCTATTAGCAAAACTGAAGTGAAATGTGCAAATTTCACGGATTTCCAGTGCAATCCTACACATCTACAAAAGTCCCACTGAGCTCCATAGGGCTTATTCTCAGGTAAGTGTGTATGGGACTGAAGTCATAAAGACCCACTTACTCCTTAGTTTCACAATATCTGAACTATGAACTAACATTTTTGTTATTTTAATTGCACCAAGGGATAAATAAAATCTTTACATCTTATTTTCCACATTTTTATTGGCTTTGTTTTTTAATTGTACAGTGGTACCTCAGGTTACAGACTCTGCTAACCCAGAAATAGTACCTTGGGTTAAGAACTTTGCTTCAGAATGAGAACAGTAATCACACAGCGGCGGTGCGGCAGGCCCCATTAGCTAAAGTGGTGCTTCAGGTTTAGAACAGTTTCAGGTTAAGAACGGACCTCCAGAACAAATTAAGTTCTTAACCCTAGGTACCACTGTATTGTTGTAGATAAGACAACCAAGTGGACCAAGTGGTATTTAGCTGCTCAACCCCACTCCCTTGTCCCAAAGAAGATCATCAGGAGCTGTTGCCTGGCATGTTCTGCTAAAAGGTAAAGGTAAAGGGACCCCTGACCATTAGGTCCAGTTGCGGACGACTCTGGGGTTGCGATGCTCATCTCACTTTATCGGCCGAGGGAGCCGGCGTACAGCTTCCGGGTCATGTGGCCAGCATGACTAAGCCGCTTTTGGCAAACCAGAGCAATGCACGGAAACACCGTTTACCTTCCCGCCAGAGCAGTACCTATTTATCTACTTGCACTTTTGATGTGCTTTCGAACTGCTAGGTTGGCAGGAGCAGGGACTGAGCAACGGAAGCTCACCCCATTGCGGGGATTCGAACCCACTGCACCACCCACGTCCCCCTGGCATGCTCTACTAGTGAGAGTAAATATACCTCCAGCATAAGTTGAGTAACCTCCAGTTGCTCAGTCTCACGCCCTTGCCTCGGGGGACATCAGTGGGAACCACTGCTTGCCAACTGTCACTTCTAGGCTGTTGCTATTTTCGGGGGAAGGAATTCCATCACATTCCAACAAACATAGGCTGTGCAAATTAGGGTTGAGCAACTAACTCGCTTCCCCAAAAGATGAGATTTTTTTTGCAGCAGAGGAAGCAGTTGCATTGGAAAGTGTGGGCCAACACTTGCTTTGATGCAATGTTATCTGTCCTCATCCTGCAAAAGAATCAGAACGAATGCTTATTAAAGCAGCCAATGTTGTCTAATCAAAACAGAATAAAAACTGAATAAACTGGCCTTCTGGAAGCACCCAAAATCAAACCTTCAACTACAGTGGTACCTCAGGTTAAGAACTTAATTCGTTCTGGAGGTCTGTTCTTAATTTAAGTTCTTAACCTGAAACTGTTCTTAACCTGAAGCACCACTTTAGCTAATGGGGCCTCCTGCTGCTGCTGCTCTGCACGATTTCTGTTCCCATCCTGAAGCAAAGTTCTTAACCCGAGGTACTATTTCTGGGTTAGTGGAGTCTGTAACCTGAAGCGTCTGTAACCCGAGGTACCACTGTAGTTAGCAGTAGTACTGTACTGTAATTCCTTAAGTACAGTGGTGCCTCGCAAGACGAAATTAATTCGTTCCGCAAGTCTCTTCGTCTTGCGAGTTTTTCGTCTTGCGATGCACGGTTTTCCATAGGAATGCATTGAAAATCAATTAATGCGTTCCTATGGAAACCGCCTTCCCGGACCTCTTCTGGCGGGCGGCATTTTAAAATCGCCCGGGACAGCGGAGGACTTCTCCGCTGTCCGGGGCGATTTAAAAGCCCCTGGGAAGGCAGGCAGGGGGGACAAAGACTTTTGCCCCCCCCCCCGCCTGCCTTCAGAAAAAGTCCAGGACAGGCGCGGACCTCTCCGCAAGCAGCGGGAGCGCTCCTTGCGGAGAGTTGCAAGCGCGCCCAGGCTTTCTCGCCCCGCCGCCCGGCATCGGGACGATGCCCCGAAGCCGGGCGGCGGGGGGAGGCGTTCCTGCCCCGCCGCCTGGCATCGGGACGATGCCCCGAAGCCGGGCGGCGGGGGGAGGCTTTCCCGCCCCGCCGCCCGGCATCGGGACGATGCCCCGAAGCCGGGCGGCAGGGGGAGGCGTTCCCGCCCCGCCGCCCGGCATCGGGGGGAGGCTTTCCCGCCCCGCCGCCCGGCATCGGGACATGGTTCCGATGCCGGGCGGCGGGGGGAGGCTTTCTCGCCCCGCCGCCCGGCATCGGGACGATGCCCCGAAGCCGGGCGGCGGGGGGAGGCTTTCCGCTATCCTGGACCTCTTCCCAAGGCGGGCGGGGGGGCAAAAGTCTTTGCCCCCCCTGCCTGCCTTCAAAAGCCGTCCGGGATAGCGGGAAGCGCTTCCCTGCTATCCCGGACCGCTTTTAAAATGCTGGCGGTGGGGAGCAAAGCCTTTCGCCCCCGCCGGCCTTCCTGGACCTCTTCTGAAGTCCGGAGGGGGGAAAAGGCTTTGCTCCCCACCGCCAGCATTTAAAAAAAGGTCCCCGAGATTTCCCTATGGGCTTTCGTCTTGCGATGCAAGCCCATAGGGAAAATCGTCTAGCGAAGCGTCGCAAAACCCGAAAAACCCTTTCGTCTTGCGGGTTTTTCGTCTTGCGAGGCATTCATCTTGCGGGGCACCACTGTACAATTAGAGTTGGACATGGACCATGATCTCACATGCACACAAGGTGAGAAAACTATATACAGTACAGTACATTACTCTTGCACCAGTGTTCATATGTTGCGATAGCCTCGACCTCTTGCTAAATAACAGGAAAAAGAACAATGCAATAAGTTTTATCTCACAGCTAGAATAGCGATCAGCAGCCTCAGATAAGCAACATACATTTTTTAAAAATCTGACTCGAAAATACTTCGAGCTAATTCTGGAGTTTGCTTTTATCTGTTGAAATCTTTTAAAACAAATGTTATAAATGAGGGGGAGAGAATCTTGTTAAAGAGTATTTTTTAAAAACATCTATCTATCTATCTATCTATACAGTGTGTATATATATATATATATATATATATATATATATATATATATATATATATATGAGTATTTTTTAAACACACACACACATATATATATATCGTATAAATTATGTTTCCCAGGGCGGTCCTTTTCTAATTTGCACTCAATCACTCATTCTAGACGCAGCAACACAAGACTTTCGCAGAAGCAGAAAAACAGCTCGCAACTGCAGCCCGCAACCCTCACCAGCCTACGCGTTTCGACTGGCGCAGCCGCGCGTCAATCAGAGCGCCGTGCCCGCCCCACTTTGCGGCGTTGAGGACGGAGCGAAAGATGAAAACAAGGCTAGAGCTCCACCCACAGGTCCGTAGAAAGAAGGCGGAAACAAAAGAGGAGGAGGAGGAAATGCGCGATGACGAAACGACGACGCCGCTCAGCTGGGAGCAAGCCGGCCAATCGGAAAGCGCCGCGGAGAATTTTGAACGAAGTCGTCGCCTGAAAGATACAGACACAAAAAAACCCCCACCACCACCAACGGCTTTTTGGGTTGTCGCGCGCACTCGGTCGCACAGTTGAAGGCAGCTGAGGGAAAAAGAACGAGGGACGAGCGCGCGCCCCTCAGACGCAGGTTCGGCGGTACTACTCTGTCCGTAATGGCGGCGGGTGGGTGCGAGGGAGCCCGGCTGAAGGGCTCCGTTTGCGGTTCTCCGTTTGGCGCCGGGAGGGGGTAGGAAGGGAGAGATGAAGGATGGAAGCAGGGGGGAAATGGAGGCTCCCGCCATATATCTTACAAAGCGGAGCCCGAAACTGGAGAGGCCGTTTCTGCCGAGGGCGACTGGCCTCGGGCTCTGACTGCTAAGAAACTGAAGGGGTCGGATCCGCACTTAGTCGTGCTCTTGGTTGAAAAGAGCGAGCGCTTAAAAGTGGCCTGGGTTGGGTGCGACCCAGACGGCCCAGCACTCCTCAGATAGGACAATTGTGAAGTCGGAAGGGACCCTGAGGATCATCTAGTCCAACCCGCCCCCTGCAACGCAGGAATAGGAAGCAGGACCGTTACGCGGTTGCGCACTGAAATCAAATCAGGCCACGCCTAATAATACTGTAGTAATAAAATATTTATACCCCACCCATTTAGCTGGGTTTCCCCTGCCACTCTGGGGAACATTAAAGGGTAAAGGGACTCCTGACATTAAAGGGTAAAGGGACTCCTGACATTAAAGGGTAAAGGGACTCCTGACATTAAAGGGTAAAGGGACTCCTGACATTAAAGGGTCCAGGGGTTGCGGCGCTCATCCTGCTTTATTGGCCGAGGGAGCCTGCGTACAGCTTCCGGGTCATGTGGCCAGCATGACCAAGCCGCTTCTGGTGAACCAGAGCAGCGCATGGAAACGGCGTTTACCTTCCCGCCGGAGCGGTACCTATTTATCTACTTGCACTTTTTGGCGTGATTATGAACTGCTAGGTTGGCAGGAGCTGGGACTGAGCAATGGGAGCTCACCCCGTCGCGGGGATTCGAACCACCAATCTTCTGATCGGCAAGCTCTAGGCTCTGTGGTTTAACCCACAACGCCACTGGGGAACATTAAAAAGTGATAAGACATAAAGCATTAAAAACTTCTCTAAACAGGGTTGTCTGCAGATGTCTTCTAAAAGTCAGATAGTTGTTTATTTCCTTGACATCTGATGGGAGGGCGTTCCACAGGGCAGGCGCCACTACCAAAAAGGCCCTTAGCCTGTTTCCCTGTAACCTTACTTCTCGCAGGGAGGGAACCGCCGGAAGGCCCTCAGAGCTGGACCTCAGTGTCCGGGCTGAATGATGGGGGGTGGAGACGCTCCTTCAGGTATACAGGACCAAGGCCGTTTAGGGCTTTAAAGGTCAGCACCAACACTTTGAATTGTGCTTGGAAACGTACTGGGAGCCAGTGTAGGGCTTTCAAGACCGGTGTAATGTGGTTTCGGTGGCCGCTCCCAGTCACCAGTCTAGCTGCCACATTCTAGATTAGTTGTAGTTTCCGGGTCACCTTCAAAGGTAGCCCCATGTAGAGCGCATTGCAGTAGTCCAAGCAGGAGATAACCAGAGCATGCACCAATCTGGCAAGACAGTCTGCAGGCAGCTAGGGTCTCAGCCTGCATACCAGATGGTGCTGGTAGACAGCTGCCCTGGACACAGAATTGACCTGCGCCTCCGTGGACAGCTGTGAGTCCAAAACGACTCCCAGGCTGCAGACCAGGGAGTCCCCCACACAAAGGTTCCAGGTTCAATCCATGGAATTGGGTTTGATACTTGGGGGTGGTTTTTTGGAGGAAGGGTATCTGAAGACAGGAGTTTGGAAAGAGTCTGCAGTGAATATAGACTCCAGAAGCTCAATTCAGGGTAGGATGATAATAATAATATTATAATAATTTATAATTTATACCCCCAGCTACTCTGGGAGGCTCCCAACAGAATATTAAAAACAATAAAACATCATACATTAAAAACTTCCCTAAACAGGCTGCCTACAAATGTCTTCTAAAAGTCAAAAAGTTGTTGGTTTTAGTAAGTCAGATAGTTGTTTAGTTTATTAATAACAAGAGCAGCAATTGTGCTCTGTAGGTTTTTCTTTATACACCCCTTGTTTGTAAAAACAAAAGGCAAAAACATCTTAAGTGGTTAGGGTCCAATATCTCTTTTTCTTTGCTTTTGTTTTTTTTTAAAGCAGTGTATATATACAGTGGTACCTCGGGTTAAGTACGTAATTTGTTCCGGAGGTCCATACTTAACCTGAAACTGTTCTTAACCTGAAGCACCACTTTAGCTAATGGGGCCTCCTGCTGCTGCCGCGCCACCGGAGCACGATTTCTCTTCTCATCCTGAAGCAAAGTTCTTAACCTGAAGCACTATTTTTGGGTTAGCGGAGTCTGTAACCTGAAGCGTATGTAACCCGAGATACCACTGTATATGGGAACAATGTTGCCCTACTGTATACGGAAGGGGATGAGGGTGGGGGGCGGTTAATAAGAAATCTAATTAAGAAATCTATTTTAAAATGGGTATTATTTCTAGGTGGTTTTGACCGTCTTGTTTTAACAAGCTATAGTTCGCAGTCTTTAAGACTACTGGTTCAAATTAAATAAGTACATTCTTTCAAATTTATTATTTAAAATAATAGGTTTGCTCCAGTAAATCTTTACGTACTGTTGAAGAATAGGCCAAACATTACCTTTTCGGTACAATTTTATGATAAAAACAGATAGCTGATAGGTTTTTTGGGGTGGGGTGGTGGTATTAATATAAGATGGGGTCAAAGAGTTCATTTTTGTAAATTGGTAAGAAAGCCTTTTAAATAAATATTTGTTAAACTGTAATCATTTGTTTTTGTATTTTTTTAAGGTGGAAAATGACTAGAGAAAGGTGCTTGAAAAAGTCATTTAAGGACAGTCTGGAAGATATAAAAGAACGAATGAAAGAAAGGCGAAATAAAAAATGGGCACAGTTGGGCAAAACCAAACAAGTCTTATCTGTCAACAGTAAAATTACAAGTAAGTATTTTTTAATACAGTATTTTATTCAAGTTTTCCTAGAAATAGAAATTTTAGGAATTATTTCCATTTTTTCCAGACAACTCATCTACACTGATGAAAAGCTTTCAAACAAACAATCGAGCATTAGCTCTGGCTTTGGAAGAGGAGAAGTGCAAAGTGAGGGAAGCACAAGATACAATCCTGTATTTAAAGAGAGAATATCAGAGTCTGAAATTTCAGATGTTTGCCTTGCATAGAAAGCTGGCATTACAACAAGGAAAAGAGCATTCTGAGGTATTTTATCTTAATACATGTTGTATATATATAATGCCCAATTAAAATACAGGCGGCAATTGTTTTAGGAGTGTCCATTTGACATATGATTGCCAGCGCATGGGTCCTTTTGGACCCAAAAGAGAGTAGGATGGGGTGCGCTTATATGTGCTCCACCAACGCACGCAGGGCCCAGGGAGAGAACATTTATTTATCACTTCAGACCAGAACCAGAAGGAGTTTTGAAGTTGCAAGAAGAATAAAACACAATCTGTAAATAAATCCCTTAAAATGTTACAAATAATACTAAAAATGTTTATCCAAAGAATTACCTAAAAGCACAAAATATCCACTTCAGCTGAAAACACAAATGACTACAAAAAGAAACCACATAAAGCCAGATCATTAGGGCTGCCCCAATGCCTAGAAAAGGAAATGTATTTATTTTTCTGTTGCCAAAAAGATGACAAATGTTAGTGGCAGACAAGCTTGCAGGTGTAGAGCTTTTCATAATTGGGGACTCACAGGAAAGGCTTGTTCTCTTGTTGTCACCCTACTGACATACTTTGCATGGGGCACACAAATGAGGACCTCAGATGTCTTATTTCAAGGTTTGGGTTGGTTCATATGGGGAAGGGTAATCCTTGAGAATGTAACCTGTGGGAGCAGTAGCAGATAACTTGTATAATAAACAAGAAATAGGAACCACTATTTCCTGTTCATTTTATTTCTAAACAAGCTTACTGTTGTATTGTAACTACATCAGTTAACTCTTTTTGTTTCTGTTAGACTAGATTAATGGCTTTGAAGGAGATTATTTCTAAAGTTGTTCAAGACCTACTCAATGCAACAAGTCTTCTTGGTTCAGCAAAAGGTCAATATAGCACAGCTCTTGTAAGTCTTTTTCCCATCCTTATATTTGTATGTTACTTTCTGACTTTAGACTGTTATCAGTTCTGCATCCATTAAGATAATTGCTTAAATATTTTGCTGTTACTGTCCAATAGTAACAGTAATCTTTTCTATTACTGTCCAGTAGTCTGCCTCATAAGCTGCAGCTGGGAACCACGTTTTCAGACATCTCACTTTTATTATGTGCTTCTTGTATGGTCCATACAGCATAATGGTTTTCAGCATAATATCTTGAACTTTTACAGAACCAGACTCTCAGTGCCTCAAGTGCTGAGGAGTGTGATTCTAGCAATGTAAGAAGCCAAGATTCCTTGTAAGTATACTTAATATATTTCAATTTTTCTGCCTGTTTTTCCCCTTCAAAACAAAATTAAGAAACTTGCATCAATAAAATATTTTTTAGATTGTGTTTTATACACGCAGGTGCACACATACACAGACACTATGATAATTGAAAATGGTTTCTGTTAATTTATCACTTCCCCCTCACCCTCCAAAAAATGTTGCTGTGGAATAGAAAAAAATGGTTTTCTCATGTTGACTGGTGGTTCTTAAATTTCAAGAGCTCTTCTCTAAAAAGCCTATATAATTGATTATGAAAACTATTCCATGAATATATGTCCATGTTATTAGAGCACTGAGTCAAAATTATGTGATGAGGACAATCCAAAAGTGGAAAATTCAGGGTGTGAGAGAAGAGCTTAGATGCCTTTTATCTCTCAATTATGAAATTAAATGATTAGAATTGAGAAAATTACCAAATGACCAGTTAACAATGCCAAGCTCAAAAATGTTTGCATAGATCTGAAATTATGATTCAGCATATTCTGCAACCACATTTTCTCCATAAGTACCAGTAATCATCAGGGTTGGCCTGTGGGCTGGAGATTTCTTTGAGTGTGGGCCAATGAGTCAGGAACAAAGAGCAATCTGGCAAACCAGGAAGCAAAACCCAAGAGGCAAGATCAAAGCAGGACCAGAAATACAAGGCTCACTCTTAATGAAGCACCACTGAGACAGGAAGCCCTCGTACATCCCTTCCTGTCTAGGAGAAAGCAATGGTTAGCCTGCATGAGTGAATCGAAATCTTGTTCCATGTTTCCCCAGAGAGTGTGGAGTTATGAAGATCACAACAGGAGGCATATTTTAGCAGTTTCTGAGAGTGTTATTTCTTTAGAACAACTGTACTTTACCACCAAGTACAGCACTTTTGAACAGGAATGTTTCTTAGAAAACGTGTTTTAATGCAGTTTTTAATTAAAACATTTTTTTCTCTGTCGAAAACCAATTTGAAGTTGAGAAAACTGCCAAGTAGTTTTGTATTTCATTCTCAAGCGCATATTCCTGGAATATACCTTTGCTTACAAGAATGAAGGTTCTCATTCAGTTTTAATTTAGGAAGCCCTTAATTTTTCTTGTGGAGTGTGTGTACCAAAACTGCTGTATGAGAATCTGCTCTTAAAATAATTAAGTGAATTTCACCTCCCCCCCCCCTTAGGGCACATCTAAGGCATATCCTTTCTGTAGATGCAAGCAAGCAAGATAAAACATCTAGAACAGAATTAAAGGATAATACACATACAAATTATTCAGATGTAGCTGATACTCAGCAAGATGTTATGACTGAAGATGTTCTTTCAACATCAAAGACGGATACAGGTAGGTAATCCCGCATTTAAGATTCTAAACATGGGTCAAAGGCTTTACTATTAAGGAGCATTGGCTGGGTTCTAAAGAACCGCTGCTGATTCTGCATACCTTATTGTTTTTTAAACCACATGCTTTTTTCGAAGCTGAGTGGATTTTAAAAGCAGATTACCGTATTACTTGGAGGTTTGCTTATTGCAGTGGGAGCGAGGAGTATATATTTCCTGTCTTAGGAACACCTAAAGTAGCTGTTTGGATTCTGGTCACAGGTAGCAGCATAACATCAAAGAAGTTTCATAATCTTGTGCAAAACTATTTCCTTGCTATGTGCCATAACTGCACTTTTTATGAAAGGTGTCCCTCTGCTGACAGAAGGCTCATTAATTTAGCAAAGCCTCCTGTCAATGGAACAGGGATTGAGGCAATCTTCAGTGAGGCGGCCCCTCAGCCCAAGCTCTGAAGAGTCCCCCTGCCTCCAGAGCAGGTGGCAGTGGAGTTGGGGATTCTTGGGAAGATTCATTTACAATTGCCTTAATCTCTGTTCTGCTGACAGAAGGCTCTATTTGGATCAAAGGTTTGACAGAGGGATATCAACTGGTTTGCAACCATAATGCATTTTTAATTAAACATTTTAAGTCAAATTTGCTGCCTTTAATACTCAGGCATGAGATACTGGGACATAAATGTACATATAGATTTGGCATAATCATTTGGCATAATCAAACGATTCTCACAGGACTAAGTTCTGCAGTTCTCTTTCCCACTCTGCACAGCTTTGGCAAAGTACTTGTACTGAGGTGAAAATGACCTGATACAATTGCCTTTGCTTGTGGAAACAGATTTCTGTTGTAATTCTCTATGTACATGTGTTATTGGTAAACGATGTCTACTTCTGCTGCATCAGTATTATAATTAATAATCATAATTTATTATTATAACTGTTCGTTATAACTGTTCAATCTGATGGACCAATCTGCCAAACCCTACTAAACCATATTTAGCATCTAATTTTTTTCTGTGCTATTCTAGTAACTACTTAAAGCTTTAATGTATGTATTTTTAAGCTTCCCTGCAGAATTGACACATTATTTTAAATTACCAGGTTGGCAAAGTAGTTCCCACTGTCATATGGAGTATGAGAACAGAAATGAAGAGAACATGCAATTTGAAAGTAGCTTACTAAAAAATGTATCTATCCGTCGTCACTACTCCAGGATCAAAACTCAGTATCCATTTGATGTATCTGATGGTAGCAGTCCGGAAGTACTTGAGCAGATAACAGAATGTTGCCAACAAGATGAACCTGGCCCTGAGTCAGGCTTGGTGAAAAATAATGAACAATATGAAGAAACTTACGTTTCTCAAGAGAAACATAAGATAAACACAGACAAAACTTTGGAACAGCCTAATATGTTACCTGAATCAAATACCCCAACAGCAGCCCCCAAACAAACTGATTTTAAAATTGTTGGAGGTTCTCAAACACACAAAGAGAGAGACCAGAAAAGAAAATTGGAAACAAAAACTAGATCCAGGACAAGGTCCAGAAAAGAGAGAAGCCATAATAGGAAGTGCTGTTCCAAAGAAAAAACAGATAGATCAACTGGTTCCAATGATGCTTATGATTTTGTTTTTGCGGAGTGTGTCCATATCACACCTTTCCGACAAAACAAAGTTGAAGAAAATAACATCCAAGAAAAAAATAATGGAGAAGAAACAGAAACTTCTTGTAACGAATCATTTGCTTCAGAAGAGGACTCTGATGATAGTCAGTACGTGCCTTGCATGAAAAGATCCAGGAAAAGCTTAGAATGCACAACTGATGGCAGCCCAAGACACACAAGGCAACAATCAAAGAACGCTGTGAATGAACAGCATGGCAGTAGACCTGAGGGGGAAAACAGGAATACTAAAAAATCTGATAATTCTGCAGATAAGGAAAATGTTGAAAGTAAGTTATAATTTTGTTTTGAAAAACTGTATGTGAGTTAGCATAGAGATACTGACAGCTAACTCTGAAAAGTTTGGAAATCTAAATTTGATCAAACACAATAGGATTTCTCTTTCTTTGGCTGCAAAAAGGATAAATCTAATTTGCTCAAGTGGAATTCCTTTGCAGAAATGGAATGCCACAACCGGATATTTCCTGTAGTTTTTTCTCCACTTTAGAATTGCCAGGAAGAGGGCTAACTAGACCAGCGGTTTTAAACCTTCTTGAGTCCACAGCTCCCTTCACCAACCACATTCTTTCTGTGGCTCCGCTGTGGAAGCCACTTACACTGGGATTGTTACAGGATGCACATAAGTGGGGATTTTCTCATTCTGCCCCCAGCCCTGTTTGGCACAATTTTTGGTGCGCATTTAAGTGGGAGCGCATGTGCCGACTGGAACCCAAGCAATGCCACTGCTTTGCAGGGCTGAGCTGACATATCCCACCTGGCAATCCGTGTCTGCCTTCCCTGAAATTAGCATGCACATAATGGGGGTGGGACAGAGAGCGCAATACCAGATTAAGATCAGAAGCAGAAATATCTTGTCGTCATGGGGAAGGAAACCGAGAAACACAGCACAGGACACACATTCAGACATGCTCCTTTCCTGCAACATTCTCCCTGTCCCCATAAAGCTGGGTGACTGTTAAGGGGGGGGTTGCCGGGGGGGGAGAGGTAGAGAAGAAGAGGGGAGGGATGTTGGAGGTAGAAGGAGTGAGAAACAAAAGGCACTCCTCATTTTTAGGGTTATTTTTAAATCCTTCCTCATAGAACACACATCCAGGCACACACATCATCAAGCTACTTTGCTATTTTCTTGCATTTCTCATGCCCTCTGTGTAAAACTATGGAACTGTTAGTTACTGAAGCTGGGGAGGATTTTTGTTGGGGGAGATTCTAAGAAGATAAGCAGTCATGCAAAAGTGTCTTCACTTTATTTGCCACTTTTATTTCGGGAAGATAATGAGCTGCAAGTTAAATCTGCCGGCTCCCCTAAACATTCCCCAGAAAGGAAGACATAATGCAGGAAGATACAGGCTGCAAGTTAATGAAAGAATGGCCCCCAGGGCTCCCCTAAATGTTCCTCAAGTCCATGGTTCCATAGCACACTGGTGGAAAACCAATGAACTAGACACAAACATGCTCATGTTCTTACATTTTGTCTCCCAGTGAAGAGCACTCACCCTCTGGAGCTTCCCAGAGGGAGAAAGAATAGCCATACTCCTTTTCCTGATTGATTTGCACATCATAAGCTATGAAAAAATGACTAAAAGAAAACACATAATTTGCACACATTTTAGTCTTATAACCTGTAAAAGGTGGGAAAGCAGCATGTGGGCCAGATCCTCAATTCCCCCACCTCCCACAGGCAAACTTTGGAAGTTCAAAGGATTTCCTGGTAACCACCAATCACCCTTTGAACTCCCATTTGCAGGCATGGTTTGAAATCGATTGTTGTCTTCCAACAAGAGCCAAATCTGGTTTTATCATGAATATTGGTTGTTGTCATCTTAAAAATCGAATAAACTTAACATTCTGCAGAATTGATATACAGAGCTTTACCAATATTAAGGTGTTGTTTGGAGCCACAGGAAGAGGGTTTGTTTAAAGCTTATTCATTGCTGACGTTACCCTTTAAACATTTTTCTCCCAGCAGATAAACCATCTAGGGCTCTTGAAAAATGTCATCCCTGTTTCAGTGATATTACCAATTTCGAATCAACTTCTATCCAAAGTAGAGTTTCTCACCCACCGATGAGTACTGGAATAAAAGGTACTCCTCGAAAGAAACGTAGATGTACTGATCGCGTGAGCTATAAGGAACCAAGTCTCAGCAGGTCAGTATATTTGTTTCTAAATGGATATGCACCAGTTTCTTTCAAAAATTTATTGTATAATTTAGTTTTTAGAAATTTGTTGTATTAGTTTAGAATTAAATTTTGAATATAAAATCCAACCTTGCTTATGAATTTAGTTATGAGGCAAAGTAAGAATTACATGAATGCTTTCAAAACTAATGTACTATTTTGCTTTGATAGGAAGCTCAGAAGAGGAGACCCTTTTACAGATAACATCTTTCTGGATTCTCCAATTTTTAAGCAGAAAAAGAGCCGCATGTGTAATTCCCTTAAAAAGAAATCACTGCCCAGATCTAATGAGGTATTTGAATGCGTTGGTTGATTTTAATAACATTTTTAGGGAACAAACCCTTTAACTTGACAATTTAAGTAGTTGTATTGATATAAAGGTAAAGTGTATTTGCTGAAATATCAGTACTGGAAAATCTTAACTATGTTTGTACATAAAACAGCTTTTAGAATTTAACACACCCTGGCCCAACACAACGCATATACAGTTGAAATTTATGTAATATATGAACAACTAGGATTTTATATTAAAACTTGTAAACATCAAATTTGTTGATGTATTTAGTGTTGTTGTTTTTTTCTAGTTTCTTGTTACACAGGAAATGGGAATTTCTTTTGCTTGAAATGTAGATTAATGTAATTCTACTTTTATAGCAAATCTTCAGATTACAGATTTAACTGTTGAAAGTCTCTGTAGTGTTTTCTAAATGATCATATTGAAATAAAATGTGTCAATGTTTTTGAAAAAGATAGCTATTTTAGTTTGCTATCTCAGTGGTGCTATTGTTCCAGCATCCATTCCGTTGTGTTTGTTCTGATGTTTCACTTTAACTGCATAAGGATAGTAGCACAGCTATCTTAAAAAGATTCCAAGGTGCATTCTTACGCAGTTACTTGGAAGTAAACCCTACTGAACACAATGATTCTGAGTAAACATGAATAAGCTTACCCTCTGGCTGTCCTCAATCTACGAGTAGGTTCCAAGGGGTGAATTGGAATGCTCAGTTTATAAGCCAACTTTTTTGTGAACTTCATGTGTGTCTACACACATGAAGTACTGAACAGGTAATGAAGATAGTTTCTTTTGGTAATAGTTGCACTCTTTTCAATTCAGATCTATTCTTGGGGGTGGGGGGGGACCCTCAATGGGTCCACAGGAAAACGGATTAACTACATGGAATAGCATAGTGTTTGGTTCTTACCATCTGAAAGTGATGGTACAATTGTCAGAAAGTCTATTCACACAAGTTAAATATTTCAGGGGTTTTTTATATGCAAAGTACGAAATAGCACACAAGATTAATTTTATACATATAATTTAAAACCATTTTATACCAGAACAATAAATAATTTTACAAATGTAGAATTTCACTTAAAGCATTTTTAAAACACATCGTACTATATAGCTTTATTGCACAATATCTATGAAAATAATCTTTAAATTAGAAACCAAATGTTCTCAATATAGAAGAGACTCTAATTTCAAGACAATAAGAATCTTTGAAAATAACACTTTCACAGGATATCAAGCTTAAGAGGTGATTTTGTTGGCCCAGTTTACAAAATAATTGAAAATTACTACTTAAATACTCTAACACACAGCTGCATCATTGTACCTTAAATACAAAGCCAAATAAATTGATTTTTATATAAAGCACTAAGGCATTTATATGTTACCATTTTGACTTAATTTTGTACCATTACCTAGCAAGGGTAATCTAATCTTAGAATAAACACTACCATAGCCATTTTGAAAATAAATTTCTCTTGTAATTCTGTTTGGCAATTTTTTTACATCAGTTTTGCTAGTGAAATATTTCAGCGCATATAAAAACAATGAAACTAGCTCTTGAATGCCTTTGTATAAATTAGGAGAAAGAAATAAAATGAATACATTTACTTTCTTGGGTGTTGCAGAATTGCTGCCTGCTCACATTCAAACAACTGAATGGCAAGTGAATATTTCCTTCCCTCACCTACATGAATGAAGGTGTAACTCCAATATTTAATGTAACGAGTAGGTAAAATACAGCAGTAATGAACAATAATGTTCTAGTAATACGTCGGTTGAAAATCAGTTTAATGTAACCGAAATAATCCCTATAAAAACTGGGAGAGGTGGATGTGCTCAAAACTACTTTTATGGGGAAGTTCATGAAACCTCTTGACAGTATCAACAGTACTGATCTAGAAAGTGTTGAACACAAGAATTAATTTGTGGTAGCAGCTAGAGAGCAAGCATTCCCATTGGGTAAGGAATATCATATGGGCTAGTCAAATGCACATGTAAATCTGCATGTGCTTTGGTTTCATATGTATGTCAGTCACATCTGGTCAGTGGGGGAGCTTCATGCTCTGGCACCGGGGGGCAGGGTGTGCTGTGGGCAGGGCGCAGGTGGGGGGAGGCAGCCACGGTGGCACCCCACTGGGATTGCACCGCCGGGGGCAGTGCGCTTCCTCCGCCAGTGCATTTGGTGACTGGTGACATCTAGCGTTAGCCTACGTGTGTGAAAATCAAGACTATCTCTTTTCACCCAAGTACTGCAGGACCAAGTGTGACTTTAAGGGAAGAATGGCTTTCCAGGGATAAAGGTATGTAAAAACTTATGCAGACAAAGCATTTGCTGGATTAGGGCATAAAGGTAGAAATGGTTATCGTTTATCTGAATTAAGCTTTTGCTGGCACTACAAAAGTTTTAAAAACTGGTTTGTGACTAGCACAGGTTTTTTTGGAAATGTGACCTAACACAGTCAAAGTCAGATTATGCTACATATTTAGATTTTCTTTGCAAACTCTAATATTAAAGAATCAAATTCACAGAGGAAGTTTGAACCTACTGGGTTTTTTGTATCTTAGAGGATTTCTCTTTCTTTCATAGCACCTTCTTAGTTGAGTGTTTCATTAAAATATATATAAAACTCATTTCCCCCTTCATTAGCATCTTTTGTAAAAAATAAAAAGCTATTTTACAATTTGATACTGCAGTACATTAAGCTTAAACATTCACTGCTTGGAAAAATTTCCCTTTTCAAATCCCCAAACAGTTTGTGCAATACTTCTAATAAAAATGTATTATTGAATACACTGCAAAAGGGCATGCAAGTGTACATTTAAAAACTTTAATAAAATAAACTCTTCTATATTACATGTTTTAAAAGTGCTAGTAAATAAAATGTTTTTTTAAAACACAAATTTCAATTCTATTCAAAGATCAACTGCATATTCTGCTCTTAAATTAGGCATCTTGATTGCATGAGAGGACTGATTACTTGTCAATTAACCCAGCTTCTTTAATTTTTGTGTAGAAGAATTTCTCTAATATATTGGCACACTTGTAGTATTCACTTTCAGGAGGGTTGTACTCTCTGCAGTTGGTAAAGACTCGCTGCAGATCTGCCATGAATAACTTCTTAGACACGTAGTACCTGTTCTTCAGTCGCTCACTCATCGTTTTCAGATCTGTATAAAAACAGAAAAATCAGGTCTTGTTCCTACAATATTTGTATATCCTAGGCTTGAATTTTTTTACTATTGTCATCCTCCCCACCCTCTGCTTCTTTAGTGAAAAGGTCCTGTTTCAAAAGTACCCTTACAGACCTTTTAATTTCTATTTTAAAATGTACATGCTGAAAATAGGCTGGTGGTGAGAGCTCTTTCCCCCATTTTTATTTTATTTAAACCTTGGCCCATGGTGATAACCAGACTACAGTTGGAATCATTCCAGCAAATATGAATTATGGGTTGTGATATGACTGCCACTAGGGGCTACAGTTTAAAAAGTATATTAAAAAAAACCACCATCATGGTAAGTGCCCCCAACCAGCCAGACCTGTGGCTCCCATCCCCTGAAATTAAATCATTTGGGTTGATGAAAATCTCAGTAGCGGAGGGTAGGGCAAAGGTGTTACTGTAAGCTATACATAAAACTGTGATGACCTGGGAATCTGATTCAGAGGCTGAACCGGAGGAATCCCAGCCTGCACAGGAGTCCCCGCTTCCAGGGCCGGCTGAGCCAGGGCAGGGCCTTGAACCTGAAGGGCCCTCACCTGTGCCGGATCCTCAGGAGCAGACACCAGATGAATCCACTCTGGCTCCGGGGGTGATTGAGGACCCATTGCCTGCAGGTGCTCCTCTCCCAGCCCTGTCAGGGGAAGGTGAGATTGCCTCTGGGTCCAGTAACCCTCCAGCCTCTCCAGAGCTGCAGAGGCTCAGGGCAGAGAGGCGGAGGGAACTAGGTTCTCTTAGGAGGAGTGCTCGCCTCCAGGCAAGGAGTGGCGAGTCACCTGTGGGCCGGGACCGCCCTATGCCTCAGAGGAAATAAAGGCCAGTCAACCCAGTCCCAGGTTGCGGGAGCAACATCACTGGAAACCTGTTCCTGCCAGCACCCTGACCCGCTCTTCTACTATCCAAAGTTCTGTTACTACACAGAAGGACTAGGGTAGTCTTTATCTTAAGGGAAAGGTTTGATTCCTGGTATCTCCAGGTAGGGGTGGGAATATCTCTGTCTAAAATCCTGGAGTGCCACTGCCAGTCAGTTAAGATAATACTGAACTAGAAGTACAAATGTTCTGAATCAATATATGGCAGCTTCCTTTTCCTGTTTCCTTTTGTACTATAAACGCAAGAACTGCACTGTTGCAGTGCACTGCAGGAAACTACAGGTGTTTGTGCAAGATTTCATGGAGCAGTATAAATAAGTCCGCCCCCCCCCTTTTACTCTTGGTTTCTGGGAGCAAAGCCTATACACTCAATTTGCTTCTGGTTCATTGGATGCTCTACTTTTTAAAAAGTTGATGGCCTTACCCATGGGGAACCTTATAACTTCATAATAACCAGGAGCTTCTGTTCTCTTCACTGGTTCCATGAATGGCCAAGCGCTTTGATGGCTCTGGTAGAGGGGAGAAAATACACTCATGAAACAACGCACCATAGCGGTAAAAGGTTTCAGAATATTTAAAGAAAATGAATGCTCACCTTGACCTGCTGTAGAATGTTTTTTAGTGTGCTGTAAAGCTGATCTGGATCTTTGGGTTCTTTACTTAAAAAAAAAGAAAAGTAGACAAGATTCAAATGTATGATTTGTTCAGTTTCATAATGCTCTTTAATTAATAAAAAGCAATCACCCACAAATTAAAAATGTATTTTAGTTACTTAGCAATTGTGCAGCATGTATCAATGCTTCAGAGGTACAGTACAGGTAAACTCTAAAAGGCTTTATTTATTGTTGAAAACAACGCTTACCCTTTTTCTTTACTGCTTGGTTTCCAGCCAGTATCTCCTATAAGCAAACAAAAGTGAAGCGTTTAAGAATAAATTACATTAGATTACAAAGTAACTGAGTTGGTGTGGACCTATCACAGAATTATATTGCATCCTTACTGAAATACCAATCAAAAGTAACAGCTATAGTAATTCCAAGTCCACCTAGTTTGCTTTAGTCAACACTCCCAACATTCAATTATATGTTCAAGTATGTCTAAGTAGGATAAACCACAAAATCCTGTGGACCGCCCTGAGATCTTTTGATGAAGAGCAGTATACAAATCTGATGAAGAAATATTTTTTTAAAAAAATTGACTAATTTATCCATTCATCCAATAATCTAATCCTACATGTCCCTCCCCAGGCTATGTGGCAAACCGCTTTTGAAACTGAGAGGACTTTCAAACACAGTGGAGTATGGCATGGGGTTCTGCTATTCAAAGTTGGGGAGAATAACAACTGCAATTCTATTCAGTTATTTAGGAGTATGTCCCATCGCACTAATTTATTCAGATGCAAATCCCAACGGACAGCATCCATTGCTGCTTTCTGCAAGCTGTAGCCCTTGTCTATTTAGAGGCCTTTCGTTAATTCTTCCCAACCTGGAAAAGGTTTTTAGGGGGGGCATATGGGGACTGCAGCATAGAGGAAGGGGGCAGGAGCTGCTTGCTCTGTTGCAGATGCAGGCTTCTTGTGTAACTGGATGCTTGCTAACAATCCCATGTGAATTTTCTTTACAGAATTGAGCCGCGCTCTGTGGGACCTACTTCTGAGTAGGTTTAGGACTGCATTGAAAATCTGTGTAGAGGCAATGATCACTTTGCGCAGCGGTTCCTGACCCCTGTGCGTGTCGGTGGAACACACATAAGCCTACCCCCTTTTCTGGCCACTTCTGCGTTGCAACAATGTGCAGTTGTGCATATACTGGACAAGCGTAAAAAGTCGCTGCCTGTACAAGATAGCAGAACACAAAAAATCTAATGGAGTAAGCACTGGCTGTACAGTACGGCATAAAAGCCTGCGGCTACAAAAATAAACCAACGTGTGCATAAAACACCACAGAGCCTCAGATTCAAATATAATCAACTACTTTTAATGCATTATTTCAAAAGTGGTATAGAATTGTTATGAATAACTAGAAGCAAGTCACTTCAGCAAAAGAAATTCTCAAGTTTAAACTGAAAAAGAATGAACCCAAAGATAACTGATGTATGATGGTACATACTAATTCCGGGAATGCTTTCTATGGGAATCTGCCGTACACCATCTTTGAAACAAGAAAGGCCGGGATAAACTTTCCGAATCTGAGCTTGCTTCCTTTCAATCAACTTTTTAATAATCTGCAACGAAAGTAACACAGAAATTATACTTTTGGGGTGAAGGAAGTAGGTGCTGCACCAACAGGCATAGATGAGTAAAGGGGCATTAGAGGTGCTTAGGATTTCTATGGATCTAGGTGGCCTTCTCACACATCAGGAGCAGGCTTGAGTCACATCACTGTCTGCAGTGTGATGCTTATCCATGCTCTACTGAAAGCATGGCTGCTGCACAAAACCAGTCGCCTCCAGCTAAAGATGAACCACAACTAGGGACTTCACTTAGGTGTGTTTATACATCTCAACTTTCTTCCATCAAGGTGGCAAGCATGTGGTTCCCAGGTAGTCTCCCCATCACTCTGACCATGCTATGGGACAATGGCATTCGAGGACTTTTGTACACCAAATTAAAAACAGGTTACACTGTCGGATTAAAAATTAAGAATCTTCCGCTTTTCATTTTAAAAGCTGCTTTTTTATTGTTGCGAGGCAGCCTTTGGTAGTAGGGCTACCTGGTCCATGGAACAACTATGCTAGGCGTGGTTAACCTCTGCCCCTGCCCCAAAGACCCCCTGAGAATTTGGTGGCTGCAGGGGCACAAAAAAAACACCTTCACCCTCCCTCACCAACAGCACGGGGGCTCTGTCGTTGAAAGATGGAGCACTTGGCATAGGCTTCTGTTGCTGGGATGGGTGGAGAGTAATGTGGGGAATACATGGAAAGTTGTCCTGAGCTTGCCAATTGGGGGTCATGGGTTCAAATCCCACTCCTGCCATTGTTTGTGTATATGTGCTAAAGTAGAGTGGACGTTTTTTCATCACACAAACTTTTTTTGCCGCTGCTATGTGGCTCTCACAAGAGGTCCCCAGAAGGCAACGCTGTCCTCTGGTTGAAAAAAGGTTAGCCACTCCTGTTCTACAATCCTATGCATGCTTACTCAGAAGGAAATCCCACTGTGCTCAACCGAGCTTACTCCCAGGAAAGTGTGCATAGGATTGCATAGGATTGCAGCCTTAAATAGAAAACTATTTATAAACGGGGGGGGGGGGGTCAAAAATTCTAGTAAAACCTTTTTATCTGTCCAGGCTTTTTGAATTACTGTTATTTTTTTTACCTGGCTAAATTATTTTATTCTTCTCAAATTTCATCAGTCTCATTCTGAGAGCACTGCAGGCGCTGACAGTGACCCAACGGGATCAAATTTGAGCTACTGGGGCCAATTCAGGGTGGAATATAATTCAAGAAATAAATAAATGTTGCTGTATTTTTGTATAGTTGAGCTGTGTTTTAATGTTGTACAGCAAATGGGGAAAAAATCTCTTTTGAACGAAGGTGCAATTTATATATTCTTCTGATAAAGTAAGGCTGGCTTATTACACAACGAGAAGAAAACCCACATTTGTGTACCAAACTGCCAAATTAACACTTCACTACTTTCCATTTCTAACAAATATCGTTCCATACATCAATATTTTTTGCCTGTAAGAAAAGGAAAGGAATGCTTTCCCATTTCCAAAGCTATTCAGAACAAGCCCCTCTGTCAAAGTTGTGCAATAAACCTTATCTCTAAGAAATACTTTCGGGGCAGGTACTAGTAATTTGTGTTTTAAAAAATAATAGAAGAAAATAAACATTTGGTTTCCTTTCTTTCTTTCTTTTACCTCTTTCTGCTTCTTAATGATGACTGAGAATTCAGTGTAAGGGATCCTTGGGTTTAGTTCACATCCCATTAAAGTTGCTCCTTCATAATCCTTGATATAGCCAACGTATTTTGCTTTTGGTACTTTTATTTCTTTTGAAAACCCCTAAGGGAAAGAAGAGTCATTGTCAATGCACTGTGTTCACCTGCTTTCCAGCAGCCTTCTGGGACCACTGTGAGGTTCGTCCATCGTCGTCCCCACCCCCGTGGAAGCACAGAGTGACCTTTTGCCTCGTGGGCTTTCAGACCACAACTCTGCAGCCCAGATGAACCCAGATGAATACACAGTTCACCAACTTACACACTACTGAAATACACATATGCCTGCAGTCACACTATATACCACAGGGCCCCTTTTAGATTGAGTTCACTATTTACCTCTGATTTCCAAAGTTGCCCTGCGAGCTACATAGGGCCTCAGGAAGACCTCAAAAAGGAAACAATGAAAGAAACCCAAATGGCATATAGATATTCCAAAAACCTGTGCAATAAAATTAAAGGGGAAAGATCCCTGGTGGAACTTCAGTAGATGTGGATATGGTGCCTACGACTGACAGCAGTTCTACAAGGAAGGAGAGGTGAGTTAAGTTGAGTGCCCAAAGGCAGAGACAAAAATCCCGCACTGGTTCAGCTGCCCTCTCTCCTCCTTGATCTTTTGAAATGGAATGCATTAACTGCTACTCTCATGTGCATATTCTTGAAATATGCTTTGAAGAATTAGAGTATATATCCAGTCCCTGTTTGGAGGAAGGAGAGCGGTCACTCAACACATTTTTTTTCAATGTAACAGCAGAGCACGATTTCAACAGGGAAGTTTGGCATTAGGTCATCATTCTATTGCATAAGAGCAAGCATGATACCCATTTAAAAATGTAAATGCCCCGCAAATTGTGGATGGGATGGGGTGTCGCTTGTTAACAACTTTGGCCTAAGGCTGTAACCCTATACATTAATTATCTGAGATTGAATTCAGTGGAATATACTTCTAGGGAGATATACTGTACACAGGATTGTGCAGTAAATTAAAAGTGTGTTTGGGAAATTCATTCAAAATACAGAATGCTCTGTTAATAATGTTCTCTGCCATTCCTTGGAAAACCTACTTATTAACAATATTTCTAATTGGACCTAACAAAAATGTTTGCAGGACACTTTACAAAGTATTAGGAACACAGGAATAAAATAATTCTGTGGAACAGGAAAAAATGCAAAATGTGAAACAATGTGAAAGCAACAGGAGATTGTACTTAATTCTGGAGCTAATTCCTGTTAATTCTCCAGTTAATAGTTGGTGGGACACAAATTTCTTCCTCCCAGTTGTCTTTTGAGAAGCAGGTGAAAACATACAGATCTTTGAGTGAAGTGTATCCCATAATTCTGGGGCCACCACAAAAAAAACAACAAAAAACTGGCAGATTACTACCTTACCTCCTTAGAGAATGAAATCCAATTTATGGCTCTGGCTATAGCAGGAGAACTTAAAAGCCACTTCACCTGCCTGATAGTGACTTCTTTAGGATGATTTCCCACCACCATCCAGTGATGTCTAGTATTGGTTACTAAGTGACTGTTCCCTACCAGCCCCAGATACACTGTTGGGTGTATGGGACTGGTGCTAAAACTTTATCCGATGCAGAAGAGTCACATGATAGCTGCACTAGACAATAAAGCTCATCAATGGCTTTAGGAAGCAGGCAAAGCATGGGTTTACATGCACCGCTCTTCAGATTCAAGGAATAACAACGTTTTCCGCTCAGACATTTGGTCACCGTCCACCTGAAAGACTTCTCCATCTTTGCAAACCGTTCTTAAAATTTCAGTCCCTCGCACAAGATTAAAAGCACTGTCTCAGGGCTACTCACTTGCTTCTTGAAGTAGCCAATTGCATATTCATCTGCGTATGTGAGGAAGTTGAGAATATTGTGCTTAATGTGGTACTCCTTCAGGTGATTCATTAGGTGAGTTCCATATCCCTGCACAGAAATTAGGAGGACAATTTAATTTCTGCGAAATGCAACAAGCAAAAAACCTTGAAGCTCATATGTAAGAATCTGAGGACAAAATAACTTTAATCAAAGAAACATATTGGGACAGCAGGAATGCTGTGTGGGTGCCGAATAACATGCTTCCGACTTCCAGGGTGAAGGGCTGCTGATTTTCCCTTTTCAACTTCACATGCACACTGAATTTTGCTTCAGAGCCCAGCCTCTCGAGAAGCTTTAGGGTAGAAGCTCTCAGGCCCTGCAATGGGACGGGAAGTTTAAATGTTCTGCTGTGTGTGCCAAGTCTGCACAAAGGCCTTTGGGCCCCAGACCGAATATTTAGACCTGGAATCGACTACCCTGTTCTGCTGGCAGAAGCCAGTGGAAGGACTCCCGCTAGTTCAAAAGGGCTTTCCCTGCTCTCAGAACTGACGGAAGGATCTCTTCAGCACTACACTGAAATCCACCCTAAAAGTTTTTCCTGGGTGTTCAAAGTGCATCACATATATTATCTCAGTAAGCATTTCAAAAGAAGCTATCCCCATATTTCTGGTGGAGACTGAGACTGACAGAATAGCGATTTCATGGCTAAAGTCGAGATTTCAACCAGGGATTTTCCAGTTTTGCCGTCTATTACTATCATGAAGTCTCTCTCCGCTATGAATACACTTTTCTGCAAAATATGTCCTATTTAAAGGGGTTTTTTATTTTGGGTATGTATCAGCTAAAATGAACAGCAAAATAACAAAAACAACAACATTCTAATGGTGCATATTATTTTCCTGCCTAATGCTCCCACCCACCACGTAAGTAATCTGCATTGACTGAGGAGGAAACAGAATAATTTCTGTGGGTTAAGAAAGGGTTAACTGGGTTGGGTAATGATCACGAGCTATGACGAAGGCAGGAGAGCAGAATTGTGGAACGATGTATTTAACCAGTGACTGACATAGAAACTTAACTTACCGTATTTTTTGCTCTATAAGACTCTTTTTCCCTCCTAAAAAGGGGAAATGTGTGTGCGTCTTATGGAGCGACTGCAGGCTGCGCAGCTATCCCAGAAGCCAGAACAGCAAGAGGGATTGCTGCTTTCACTGCGCAGCGATCCCTCTTGCTGTTCTGGCTTCTGAGATTCAGAATCTTTTTTTTCTTGTTTTCCTACTCCAAAAACTAGGTGCGTCTTGTGATCTGGTGCGTCTTATAGAGCGAGAAATATGGTGCTTACCACCACCCATGTACATTAGTTGTGGAGAGCTCCACGTGTTGCTGAAGTAAAATTCCCATCATCCCTGGCCATTGGCCATGCTTGCTGGGGATGACGGAAGCTGAAGTCCAGCAACATCTGGAGGGCCAAAGGTTCCCCACATCTGGTGGGGAAGGACAAAGAACAGATGTCGGCGGTTCCTGCCCTAAAAGGCTCACAATCTAAGATATATGCAAGCAAGCATCAGAGGAAGGTGGGGAACAAAGGCGAGGGCAGAATAATATGCGACTAGTTCAGTTACACTGATATTGACTTCGTTACATGACTGAAAGGCATTCCAGAAAAGGTGAATTCTGAGTTCCTCCTTTGTGGTTCATTTCATGTGATAAGAGGCATAGCTGAATGCCTCTTAGAGATGCATGGATTCATGGTTCTGGCTCTCTGCTGATAGCCAGACTACACTTAGGAGAATGGCACAACGGTTGAGACAAAAACGCAACACATTTTCTTCTTTTTACAAGCTGAATTTCCAGGCTTTTTTAAATTTGGCAACCTTTCTACAGCTGGCATTTATTTCTGCATCCAGGCACTTTTTGGCATGTGCCTGCTGTGGGAGCACCCTCGCCGCCTATGGGGCAGATGTGCAGTTGTTTCTGTTGGCTCAAAGTCAGGGGAAAGGCTGTGTGCTAATCAAATGGGATGTGCCCCTACACAATGCAATTATGCCTGCATATTGTACAGTGAATTTTGTGCCTTTCCCTGCCACTGACTTTGTCCTTACCTTGACTTGTTCGTTAGAAGTCACAGCGCAGAAAACTATTTCTGTAAATCCTTGAGACGGGAACATTCGGAAACAGATGCCGCCAATCACACGGCCGTCTTTGATCAATGCAAGGGTCTTGTGTTTCCTGGAGTTATATACATTTTATGTCAGGCTTGTTTCACAGCGAGTGATGTATAAGCATTATCATATCTCACATCCACAGCTAGAGCAGCAATAAATAATAAAAGCATTTGATGCAAAGACCTGACGCCAACTTCATGCTCTGCACAGTCGGTAAATACAAGATCTTAGCAATATATTACATTAAAGAGAAACAAAGCTGCTGATTTACTTTATTTAAAAAGTAAAGATGCCCAGGAAAGTAATTATTACCGCGTTTTCCAACCCCCTTCCAAACAAATATCTGAACGTCCTATCATACAGTTCTGTATTATGTTTTCCTACATTATAATGAAGAATTACTTGTTTTTTCAAACTGAGGAACAGTTTTGAATTCCCAGCACGAAATTATCATTGTAACAACCACAGGTGCACATATAAAACAACAGTCCTCTTCTCCCCCCAAAACAACAACAACAACAACAATATGTTAACAGTGGGGCAGGTTTTTGAAACCCAAGTTTGGTGAAGATATTAGACTCCAAAAATAGCAACGAAATACAGATGCTGTTAAGCAGGTGGAAAGAGGCTTTCAAAGAACAGCTAAGGAGACATTTTTATTGGCTGATATTAGAGAACCATAATCTACAATGCAGTAATATCTAAAATAGACAAATATTAATTTATATCAATCAATGTCCTGGTTCTTACATAATGCTAGCCATGGTTTGTCTAGTTCAAGTGTGATATGTTTGAATGCCTGAATCCAGTCCAAAATGGCTTCTTTATCTTGCAACAAACCAAAATGTGAAGTCATGGTTTGCTATTTGCTTAAGAACCATGGATTATTTTGGCTATAGTTTGGCATTGTGCCAGAATCTAACAACCTTGTTTAACCAGAGTTTGTTTGGCCACCCACAAACAGTCACCAGGCTACAGGGTGCACAATGCAGGAACAGCTAGAAAATAAACTATCTGTGGGACTACGAATGGGTTCATTGAGCAAACCATGGTTTAGTGTTACATAGTCAGTAAGTGTAAATACTGGTGCTTAAGCCTTACTTTTCAGTCTAGCCAAGCTTTGTGGGATTGGTCTATTTTATTACTGACTTTTTCCATTTTTTTATGTTGGCAGAAGCCACCTGATATATCGAGCTTTCTTTGCTCATTTCCTACATATTTCATTATATCATAAATAAAAACGGAGAACTGTATTTTTTCATGTTGTGAACTGCCTTTCATATCTGGCAGACCTGCTTTTATTGTTCATCTTTACCTTTCTTTTTCTGCTCTGAAGATTGCATCCACGCACCACATAAAATCTGAAAGCATGCTTTTTCTAGAAGCCAAATTTATCCAATATAAAGTATTGCCTTTCTCAATCTACCTTTCCCATGGAGAGGGGAGGAAAAACTTACGGATCAAAGACTAGACGAGTAATATACTCTTTCGGCATTCTGGGTAGCTGATGTGAGAATACATTCTGTAAGCCAACCAGCCACATCATGATTTTCTTATTTGGCTTCTGATTTAGGGAATTTCCAACTACGTGAAATTCAATCACTCCCCTGCGCTCTTCCATCCTCGCTGCTTCATCCCGGGCTGAGTGTGCAGATAGAAAATTAGTCTGCTTTATGAAAGGAAGAAGAAAAAAGAAAAAAGGTTCAGTATACATTTGAGAATTTTGGCTACTTTGTTTTCACACCTGGAAATGTGTTCCATCTGTTTTGACAGAACACATTTCTAAGTGTGTTAGAAATTCCACTGAAAAACAACAGAATTTGATTACAATGGGACTAATTTCACTGGATTAGTCCCATTAGAGACATGGTGTGATCCCGTGACTTATCTTGATAAGGTGAACTAATCAGCTCCCTTTCTACGTACAGTGGTACCTTGGTTGCCAAACTTAATCCATGCTGGGAGTCTGTTCGACTCCCGAAACCATTCAAAAACCAAGGCGTGGCTTCTGATTGGCTGCAGGAGCTTCCTGCACTCAACCGGAAGCCACGGAAGCCACGTCAGACATTCGGCTTCTGTAAAACGTTCGCAAACACTCACTTCCGGGTTTCCGGCGTTTGGGAGACGATTTGTTTGACAACTAAGCCTTTTGGGAACCAAGGTACCACTGTATTAGCAATGTTGTTGTTTCGTTTTAAATGAGCTCTGATGAAATTCAGAATTCACACTTAAATATTTTACCGTTCCACGCCACCTATTCTATAAGAGAAGCCTTTTTTATTTAAGCATTTCATAGTTGCTATTTGCAGGAAAGGTATCAGTTTGTGATAACAGGAAGAACATCATGGCAGGAAGGGAGCTGCTGTTAATCCATGTGAAAAACACTCAGCTGTATGGACCAATGGTTTAATTCGGTTTAAGGCAGCTTCCTATTCCGTGGGCAGTATTACGTGTCACACTGAATTATGATATTCTGTTGGGAAAGGGAACAAATGCATTGCTTGAAATAAAAGGAAGCTAGGCGTGACAAAACCAACAGACAACTTCTAGTTCAGAGGTTGCCAACCTTACGGGGCTGATGGGCACATTTGCAAACTGGAGAAAACTATATGTCTCACCTCTGGACCGAGCATTGCCGCTGGATCTGTAATGGTTGACATCACTTCGTTGATGAGTTCAATAGGAATGTCTCCTACAACTCTTGGCTTCTTAGCATCCTCCACGGAATAAGGCTCATTGCTTTTTCTCTTCTCCCCTGGATAATATAGCAACAGCAAATGAAATAATAATCTAAACTACTAAAGAAGCTATAACTCTGTCAAAAGGCAGACATTCAAAGAATGGGAAAATGCCAAATTATGTTACTCCTAAGAAATGCAATAAATCAATATTTTAGTGTAGCAGCATCCACACTTTGGAACTCCCTGCCTAGTGACATCAATCAGGTGCCTTCGCTGGACCCTTCTGGGTTCTGCCTTCTCCGTGGAAATAAAAAGCCTCTGAGCAGTTTATGATACCAGGATGAACACCCCAGCAGATTAGAGGGCCAGCCTAGCCCAGTCCGAAGGAGAAAGTTTGCTTCTCCAACCCAAAAAGAACATTCAGCTCTAACGGCCAGTTTCCCTGGCCCCATCTGATACCAGGGGAACTCACAGCTTCTGGATTGTGTGGGTCTGATTATATCCATGTGCATTATTGAAATCCATTCTAAGGTGCCTTAAGTAGAAGATGAGTTACACTTCTTATAAATAAATATGGACAAATGATAGTTTTGGGTTGCTGTGTTTTTTTTCTAAAGTGTATATAAACACCTACATGTTGTGCAACACAAATTTAAAAATAAAAATTATCACTACTTTGCACAAAATGGGGTGTTATAGCCAATGCCAGTCCTGCTCTGCATAGGCCCACTGAGAGTAACAAACACCACAAACTCATATCCATTAATTTCAATGGATCTACTCTAAGTAGGACTAGCCCTGGATAAATCCCTAAGTTCTTGTCCCGTGGAGTATACAGGCATTTCCTATTTGTGACAAAAGTTGCTTGTCTCCAAGCCTGCCTTTTTCCTCTGCGGTGTAAGAGAAATTGCACACAGAACTATGTGTAGTTATTTGATTCTTTTCTCATTGTCCCAACCCCCAATACAGGGGAGCTGCTGAGATGGAAGATGAGGTTGGATGAACAGCTCCTGAACCCTATTCTTCCTGTACTTCTTTCCCATTGAAAATGCTTCTTCCTGCCTCCCTCCCTCTCTGCAGCTGCATTTATCCCTGCTGAAGGAGAAGACACAGATATATGGCTGCATTAAGAGTAGATGTCTCTTCTGGTTCATGAATCAACAAAAATGGCAGTTAAGCTTCCATTGTATAACGTTTTGCACATATGGCATTAAAAGCTGCAAGGAGACAGACTGGCACTTTAGGGCCAGGATCAGCTAAAAATAGCTGCATTTTGACTTGCTTCATTAACTGCTGGGCGGGGGGGGCGTGTTGCAGAATCAAATAACTTGGAAGGGGAGAAACGCTTTGTCAATTCAGAATGAAAGTTTTTAGATGAGCTTTGATTTTCCAAATTGCTCCTGAACAAAACATGGGCTTCAGAAGGTGCTCGCTGGAGGCACACGAAACATGTATGTGCTTGAAGTCAGATCACTTGAAGCAACAAGCATTCACCACACCTCTCTGGACAATTTCAGTTGAATTCTTGCAGCCCAGTCCTTGTTTCACGACATTCAATAGGCCATATGTCATAGCAAGCCTTCTTAAGAGATTGTGAAGTTCAGATTTGCCTGGGCTGCGAAGGGCATCCTTTGTCTCTTATCTCCAACAGGTATTTCAAATGTACGGGGGCTAATATCTGCTGAGAGCTGAGGGAAAGTCACTCTGCACGTACTCAGGGCTTATCTACCTTTACCTTTCACCCTGCAATTTCCAGGCAGAGATCTGCACTTTAATGCTCTGTGTCTGAGCATCCTCTCCCCTGAACTTTCCCCACCAAAACCTGCTCTTTAAAACTGAATCATAGCAAACGTCAATTTGAGTTTTCTGCAGACTGGTGTCTACACTGGTTGGACACACACAGACCTGGGAAGCCCAGACCACGGCTGGAAAGAGCGGAAGAAAGTTAAGTGTGGATAAGCCCTCATTTAGTTGCTTCACATGTCTGAGGGTTGAGCCCTGCCAAAGGGGTAAAAGTAAAGGTAAAGGACCCCAGTCAAAGGCGACTATGGGGTTGCGGCACCCATATCGCTTTCAGGCCGAAGGAGCCGGGTTTTGTCCACAGACAGCTTTTTGGGTCATGTGGCCAGCATGACTAAACCGCTTCTGGAGCAACAGAACACTGTGACAGAAACCAGAGTGCACGGAAACACCATTTACCTTCCCACCACAGCGGTACCTATTTATCTACTTGCACTGGTGTGCTTTTGAACTGCTAGGTTGGTAGGAGCTGGGATAGAGCAACGGGAGCTCACCTAGTTGCGTGGATTAGAACTGCAGACCTTCTGATCAGCAAACCCAAGAGGCTCAGTGGTTTGGACCACAGTGCCACCCGTGTCCCCTACCTGCCAAAGAGACTGGGTTTCAGAGTTGGGTCCTGGTCAACCCGACTGATAGTTAAGCCCTCTAAATAGCATGAAGCAAAACTAACAGCAGACACCAATACTGTAGTACAATGGCTAGAACCTTTTTTGTTGCATAACCTATCAACGTGGGGCATCTCCGACAGCTTTATCTTGCTCAACTTCCATTCTATTCAATGGGGTTTGCTCGCAGAAATACCATGCAGATTCCCTAGCTTGAGCACAAAAAAAGCTAGAATCCCATTGCTCTTCACGTTACCTAGATTCGGGTCCAGACTAGAAGCAGCCTTGCAAGCAGGACTCATACTTCCACCACTGGGTTGCTCTAGAGAGGAGGGGCTTGCACTGTAAGGAACAGACCTTACCACAGGGGGGCGGCTGATAACTGCAAGGAGACAGAAAGAAAACAACACTGAATGTAGGAATGATCAGCACTAAGTAGAGCCCCCCTGAAGCTATTTACATGTTCAGGGAATCCTCCAGTTGGTGTTAATGGGAGCTTTTCTTGAAATGCAAATAGCAGCTTCAGAGAGGGGATTGTAGTCAGGAAGAGAAAGGGTGAATTTTCCCATTCCCCACCCCACAGGCAGCTCAGGCTGTCCCAACAGCTGCTGTTTGCATAGCATCCATGTCATTCTGTCCTGCACCACATTACATTTACCTGTCTGGATGCCTAGTTGGGCACTTCGAGAAGAAGATGCTATGAAATCTGGATCCCAGATAGGAGAACTTTGACTGTACACCTCTTCCTCCAGCATGGACAGGAACCTTAACACAGGAATTGAGGCAGCATTAATAGATGGGAGTTTTATCTACCAAGAAAAACATACCTTGCTTCATAATAATAATTATTTCAGAAAGCTATCAAAACAGGAACAAGCTGAACAAGCAAAAAACACTTTTGGAAAAATGGTCCGTTGCAAATTTCTGATGAAATCTAATAACAGTTGAGAGAAAAAGCACAGTACTGATGTGAAATCATTTGCTTATATATCTAATGCATTTGTTAGATGCTTATAAAAATTCTTGAGCTACTCTAGCTGGCGTTACTACTCACCACAACTGCCAACAATTGTTGTCACCACCGTGTTTTGTTTTTTTAAATTCCCCCCTTCTCTACAGTCTATAAAGTCATTTACAGTATGATCCTATCCTTGTCTACTCAGGAGTAAGTACATTTCAGTTCAATGGTAAGTGGGTACAGGGCTGCAGCCTTAGAAGCTCATAAGTTTGTTTTGGAGTATATTCTATACCAGGGATGAGGAACCTAAAGCCCTCTAGATGTCATTGGGCTCTAACTGCCATCAACTTCAGCCAGCATGGCCAGTTCTCAAAATAGGAGTTGTAGTCCATTAGCATGAGGTGGGAGGCTTGGGTTTCTCATTCCTGCTTCAGAACCATTAGAAGTGAGCTTTTACTTCTGTCCTGTCCCATCCCATTGCCTGGGGCTCGTTCATGGAGGTACTGCCTTCAAGGTCACAACAGAAAATCTAGGAACATTTATGCTAGAAGATACTGGAAAGCCTTCACTATTTAGGCCTGTAAATACCTTTAAAAAATCTGAACAAACATTTAAAAGAAGTTTATGCTGCCATTATTCAGATCCTGCTAGGCAACAGATCACATTTCATGAATAATACTAGAGAGCTTCCTTTGAAACATCGAAATATCTGACCGGGCTATGCATTAAGATGATAATCATACAATATTAGAAAACCCTCATTCTATTAAGGAGGTCTGTCCTTGAGGTCTGTTGAGAATTCTGCTTTGAAAAATAAGAACTCGCTCAGAATTCTAAACCGAAGTTTGACCAGCTGAGTCACTCGTTTTGTGTGGAAATATTGCTCACAGCAAGAATGATTATTTTTTTAAAAAATGATTTAACATTCATGTGAGGCTGCAAGCCCCAGCAAACTCAGGGGGGCTTCTTTTAAAATAGATATTGCATGGGAATGCACTAAACCATGGTTTATGACAGCAGGAGAATTTTATTTACCTCATGTCCTACCTGTGGCCTTCCAAATGGCTTCTCTTTGGCCACTGGCGATGCTGGACTAGAGAGGTCTTTGATATGATCCAGCACAGCTCTTCTTATTACATCTCGACTACAGACCTCTGATTTAAAGTCGGTTAAAACACACCAGGGAAATAAACCCGGGTCGCATGGTTCAGATGTAAGACTGAACTCTGGATTAATATAAACCAAGCTCTCCACACCAAACTCAGCACTTGAAAGCAGAGCAAGAGGTATGTGCGTCCTCTGTGCTCATTTACAGTTTCATGTGCCGTGGTTTCACGAAACCCTCAATGATTGTCTGAACTGGGCCAATCTGTCTCTGATGCAAAGCCAACAAAATCACATTACTAACACAACATCATGACAGTCTCATTCAGGTTGATTTGCAGCGTAATTCCAAGATGCATTAGTCAACTATAATTGCCTTCAGTGTGGTTGGAAATATGGCATTTGTTGTGATTATGTCACTGCGATCAGACTCAGGTACACCCTAACTAATCCCTAGTCCAGTCTTTACCCAACCTGGTGCCTTCCAGATGTTCTGGACTCCAACTCCCATCAGCCTCAGCCATCAAGATCAATGGTCAGGGATGGTGGGAGTTGTAGTCCAAAACATCTGGAGGGCACCAGGTTGGGGAAGGCTACCCTAGACTCTCAAAGACCAAGTGGATATAAACAAATTCTGAAAGAGAAAGAAACTGTTCCATGAGATGGCGCGAAAACAGCCAGCTCATCAAAAATGTCACAGGGCTGGTTATTTTAAAAAGAAAAACCCTTAATAATTCTCATAGAACAGTTTCTTTCACTTTCACAATTTTTGTTCCCACACCCTTAGTTCTAAGAGAAGCAAGCCTAGATAGACAGGCATAAAGATCTCTCTTTATCTTTATCCTTATCCTATTTGTTCTCTGAAAGATCCAAGCGTGTGGAAGCCTTGCAACATTAGATATTTAACTCATCTCATCAGAGACACTGCTTTGCCAATGTTTCTTCATGATGAAGCAGTCACTATTAAAGAGCTGCATGTTACTGCTGAGCAATTTGTTCTTTGCTAAACCGGCAGCTTTAAAAAAAAAAGGTAATTACATGGTACCTTTTGCTATTGTCCCACTAATGTGTTTGAAATGCAAGCAGTCATGAATAAATTATTCCTGTTACAGTACAATTATTATGTAAACTGACATCTTCATGGCTTTCCCCACCAAGCTGCACGGCAAGACACACTACTTATAAAGTCACAAGCTATGTAATGCACTGCACTGTGTTGATAGGTCTAAAAATGCAAGCGAGTAGCTTCTGCTAAATTATTGAAAATGAAATCAAGGGAAACAATGGATACTTGAACTCATTAGGGTACAAAAGACCACTTTCAAATCCTACCACACAGACACATAAACTAATACAGCATAAAATATTTATATTAAATGATGTCTTTTGAATAACTCTCTCTAACTCTCTCTCTCTCTCTATCTATATAATATGCAATGAAATGCAGCCTGTTAAAGGCTAAAGCGAATTATCCTCACATACATTAAACCACAACTATGGTTTAAGATGGTGTGGCAAAGCTGGCAAATTGCTGTCCACCCATGAAGTTTTGGACCTTTGGAGCTCATTTTGAGTCCTGATCAGAAACAATTTCAATCCAATCCTTGTGGAGTTAAATCTTGGGTTATGAATTTCATCAACTTTAACAGCAGGTCAATTCCAGAAATGCCTGGCTTGGCGTATACATTTTTGCTCGGTGAACAGAAGGAGCTTCTGTTCACTTGCAGGACCGCTTTCCAATGAGCGGAAGCTTTCTCCAGCCGCACAGTGAAAACTCAGCCAATGTTTATCACATAACACATCCATTATACATATCTTAAGAAATTCATTAAGATCACTTAATTGAAAGCTAGACCAAATTTCAATGAGATTTTTAAAAATATTTCTTTCACTGCATTCTTATCCTGCTTTTCTGCCTATGCCCAAACAGAACCACTTACAAAGGCCCACTTCACACGTAACACTAAGCCAAACATGTCTTAGTGTAAATGGGGGGAAAGTGGGATTCCCAGAGCTAAGATAGCAGCCACAGCCTTCTTTCCCCAGGGCCTGGCACTACTCAAAGCTAAGCTATGGTTTGATGTAGCACTACTTCCAAACCCAGGCTCATGGATTGTCTCCTGCAAACCACAAAAGGCAACATGTACGATTCTACTGCATGACTACTGCCGTGTGTTGTGCATAGGGCTGCCTCTGAAGATGGTACAGAAACCTGAGCTCGTGCAGAATTCAGTGGCCAGGTTCCTCAATGGAACAATAATAATATAATAACAACAATAATAATAATTTATTATTTGTACCCCGCCCATCTGGCTGGGTTTCCCCAGCCACTCTGGGTGGCTTCCACAGAGACCAAAAATACACTAAAACAAGACGGTTTGAGCATATTGCACCAATGCTGGCCTGACTGCACTGGCTGCCAATTAGTTCCCAGGCGCAAAGAGCTGGTTTTGACTATAAAGTCTTAAACGGCTCAGGACCGCAATACTTCAAGGACCGCCTCTCTCCATGTGAACCAACCTGGACCCTGAGATCATCATCTGAGGCCTTCTTTGCGTTCTGCCAGTGTTTGAAAAGGAAAAGGTTTTGACCTCCTTTGCCTGGTCCTCAGACCCTAGTCGGCACAGAGAGTACTTGAGAAAGAGTACTTTGCAGAATGCTGATTTTATTCTAAAAAAAAGTCTTCTCCAACTACGACCTACATATCATACATAACTATGAACTACATATCAAACGCAGCCAACTTCCTACCATCCAACCAACCCACAACACACACAATCAATAACCACTCTATATATTTATAGACATAGGTAGGTAAAGGTTTGCATGAGTCATGTCGGTTTTGCCGATTCATTGTAGGCCGCTGACTCATGCTGACTCAGTTCTTTTGTATTAAAGAAGGGGCGGCTAATTTTAAGCCGTGACATGTTCCTCCTCCTCAGGAGGTCCGGAGGGTGTCAACACAAGGAAGGGCCTTTTCTATTGTGGCTCTCCATTTGTGGAATGCTTTCCTCAGATAGGTTTGGTCTTCATGATACACCTTTAAGTGCCAGGTGAAACCTTCCTCTTCAACCAGGCCTTTGGCTGATTAACATGCGATACCCTTTCAAAGGTTTTGTGGGATGTGGAGTTTATCAGTTTGTTTTTGTTTTTGCTATGTATTTTGCGCTTTTATATTATATTTTTATGTTGCGAACCGCCCTGAGATCTGCGGGTGAAGGGCGGTATACAAATTTAAATAATAATAATAAAATACATTTTAAGTTAATCAGAAAGTTCACAACAAAAGCAAAATTACTTAGGGAAATGTGTGAGTATTAGCGTTCGTTTCTCAGGTGGAAGCTTGTCCTTTTCTTGTCTTGCGTGTTCAAGGAGTTGCCTTCTCATGACGGTAAAGACGGAGCGCAGCAGTGTTCTCCCAAAAACTTGTGTGGTTTCGTATCGAGGTAGACTGTCACAAAACTGAGGCACGTTGCAGTAACACAACCACCTGCAAAGGGGGAAATATTAAGATAGAATAAACCCAAGCAACGGATCCAAACTAATATGAAAAAATACCTCCTGTCAAAACCTAACTACTCTATTCACATCAATTCACCTTAGAGCAAGAATTTACTGCATCCTCTTAACAAAAGTATATTTAATTAATATACAGAATCATGACATTTGCTGCAAAGGATCCGGTTAGAAAACACATTAAAATTCCGTAGCTACATGCACACTAGAAAACTTCTAGCAGGTCCAAATTGTAGAATAAGAATTGCAAAACTGGGTCAAAAGTAAGTCACTAGCTCTTCCAGCTCAGGCATCTACTGACATCTAAACAAATGTAGACCGACAAATCATAGAATTGTAGTCCTGTAAACGTCCAAAATGTATTTTGTATGGTTAAGTTTTTACCTCTATCTTCAGTACATTTTATTTTATTTTATTTTATTTTATTTTATTTTATTTTATTTTATTTTATTTTATTGCTATGGCATCTTCTGTTGATGATGATGGTCACCTAGTCCAATCCCCAGCAATGCAGGAACCTCAGTGAACGTGATATTCTCTAGATGCAAGATGTTTGCACCCTTCCCTAGAGAAATTTCAGGGAACAGAACGGGCCCTGAGGCGTGCAAAGCCTTCCTTGCCCTACTAAGCCAGGTTTGATACTGAAGCGGAACAGGACCTTTGCACGAGGCACTAAAATGTGTCGGGAGGTGGATCATTTTAGGAAGATTATGCAGAAATTTCCCTTTCCCTGGCAGCTGACTCTAAGAATTGTAGCAATCATGTTGCTTGCCAAATCCTGCCCAAAATGCTGGAAATATGCACACAGTAAGCAGGTTACTCACACAGATCTTGCACCTGATTACCTGCAAAACAATTTCATTAGCACCTCCTAAAGGCTTGGTCAGGGACGCGGGTGGCGCTGTGGGTTAAACCACAGAGCCTAGGGCTTGCGGATCGGAAGGTTGGCGGTTTGAATCCCCGCGACGGGGTGAGCTCCTGTTGCTCGGTCCCTGCTCCTGCCAACCTAGCAGTTCGAAAGCACCTCAAAGTGCAAATAGATAAATAGGTACCGCTCTGGCGGGAAGGTAAACAGTGTTTCCATGCGCTGCTCTGGTTCATCAGAAGCAGCTTAGTCATGCTGGCCACATGACCCAGAAGCTATACGCCGGCTCCCTCGGCCAAGAAAGCGAGATGAGTATCGCAACCCCAGTCGGTCACGACTGCACCTAATGGTCAGGGGTACCTTTACCTTTACCTTTAAAGGCTTGGCCACAAAACCATAGACATCTGCAACAGGAACATTGTTAGGCAGAACCAAAAGACAGGGCAAAATAAGGACAGCCTCAACAGGAGCAAGAAAATATTTTATCTAGGAATGGTGGCCATATCCTAGCCCTGCTGCCCGCTCCCTAGCTTCTGGTCATCACAGGTATATTGCATTGGAACTCGTAGGTTGTGCTTTTGTCTACAGCTTGACCCTACGAACAGACTTTCCCTCCATGTATTTATCTGATGCAGTCTAAATCAAGTCTATAAATATGACGTCAAGAATATTGGTCCCAACACTGTACGTAATAGGGAAAGGGCAAATGCCACCCACTACCTACCGGAACTGATCCTACAGGTACAAATGAATACCTGAAACAAGACATTGTTACCTTGTGTAGTTCACTTTGTAGCTGGCAATGTCGTCATTAGGTGACCTCTGTCTTCGCTGGGAAGGTGTCTCCAGGTGCCAGTAGTTGATGCGATTCAGGAACATTTTAGCCAGCTCTACTATCGTTTGCCTCTCTTTCGATGGTAAGTGACTAAATTTGTATTGCACAAAATTATTAACTCCCTTAAAAAGAGAGGACAAATAAATAAGACCGTTTGTAAATCAAAAGGAAGACGAGGCTCTAAATACATATTTAGGGTTTTATTTATTTTAAGTGATAAATTAATATGTTTAATTCCATAAGGTGAAGATTTAAGGATGTTAATGTCTAAGTTAAATTTTATAAGAATTGGGATTTGGAAAACCATTAAAAGGACATGCTATGAAATTCAACCAAGGGGAAGCGAGGAAGTCACTTAACAAAGTTAATAAGTGTAATTTTCAATAAGGCTATGATTTATGTTTGTTTGTCTTATGTGTTTGTTTGTTTGTTTGTTTGTTTGTTTATAATACTGCGAAAACTAATAAAAAATATTTGTGGGGGGGGGGAACTACATGCATATTTCCTGGTTAATGACTGCATTCTCTCTAGTGGCTAGGTGAGATCCACTTCACATTTTATCTTTTTCAAAATCCAAACATCACAGGTGAGACGTGTAAGTAAATCTCTGGAAGAGAAACCGAAACCACCTCTTCAATAAAAATAAGGACTTTCTCCTACAGCTGTAGCTTGTCGAATGACCATGCCGCTGGCTATCACGGATTATCTTAACAGTCAAATGAATTTGGAACCAACTTTCCCAGACTCTGCCGAAAAGCAAAGTGTGTGTTTGTTTGTGTGTGTTTTGTCTATCTGTCAGCTGTGACCTAGAGAACAGACGCAACAAGATAGGGTGGTGCAGACTCTCTGTCAAAATCCCAAATGTGCCCAAAAAGGTTTGCACTCTCTAATTTAGTACAACTGAGGGCCGTAAGTGGGGTTCTGAGCTCCCCACTTCAAACAGCAGACTAGCCTCCACTGCTGGCAACTCACAAAAAGTCTCATAGCAAAGCCAGGGAAACCATCTAGAGCAGTACAGTGGTGCCTCGCAAGACGAAAAGAATCCATTCTGCGAGTCTCTTGGTCTAGCGGTTTTTTTCGTCTTGCGAAGCAAGCCCATTGACGGATTAGCGGATTAGTGCTATTAGCGGCTTTTAGCGGCTTAGAAAAAGGGGGGGAAGGGGGGAAAACCCACAGGAACTCGCAAGACATTTTCGTCTTGCTAAGCAAGCCCATAGGAAATTCATTTTGCGAAGCACCTCCAAAACAGAAAACTCTTTCGTCTAGCGAGTTTTCCGTCCTGCAAGGCATTCGTCTTGTGGGGCACCACTGTAGCTTTAAAGACAGGATGGGCAACTGTCCGAAGGAAATTGCAGAAGTGTGAAAGGGGGCAGGGGGTCTTTCCTAACTGCGGTCCAGAGGTGCATATGTGCTCCCATTGGTAAGCATGGAAACCACAGCTGAGTGAGCGTTCCCAATAACAGGGAAGCCCCACTTTTGCACATATATCGAATCTGCACCAGCCAAGCTAACTTCAGTCAGCTAGCATGGCATAGCTAGTCTGCAGACCTTGTTTCTCACTGGGTACTTGATCTATAACACCAGCTAATATCCCTAAAAGTCTTTAGTCATCATTCTTAGCCCCAAGTCAGCAAGACTCTTCATCTACTAATAGGAGATGCCTCTGTATAGATGTACTTTACCTGTTCAATACTAGGTTTCTCAAACGGGGGGCTCTCCAAAGATCCTTCTACCACAGGTTTTCCCATCTGTAATATACATTTCCTCAAAAGCTGTTGAAAAGAGATTTTTAAAAAATAAATAAATAAAATAGGTTACTAACTAGGGCTGGGTGATAACTGGTTTTCAATATTGCGATATATCACCAGGTAAACATCGCAATGTATCAATATATCACGATATCTGAAATAAGGAAGGAACTACGGAGGGGCGAACAGGACAATGTCCTGGCAACTGCTGCTACTTAAGGGACTAAAAGTGATAAATGTTTAAATTATCAATCACCTCATGGCCACTTTCAGCAGCAGGCAAGCCAAAATGCATCCAAATGAGACTTTTGGTTTTGGGCCTGGCTAATCTGACAGTCCCAGATTATCTGTATTCACTATAACTCAGCACCATACTTTGGATTGTCCTGAGTATCACCATTTGGTACTCCAAGACCAAAGTATCCAATGAAGCCATCCTGTTTGTGCAAGAACTTCTGCTTCTGAAATGGAACTTTCCCTTCCCCCTCCCTCCCCACATGCCCCCAATCTGTTCTGCAGGTTCCCTGAGGCCTCTGAAGGAAATCTGCAGGGGGCATGTGGCAAGAGGAAAGTGAGGGGAAGAGATCCGTGCACCAAAGGAATGTCTTCACTGGATAGAACCTATGGTTTGCAACTATAACAATTATACAATAATATAATAATAAATTTTCATTTATACTCCACCTTCCCCGACCAAGGCCGGGCTCAGGGCGGCTAGCACCAAATATGAATTACAATAAAACGTAATAGAAAAACAACAACAGCAACAACAATAACAAAAAAAAACAGTTAATTAAAATACAGCTTAAAATGCAGCCTCATTTTAGTAGTAGCCCATAAATCAAGACCATAAAGGGAGGAAACATCAGATCTTCACCCGAGCCAGCTATCCATGCTGGTCCTACATGGGCCAGCAAAAAAGCCAAGGGGAAATTTATATACCAAATCCCATATAAGGGGTCAGAGTGAGTCTAAGCCGAAGGCCAGGTGGAACAGCTCCGTCTTGCAGGCCCTGCAGAAAGATGTCAAATCCCGCAGGGCCCTAGTCTCTTGTGACAGAGCATTCCACCACGTCGGGGCCAGTGCTGAAAAGGCCCTGGCCCGACTTGAAACCAATCTAACCTCCTTGAGGCTTGGGACCTCCAAAGTGTTGTTATTTATGGACCTTAAGGTCCTCTGCGGGGCATTACCTACAGACTCTATCATATATAGAGGAAAGGCACTACGTCTTGTATGAGTCAAGCCCAGAATTACTGTCATACTGGATCCAAGCCAAATACAGTGCACTAATTGATGGTAACACTGCTCAGTTTTTGCATCAATCTCTACGGATGTTTTACGCAAGATAGCAGCAGCACTGAATGTATTCCGGGAAACGAAACAAAAACCGGCAACTTGCCTTGAACAAGTAAAAGTAGACTTGCTTGGTATCTGCATCTTCTTCCTTGTGAACACAGGCAAAGAGATACTCGACATCCAGCACAATCCCCAAGAGCCTGTTCATTTCGTCTTCAGATACATTCTCCAAATGGGAAACGTGAGCAGCTAAACAAACAAGTAAATCCAAAGCTTAAAGGGAAAGGCCTGAGCAAATGGAAGCATTTATCTGTTCTTTGTTAAATTGGCCTGTCTCAGGAATGGGCAGCAGACACACATAAGCCAAAGGGAGCTCATGGAGAATCTTTTTTTCAAACCTGCTAGAGATGCTATCACAGACACTACTAACACATCAAGTATTTTCCACATCCAAACAGTTACTGTCAGATTTGCACCCTGCTGTGTTAACCTAAAATCAGTATTTGATGCGGCAAAAGCTGTACTATTATTTTCTATTTTTATTTAACACTTGAAACAATAACAAAATTTCAAATATAAAAAACCACACAATTGACTCCCCTCACCGCCCCCCCTACTTCCATGGTGCATTTTATTATAATCTTTTCCACCAAATATTCTAATTTCTCCCCATTTTATATCTCAGTATTTTTAACTGCTGAATTTATTCTATTACTGTTAACATTTTTAAAGTGCTTGCAACGTTTCTCCAAATAATCTATAAAACATTTCCAATCTTCCTTGAATGTTTTGTTTATCCTGATCTCTTACTCTTATCTGTCCATCTTGCCCTTTCTATATATTCTATTAGCTTCATCTACCATTCTTCCTGGGGACGCAGGTGGCGCTGTGGGTTAAACCACAGAGCCTAGGACTTGCTGATCAGAAGGTTGGTGGTTCGAATCCCTGCGATGGGGTGAGCTCCCGTTGCTTGGTCCCTGCTCCTGCCAACCTAGCAGTTCAAAAGCGCATCAAAGTGCAAGTAGATAAATAGGCACCACTCCGGTGGGAAGGTAAATGGCGTTTCTGTGCTCTGCTCTGGTTCGCCAGAAGCGGCTTAGTCATGCTGGCCACATGACCCGGAAGCTGTACGCCAGCTCCCTTGGCCAATAAAGCGAGATGAGCACCGCAACCCCAGAGTCGGTCACAACTGGACCTAATGGTCAGGGGTCCCTTTACCTTTTACCATTCTTCCTTCACTGGTATTGTATCTTCCCTCCAATTCTGAGCACACACCATTCGTGCTGCTGCAAAAACTGTATTAGCAGTGGCTGATGAGATGTTGAGGTGGCAACACTCATCTGACCTCCGGTCAGTCATGTTGCTGCATCTTACCGAGAAAGAGGGGGGCAAGATAGCAGCGAGGTCAGTGCAGAGCTAACACAGTGGTGAAGCCCATTTGTGGTTCCTGTAGGGGGTTTGCACTGTGCTGACCTCCCTGCCACCCTACTGCTCTACGTCCCAGTAAGCCACAGCAACATGACCAACCACAGGGCAGGTGAGCAGTACCATCCCACCACACTGTCCGCTGCTGATTATTAACCATTATGTGTAGTAAACTATAGCGTAGGGCATGAATCAGTCCTGTTTTCTTCTGTTTCAGAAAATGTTATTTCTCCTGTCCATTGCAGTGTGCCATTTAGATTCTCCATAGCTGAGAACACATTGATTATCTACTGTGTTGATAGGGCTGGGCGATATAGTGATATATCATCCTAAACCTGTTTGAAGTCCACATTGTGATATTGGTTTCATAATTTTTGACGCGGCAATATATCACAAACCATGATGTGTGTGTGTATATGCTACACAAAAATCACAATGTGGGGGAAACTGTGAAGCAAGCCAAAGCTTCTGTTGATTCCTGCAGCCCCTGTTAAATCTGCTGGCTCAGCTCTCCCCTTCCTCTTGCAAGGAGGCAGAGGATCACAATGCAGGAAAGACTGTGAAGCCAGCCAATGCCTCTACAGAGCTCCATCCTTATTTCAGACATTGTGATATATTGCACTGTTTAGCTGGTGATATATCACAATGCTGAATTGTATGACATATCTTTCCTATGAGAATGAGAGATTTCTGTATGTCTACTAGTAGGAAAGCAATCCAGTTAGATATGTGAGTAGTCCCAAAACCTCTCCGGAATAATATTGTCAACCTGAGATTTCTCACTTATTTCATTCTATGGCACATTTAGGTCTCAGGGATTTGCAAAAGATTATTTGCAAGATCTCTGGTGTAACTTTGTTGGAACAAATTAGTTCTCCTAAATGTCATCAGGCTACCCTAAGAACACACAGGTGCTATAACGTAAAAACTTGGAGCAAAATTCTTTCGTTGGCTCCCTGAGAACCGAAGAAAAGCAAATGCTTCAATGTCTTAGAAGCTTAATAAATGGCAGTTGTAACCATCTAACAGCAGGAGGCTAATTGGGAAATTAGTTACACTGTCATTTTAATGACAGCAGGGTCTGAACTGTGAAGACACTTCTGTTATCAGCTCCTATTCTCAATAGATTATCTATTCTCTCCAAAGGAGAGAGAAAGGAGTCCAACATTTCTGAGCCTGTTCAGACTCAAGGTCTTACTGTCCCTGCAGATCTAACCAAATGTATTCATTGGCCCTATGTTGTTATAAGAAAGCCATTCTGTTTTCCATTCTACGGTATTTAAACTTACCTCCAATCCTCACAAATAAAGGGAATATTAGAGAATACCTTACTACATCGATATTCAGCAATCATTAGCATACTAGTCATAGAAAGCTGTTTTAAGTTTTAATATATTTATGTTTGGGGTACGGCAATATTGAATTTTAGCAAACTTGTACATTTTGCAGCTTTCTTGTGAAGGTCTGGCTATCAGTTTTTGGTACAAAATTGCCTCCCTAGATCTGCTGAAGAAATTGCTACCAAACAACAGCAGAATGACATGACATATCTTTTAATCATGCTTCTTTGCTACTTCTTGCTTTCCATACTTAGTTGAGACACGTAGGTATATGCATAATCTTCAGATTTATTTTGTTTTTGCAGCTGAACACATCTTGAGTCATTTAAATGTATTTGTTCACATTTCTGTGACGTGACAGGAAAACACTGTTCCAAGAGTCTGATGTGGGAAAGCTATTTCATGCACTGAAATCCTGAATCCGTACCCAAATCCAGGTTGATAGATATAGCAAAACAAGCAGCCATGGAGGGTGTTACATTTGAAGAATAAGAAGAAAAACCCTATATATGTAATTTGACTTCTTGGATCAGCTATTTTTGCTTTAAGGTTTCAAACTGCAGCCTTGAAAATAACTTTGGAAACTGACCCATATCATAAAGTTATTTATGGTGCTTTCCCCACTCTTTTGGTTATTGCAAATAATTTTGAAGTGCTACATGAATAAGGTATTTCACCTTCCTAAAAAAAAAAGTGTGCGGGTGAGCTATGTCCATGTGCTGCACAACTGCACATAAACACATATACGTAACCACAAAAATAGGACTTTTGCCCCTCACAGTACATTATCATAATAATTATGAATCTAGAACAATAATAATAATAATGAGTTTTCCACGTAAGGAATTCTGAGTGCAGAACTTGAGAGCCACAATATATTAGAGGCTTTTGTTGTTGTTTTTTTAAAATGATTTTACTACTATCCAGAGTAGTAGCAATAGATAACCATAAATTGGGAAATTCTACTTGAAAATGTTTGCATTACATTCTCTTTATATAATGATTTTACTTTAAAATTGTTTAATTGTAAGAATACCAACAAATATTAATAGAAAAAAGGAGAAGAATGATAACTAAAAAGAGAACAAAAATTTATGCATTGTCTCTGCAGAACTACTGAATATCTGGTCTTGGTTCTACCCTTGTGCTCAGCTTTAGCATATTTTCAAATACACAGTATATTTAGGTCCATTTATTTTTTCTTAATTTACTCAATTTACTGTTACCTTCCCCGAACCTTTGGAACTGGGTAGGCTATGAACTTCAATTAAGTGCACCTTGGGAGTGCAGAGAAATACCAGTACCCGAAACTTTACTGTCAGTCAACTTTCGTATTTGGTTTGTATTTATGTGCTTAAGCCAAAATTGTTGTTTTGTTTTGTTTTATTGCAATAACTGAATTTATCCTGTATTTGCTTAATTTCTGGATTTTGTTATTTTGAATAATAACAATTCTGAATAATATTTGTGGGTTTTTTATGTTTCTCCATTTTAATGTTGCAAATGGGCACAGCTTACTGTGGGGAAAGCGGCGTATAAGTAATAAATAAACAAACAGAAATTCCAGAAGAAAATGCTACAAAACCTACCTAGTGCATGATTACAGCTACGACATGGTTCGTTAAGACTCACAACCGCCTGCTGTAGTTCTGCTCTGGGTGGAGTAGGAGGTGGGTTAGGGTTTTTCCAGCCGTTACATTTACAAGATTCCTCAGCCTGTAATTTCAAGAAAGTGGGGTGGGGAGATAAGGAGACAGAGAGAGAGAGATCGTACGAGTTTAAAGAATGTATAAACATTCCCCATATTACTAGTAATGCTAGGAAGGGAGAGCTTTTACATTGCCACAACACAGCTATTTCCTTGACTTCTGTAAGGTGCGCTTGTGTTTATACACAAATACAGAAGAAAACAACATAAGGGAAATCCTTCTGGATCAAACCAGAAATGAAATCCAGTATCCCTGTTCTCAGTGGCCAACCACATTCATATGGGAAGCCTGAAAAGCAAGACCTGAGCCCAAGGGTCAGCAATCTTTTTCAGCTGTGGGCCGGTCCACCGTCCCTCAGACCTTGTGGTGGGCCGGACTATATTGGGGGAGGGGGGAATGAACGAATTCCTATGCCCCACAAACAAGCCAGAGATGCATTTTAAATAAAAGCATACATTCTACTCATGTAAAAACACGCTGATTCCTGGACCGTCCGCAGGCTGGATTGAGAAGGAGATTGGGCCGCATCCGGCCTCCGGACCTTTAGCTTGCCTACCCCTGCCTGAGCCCAACAGCTCTCAACCCACTTGCGATTCCAAGCAACTAGAATTCACTGCCTCTGACAATGGAGATAAAAGCATAGCTGTCATTGGCAGTAGCCATCTTCTATGGCTATAAAGACAGAATCTTACTCTATGCTCCTGCTCACATAAGGAGGAAGAAGGTGATATTCATCACCATTCCACAAACTTCTGCTACGAAGGGCTGGAGAAGCCTGACGGAAAATAAGTAAAACTCACTTCCCTACCATCTATTGTGAATGGAAGCCTCTGCTGGATCGTAGCCCCTTCACAAAAGAGTAACTCTGGATCTAAGCCATTTTATAAAGATTACATACAGTATATTCTATATGCAAATTATACATTAGATGTGGAAGAAGTACTGGCTGAAAAAAAGTAGGCAACATTGTCAAAGGATCATTCTCCTAGCCATTAATGAACCAAAAGCTACAATGCATTACATCTAATCATGATGTTATAGGTCAATGTTTTCTCACCCTTAAATGATTACATGTGCCAGAAATACTGTGGATTTTTACTGGGAAATTCCCATACATTTTTAATGAAAACTTCCACAAAGGTTAACATTAAACCTTTCATTGGTTTTTGTTTTTCCTGGAGGCCACCATCATTCTCGCTATCCCAAACGTAACATGCAGGCAAGGCCTGGCATTGTTACGGAAGTAATTCAGTATTTTTTAAATTAATAAAACACATCATAACACGCAACGCCATAGTTTTAGAGAGATACATTACTGCAAAATTTCCTATTAATATTTTAGTAGCTTGGACTATGCTATTTATGCTAGTAATGTGCTTTCGAACATACTACATATATTACAGGAATCTGCAAATGCCACACACAAAAACGACTATCTTGCAGTCTTTCGTGTCTCAATAAGATCGGGCTTTCCCTCTGATCCACGTTTGGATTTTGTTACCTCCCAGTTTAGGAGTTCTAACAGAAAGATCACTGGAATCTGTAACTTTTCATGTTTCAGAACATAACATATCCGAAAGCTGTGCCAAAGCAACTTCTTTCCAACAGCCATTTGTTTTATTTCACTTGCATGACAAATCTGTTGAACATCACAATGTGTTCATTTATTTATCTGCCCTTGGTATGAACTCTGTGTATGTGTATGATTGTTTTTGTGTGTGTGGAGGGGATTTGTTTGTTTGTTTTACTAAGTACGCCTGTTTCTCAGAAAAACATTGGAAGAGTTGCTGCCCAGGTTTGTAAAGGGTAAGCTTGCTGCTGTGGATCTATAAATCACTGCTGTAAGAAAAATAAATTTAAAAGCCTCTGTATGGCGTGCGAGCACACACACACACACACAGTTTCTCCCAAATATGAATAAGCACTTGATTTTAGAGCACTGTGCCATAATTATCCCAGAGCCCCAAACCCATAAAGACTGAGTACCTACACAAAAATGTAACACTGCACACTAATTAGCATCAGAGATGCAAACAGATGTACCAATATTGTAGTCGGAAGAGCTAAACTGCCAGGAATGAATACCAACCCTCCTACAGGAACGGAGAAAAAAGTGTTTTGTTTTGCTAGCAGGCATTCGTTGCAGCTCTCAGTTTTATTTCTAGCAAGCTAATTCTTGTTAAACAACCATCTCGGGTTCCGAAAAGGAAGGGATTCGGAGCAGAGATGCTCGTATGCTTCCGAAGGCATCCTGTATCGAGGCCACTAAGGGCTTTAAAGATGAAAAGGAGCACTTTGAATGGTGCTAGGAAACAAACTGGAAGCCAGTAAGGTTTCACCCCCAGCTAAGAAAAAAAGCCGCTGTGTTTTGTTTCTGAGTGGTTTTCAAAGGCAGCAAATGGCATTCAGATCCAGCATTCTTGCTGAGGCCATATGCCTTCTGTTCTTGACCCCAGCAGTGAAAATATTTTGCCCTCAATAGTGAGTACAGCATTCCTAAGGAGTTCAAATTACACCCCGCTGAGTGGCTTTTGAGTCTTTTGCAATGTTTCCTCTCAATAAAATGTCACTCCTCTGCTTTTCATTAGGAAAGAATGTAATCTATGAAAATACCTCTTTTGAGAACTTGAGAGTGATGGGAAGGCGCTGGGGAGAGTAGTTAAAAAATCTTTAGTGCCAACGTTATGAAACATTGTGCAAATTGTACAGTATGTATATGAGGTTAAGAAATGAAGGCTGTGGGTGCTTAATAGCAGGGGTAGACAACGTGGTGCCCTCCAGATTTTTGGACTCCAATTCAAGAGAGCCAGCCTGTCTCCTCAGGTTGCACAAGCTAGAAGCAAGAGGTGCAGATAACTTTGCTGTTGATTCAGCTCATGCAGGAGATAGCTCAGTTGGTCAGAGTGCAGTGCTGATAACGTCAAGGTTGCAGGTTCGATCTCTGTATGGGACAGCTGCATATTCCTGCACTGTAGGGGGTTGGACTAGAAGATTATTCTCAGGGTCCCTTCCAACGTTCTATGATTCTATGTACATTCCACTGCTAAGTACGGCATAAAAATAAGATACAACAAACTCTGTAGGGCACTGAATTGACTATGTGCACTTTAGAGTGTTCCACAGAGTTCACTCCACTTGGGCAATGATCGCCCACCCTGTGGAACACCCTCCCATCAGATGTCAAAGAGATAAACAATTACCTGACATTCAGAAGACATCTGAAGGCAGCCCTGTTCAGGGAAGTTTTTAATATGTAACGCTGTACTGTTTTTAACACTTGATTGGGAGCCGCCCAGAGTGGCTGGGGAAACTCAGCCAGATGGGCAGGGTATAAATAATAAATTATTATTATTGTTGTTGTTATTATTATTATTATTATCATCATCACTCTCTTAAACAAAGGAAGATTTGACATGCTAAGGGATGATCACACAGACAAGGAACCATTGCTGAAAATGGCTCCCCTGTGTTGAGGTCACCACATTGTGAATTTCTGACCCATGTTGGTAGGAAAATGTAGGACATAATTATGACAGCAGGATAAGAGCAAGCGATCCTACATGTTTGGGGAAAACTCAACAGGATAATGTCATTGGGGAAGTGGAGTGTAATGTGTTGTTCAGCCCTCAGCATTCTGCCCACGAACTCAGTCAATCCAAAGTACTTAGCTGAGCACGTCTTTGTTTTCTATAATTTACCAATTAACGGGATCATTGTGTAACTTTGCATTACTACCTTCCCTAAACTGAAACTCTAATCAATGAGGAGTCTTGGCTCTCATGAGTCGCCCACATTGGAAAATAAATTACTGTATGGATTTGGTCTATGATGAACATTTTTCTAATGATATGTGCTAGCACAATATATGGATTGCAGATTATATACACCACTCTCAAGGACCACTGTGATTAATCTATATATCCGCCACATGTCTAATTATATCTACTGCCCTTTCTTCTAATAAATAGTAAACAGTGAAGTGCTAATAATTAGGAAGATTAATGTAATAATGTTTTGGCTGTGATCCAGAAAGCTGTGAATCTACTTCTGTAAGCACAGAAGGACTGTATTTATTGCCTGACAAGCTGCTCTTGAAAACCAGAGAGTTTCAGAATGAGTAGGTGCTGCTGCTGCACCGAAGAGAGATTTAAGTGGTGAATTCAGGCTTGCCCAAAGAAACTCTCAATATCACAGTCTCCGAAGGTGTTTACGACAACAGGGATCTTCAGTTTCCATTGAGATAGACACACAAATAATGAGACAGAGAGCACAAGTATTCAATTACTATCTTTCACATCTGAGACCTCCTGTACCGAAGTGCATAAGCTCCGTGCACAGAGTCCTCAGTCCAACTCCAAAGGTCAAACTACAAGTGCACTGTTGGAAATCACGTCAAGAGTTTTACAATTCAGAATCACAGGCTTGGGTGGGCATTATTTAACATGCGGATGAGGGACCTTTTATCATGCCATGGGCTTTATTCCCATCTCAGTCACATGCCAGTGGTGTTGAGGGCCAAACGCAAATGTGGTTAAAGCAACAAAGGTGATTTTTTTTACCTTTGGACAGTAGGCTCGTTTCTATATACATCTCTCTCTATCCTCCATCCAGGCAAGAAAAAACAATGGATTTTTGTTGTTTTAAGAAACACTTCCAAAAATGAACATTCCCAGTATCTTCAGGACTGTTCGTGCATCACCAAATGGGCCCGATTCCTTATCTGCACCCATCCAACCATTTGCCATCTGCCCGTTTTTCCTGTAATTTTCCGATCCCTTCAGCCCTAACTGATGCTTCCAATTTGTTAAAAGTAAGCAAGTTATGCAGTTGCAAAGATTAATCCTTCATATTAATTACTGCTGTCAAACAAACGGCATAAAGAGGGATGAGATGTGGATATGCATGGACGAGAGAGAAGCAGACTCATGTTAAACTGTGCAACATGACAAATAGAGACACTTGGAAATCAGACGCAAAGTATAAGATTAGATAGATAGATGATTAGATAGATAGATCAGATGATAGATATAGATAGATAGATAGATAGATAGATAGATAGATAGATAGATAGATAGATAGATAGATATAGATAGATAGATGATAGATAGATAGATAGATAGATGATAGATAGATAGATGATAGATAGATTGCCCTTTCTGCCATTACATTTATGGCTATGTGAATGCTTGGGAGGGTAGCAGAGATTAGTCTCGGACACAGGTGGCGCTGTGGGTTAAACCACAGAGCCTAGGGCTTGCCGATCAGAAGGTCGGCGGTTCGAATCCCTGCGACGGGGTGAACTCCCATTGCTCAGTCCCTGCTCCTGCCAACCTAGCAGTTTGAAAGCACGTCAAAGTACAAGTAGATAAATAGGTACCACTCTGGCGGGAAGGTAAACGGCATTTCCGTGTGCTGCTCTGGTTCGCCAGAAGCGGCTTGGTCATGCTGGCCACATGACCTGGAAACTACGCCGGCTCCATTGGTCAGTAAAGCGAGATGAGCGCCGCAACCCCAGAGTCGGTCACGACTGGACCTAATGGTCAGGGGTCCCTTTACCTTTATTTAAATTCTTGGGAGGGTAGCAGAGATTAGTTTGGTAGGTCTGCCCCCATTGATGTTCTGGTCGCGCTCTAATTTGGGGAAGATTATCTTCTAGAGTGTGAAGCCTTCTATATTCAAAGAAGCTCTCCAAGCACATTTTAGAACCCTAGAAACTCAGGCGCCCCCCAAAGTTGGAGGGCAATGGAAACAGTGGCAGGGTGGAGCTATTGTTTTTATCCCTGCTGGTCCCCCTCAAGTGTTTACCTAACTACAAAGCTAACCCCCTAAAGAGGGCTAAAAGACAAACTGCATTCATTTACATCATAGTTTATGCTTAATGCTTGAACAAAAATAAACTCTCGGATCTGAGAACTTTTGAAATGAATCTACAAAGAAGCCAGTGGGCTATACTCTCAAGAGTAGACCCCCCCCATCAAATTAAGTTACTCCACTGATTCCAATGGATCTACTCTTGAGTATGACTTACAACCTGCTGGTTATTTTTATTTCTAATCCTCTTAAAATATTATGCAGAAACCTCCAAATGCATGCCAGTTATTTAAAAAAAACAGAAAGAGTGGCATTTACTTTCAGGGTTGCCTACAAAGGGGCAGTTTAAAAGGATTTTCTGATTTGAAATTTACCCTTTGACACTGAAGAGCATTTGGAGACATTGCACACTGAACCACTCTAATCTAAGAGGAGTGAACTCCATTATGTAAAGTTCACAGGAAATATTAGTTCCCAAACACAGGAACATATCAGTACCCCAACACTACAGCACTTTTAAGGCTTATGTTCAGAGGAAGCCAACACAGTGCTATCCAGATGTTGTAGACTACAACTTCCATCATCCCTGACCATTGGCCGTGCTGGCTGAGGCTAATGTGATTTGTAGTCCACCAACATCTAAAGGGAACCAGAGTGCGCTGGTGACTAGAGTGAAATTCCCAGCCCATTCAATACAAATTACTTTTAATCAAACTTGTTCAGAGCTGAGTTGCAAGTGTACAAATGTTTTAACAAACAGTTTCCTCTATTCAACCTCACAACATAGGGTTGTTTCATGGACTAATTTATCAACGGAAAACTTTTGTCCCTGTTCTAGCAGCATGATTATTACTCCTATTACCCATAGACTATTACTGCATGACTCAGGGTATTGGAATGACAGGAGGCAGAGAGAGTTCCAGCAGGAACTAGCATCGTTTGAAGTATTATTTCCACTACTGGAATGTAGGGGATCAAAGCCGAATTATTTAAATTCTCATCCCCTATTGTAACTAAGCTTGTATAATCTAAGTCTAAATCTAACCAAAACTGTTCCCCATTTACACCCCCCATCTGTTGTTTCCTCTACATTTTAGGTTGTACGCTACTTGGAACAGAGAGCAGTATACCATGTAAGCAATGTGCAAAATGATGACATATATGTATATGCATGATTTAAAGGCATTATTCTGCCAGTTTTACTAGCTCCTAATGTCTCATTGCCCTTATCGCCACTCTAAATATTACTGGTTAGAGGGACATGACGAGGTTAACTCTTCATTTTCTTACTTTTGTGTGCAGAGCACAGGGATTAGGCAGCAACTTCTAATGAAGTGCCTAATCTTATGATGATTTGGCCATTTTTAACAAGCAGGTCATGCTGTACACATTATCAGTGTTAAAAACAATTCCAATCAAAGAACGACTTTTTTGTTTTTAGAAACTTCAGAGTACTAAAACGTTTCATAGCAAATTCTGAAGGTCAAACTATACCTTAAATACAGGGTGTACAGCTAGTATTTAAATTAATAGTAGGTGTATGTGGAGGGACGGTGTAACCCAGAATTCATGACACAGGGAGGGGGGATTATACCCTTCCTCACATCCTGACAAAATGCATCCCTCCCTCATGGGTGACGCTGTGGTCAAAACCTGAAACTGTTCTTAACCTGAAGCACCACTTTAGCTAATGGCGCCTCCTGCTGCTGCCGCACCGCCAGAGCCCGATTTCTGTTCTTATCCTGAAGCAAAGTTCTTAACCTGAAGCACTATTTCTGGGTTAGCGGAGTGTGTAACCTGAAGCGTATGTAACCCGAGGTACCACTGTACTGTGTATTCCAAATATGCTTGTTTCATTCACACATTGCAATATGAGGTATACAAACCTAGCCTTAGATGTAGCCTTGAGTGTTTGGAAACCAGTGTGATAAAGTGGGTTCGAATGCAGGACTAAGACTTCAGAGAAATTGAACCCCACCCCCCTCACAGAGTGCAATTGTGCCAGGCACCTACTTTTGTTAGGCTGTTCTAAGGATAAAATGGGCAAGGAGGAAGATGCGCCACAATAAGTTTCCTGGAGAGAGAAAATTGTAAAAATAAAAAAAATAATTTCCAAATTATTCATGGTTCAAGCTCGTTTTTACTGTAGTAAAGGAGAAAGGCAGGGGAAGATCCTTCACCTGTGCCGTCCTACGGCTGAGCTTCGAGCTTCTCATACTATTGGTAATCTGGGTTTCCCCGTCAGCTACAGGCTGCAAAAAAGGAACAAGCCACAGTCTCCACCTCCTTCAGCTGTCATCCTGTCAAAACAAAGGCTCTGTTGCCAAGACCAGGCAGAGGGAAGGGGGGGGGGGCTTGGGAGGAGTTACAGCTCAAAGCGCCCAATCCAAGCTTGTCCTTCTCTACTCTCCCCCCCACGTACATTGGCACTGCACACAACTGGATACAGAGTGCTGGAATGGCTTTCTTGTGCAAGCAAAAAAGAAAGAAAGGGGGGGATTGTTTATCTCTTCAAACAGACACACACAGCAGGCACTTAAAGGAGTTTGTCTCTGTGCTCAATCCTGTGTTTACACGACAAGCAGCTGGGGCACCATTTTACCAAGCAAATAATAGAGTAAAAACAACGGCTGGCATAACCTGCTGGGCCTGAGTTTTCTTTTCTTCTGAAAACACAATGTTCTCCCTGGTCCCCCCCCCCCATATCACTTTCTCCAAAAAGATGCACTGGCATCTCGCCTTTTTGACATGCATTCGCAATCCTGCGTTGCCTTACAGCTGCCTGCAAATTGGTTCTTTTTCCTCCCTGTGCAAAGAACTGTGGAACATCTCCACTTAAACACTGTACACACATTGCAACCTTCAGTCTTGCCATGGTGCTTCCTTAAAAACAGAGCAGGGCAAGTACGGGGCTTTTTTTGAAATACCTTCCATTGGGCTGTCAAGTAGAAATGAGTCATAGAGAAACTGAAGGCAGACAAAGTGTAGGGAAGGCTGAATTTCACCCAGTTCTGAAAGATGTCTCTCATGCCAAGCCTGGGACATATGGCACACAAGCAAAGAACTGAGCAGCTCTAGCCATGCACAAAGTTCAAAGTACTCCCTTTCTCTTAAGTAATCACAACCTGTCCCACAATATGGATTGGGGAAGGGGTTTGGTTTGGATTATACCTTCGGGCGCCCTCCAAGCCTGTGGTTTTATATCTGTACAATGGGAGCCTAATGTAAAGGTAAAGGGACCCCTGACCATTAGGTCCAGTCATGACCGACTCTGGGGTTGTGGTGCTCATCTTGCTTTATTGGCCGAGGGAGCTGGCGTACAGCTTCCGGGTCATGTGGCCAGCATGACTAAGCCGCTTCTGGCAAACCAGAGCAGCGCATGGAAACGCCATTTACCTTCCCGCTGGAGCGGTACCTATTTATCTACTTGCACTTTGATGTGCTTTCGAACTGCTAGGTTGGCAGGAGCAGGGACCAAGCAACGGGAGCTCACCCTGTTGCGGGGATTCGAACCGCCAACCTTCTGATCGGCAAATCCTAGACTCTGTGGTTTAACCCACAGCACCACCCGCGTCCCTACACGGTCAAGTATAAATGTATATGGGAGCCTGGTCAAGTATAAATGTATTGCCATAGAAACAATTTGTTAGTGATGCCTCCGGTCTCTAGAGAATGATAGGCCTGGGGTGGATAGCTCAGTTGGTTAGAGCACGGTGCTGATAATGCCAAGGTTGCCGGTTCGACCCCAGTAAGGGACAGCTGCATTGCAGGGGGTTGGACTAGATGATACTAAGGGTCACTTCCAGCTCTACAATTCTACTCCGGGATAGACTTGTATTGAGCTGGGAAAATACAGAGGCTTGACTTGCTCTCTGTACTGTAACCAAAGAAGAAGAAGAAGAGTTTGGATTTGATATCCCGCTTTATCACTACCATAAGGAGTCTCAAAGCGACTAACATTCTCCTTTCCCTTCCTCCCCCACAACAAACACTCTGTGAAGTGAGTGGGGCTGAGAGACTTCAAAGAAGTGTGACTGGCCCAAGGTCACCCAGCAGCTGCATGTGGAGGAGTGGAGACGCAAACCCGGTTTCCCAGATTACGAGACTACCGCTCTTAACCACTACACCACACTGGCTCTCAAAGCTAGGAGGGAAGGGTCCCTGGAGACCTAATGGGGTATTAAGATCTGCTGGAATGTTAAAGCTGTGAGTCCTTCTATCTTATGCTCAGGTTGTGTAAATGTGGAGAGAAAGCTATATTTCAAAAAGACACCACAGTGATCTTCATGCCAAAGAAACCGAACCCAAGATAAGCTCTGGCACTCGAGTATCCCACTGCTCAGAGACTGACTGATTGTGTGTGTGTTATTATAATTACAATTAATGAATTATTTGCATTCTAAACCAACATTTCAAAACAATTTACACTTATGATAATTGGTAACAGTTAAAACATGCACACACAAACATATATATATATGACTAAAATTCTAACAAGAGGGCACTCGTGGTAAAGAACCCTGTTCTAACAACCCAGCTGGGAAAGGCTGTTAGAACAAAAATGTGTCCAACTCTTTCCAGAAACTGCAGATAATACGCACCTGTCATATCCACAGGACAGGGCAACCACACAAAACACCCTACTCCAAGTAACTGGGGAGTGCGCTTCTGAGAGCTTTGGAACTTGCAGGAGAAACTGTCCCACAGACTGCAGCAATCTACTGGGAGTATAAGAAATAAGGCAGTCTCTCAAGGAACCTGGTCCTGAGCTGTACAGGGACTTATGTGCATATCAACACCTTGAACTTGGCCCTGTAGCAAATTGGCAGCTGGTGCAAATCCCTCACGCAAGGTGTCACATGTTGGCAGTAGTTTGTCTCCAACTCGGCAACCACATTCTGCACCAGCTGCAGCCTCCAGGCCAACCCAGAGGGCAGCCCCACACAGAGCGCATTGCAGTAATCCAACCGCATGACAACATAATACTGTGTGCATCACTGCACCCTGAGCCAGTTAACCCACAATAACTACCAACCCCAACCACAGTTGAGCTTGCAGGACCTAATGGGAAATTATCCTTCTTTTTTTCTTTTCAGCTACGCTGGCATGCATGCACGCATGCATGAACTAATCCGAATCAGGCGATCGCGCAACGAAACATAGCTACAGGTCAGGAAGAAGAAAATTAAGCAAATCGCGGCTTCCCCAGCGAGCAACCTGTTGCCAGGCTGCCTTAAGTGGGAGAGACAGGAATGAAAACACCCGTTTGCGCGTGCGTGCACATCCACACACACACCCCTCCCCGCACACGCACTCACCGGTGCAACCGTTCCATTTTTTTAAGGGCCTCCTATTCGCTCCGCTTTCCAAACGGGCCGAAGGAGTAGCCCGGCCGGCAGCTCCGGCGCCTCCCCTTCTGACGGCAACTAGCAAATGGCAACAGCGGCAACGCTGGACGCCCCCTGGGGGCTGCAAGGGAACAGGGCGACGTCTACGGATGGATGCCGATGCCGAGTCCATTATTATTATTATTATTATTATTATTATTATTATTATTATTATTATTATTATTATTACTGTATTTTATTTTTCGTTTCCACCGCCCCCCCCCAAAAAAAACCCGCACCGAGCGACTTACCTTGCAGGCGGAGTAGACGCCCAGCTTCTCCAGTTTCTTGGCGCGCGGCGCAGCGCGGAGCTGCGCCTTCTTCCCTACGACGCGAGCCGAGCCAGGGCCGCCGCTGCCCGGGCCGCCGCTGCCGCCGCCTCCCGCTGCTGCAGCAGCAGCTGCCGCCGCCGCGGGACTCTCGGCTGTCGCGGCAGCGGCGGCGGCGACCACAGCCCGGACGGGTCCGCAAGCGGCCAGCCCTCCGGCGGCCGGGGAGCCCTGCTGCAGCGCTCCGTTGCCGCCGCCGCCGCCGTTTCCCCCGCCGCCGCCGACCGCGGCTGCTGTGGTGGCGGAGGACGCGGCGGCGGCGGCGGCGGCTCCCGCCCCGGCCGCGCCAGCCTCAGCCATGCCGCAGCCCGGCCGGCTCGACGAGGCTCGCCGCCAGGCTCCTCGCCCAGTGCCCGGCTCGGTGCGCCCGTCGAGCGAGCGCGCTGGATGGAGCCTCCCCTTTTCCCCGCTGCCGCCGCCGCCGCCGGCTGCTCCCTCCGGAGGGAGGGAAGGAGGGGACAGGGCCGCACCGCGGGCGGGTCCTGCTGGGCGGAGAGGAGGAGGCGGAGGCGCCGCTAAGAAGAAGCCAGCGGGGAGGAGGGGAAGGCGACGGACATGTTGTTGCCGCCAGCGAGCCTGGCTTCGGCTGTCACCGCCCGGCAGCCCAGGAGGAGGAGGAGGAGGAGGGAAGCCGGGCGGCCGCGCGGCCTGCCTGGCCCTTCCTTCCCTCCTCGCCTGGGAAGCAGCGCAGTGGCGTCTCCGCCGGTCCTGGCCATAAAGCGCGCCAAGTGCCTCAGCAGCTCAGATTTGCCCGTCCGGGTCGCGCCTCTTCGGGGCCCCGCGGAAGAATTTAGCAACAGTTCCAGAGGGCATCTCTCTCTGAGGAGAACTGGCGGCGTGTGTCTGTGTGCGCCCCTGCGGCGTCCCCTCAGGGCAAGTCATAAAGAGGAAGCAGAAGAGTCCTCCTCCGGCACTTAATAAAATAAAGCAACATATAAGTCCGTCAGGCTTTCAAGCGCCACAGAGCTCTGGAGCGGCGGGTCTCCTCTTTTGCCAAGCGGCTTCTCCCGCTTCCGTCGGAGCGCGCTTGCAGATGCGATTCATGGGGGAAGGAGGACGGCGACTCGGGGAAGCCGCCAATCCTGCAATGCAAAGCCGCCCCCCGACGTGATTCTAGGGTTAGGCGAGCGCGAGTGGCGTCGAAGCGCACCCGCTTTCCTTTTCCTTTCCCTCGAGGGCACTGCCGTTTTTAGGACCGGGGAAGGAAGAAGGAGCCTTTTTATTTTATTTTTTTAAGAGCACTCCGCTCGTTGTTATTTGTTATTTCATCTTCAATCAAGTAGTTTTAAAGCTGGGCTCTTCGCAAACTTGCAGGGAAGGAAATGGACTCTTTAGACGGGTCGCAGCAGCGAGTTGGGGAGAGAGGGCTCAACCTGCCCTTTACTGTAGAGTTCAAAGTGAACTCTATTGGGAGTTCATTGCCTCTAAAGGTAGACTTCCAAAAATAATAATTATAATTAATAATAATAATCATGCCAATGACCCACCTCCTACAGTATCCTATTCTTACAGTAGCTGACCAGATGCCTGTGGGAATCCTGGAAGCAGATTCTAGCACAAGAGCCTCTCTTTTGTGTCTACTAGTGGCTAGTATTCAGAATCATTGCTGCCTCCAGTTGTGGACGCAAAGTATAGCCATCGGCTAGTAACCATCCATTGGCCTCTCCGCCAAGAATTTATCTTATCCCCCTTTAAAGCCATCCAAGATGGCAGCCATCACTGCCTCCTGGTGGAGATAGTTCCATAGCTCAGCTATGTGCTGTGTGAATAAAATAAAGTACAGTACGTATTTCCTTTTATCTGTCCGAAGTCTCCCAACATTCAGCATCATTGGATGTCCCCAATTTCTGGTGTTCTAACAAAGGGTTTAGCTGAGATTCCTGTGTTGCAGGGGGTTGGAATAGATGACCCATGGGGTCCCTTCCAACCATAGCTGTCAACTTTCAGATTTGAAAATAAGAGATCAGCAGCCTCACCTGTCCAGGGGACAGTCTACGGGATATCTAACAATACGGGATAGCAGCAGGAAGCAGCGGGAAACGACGCTGGAATAAGGGAATTTCCTGCAAAAAAAGGGAAGGTTGACAGCTATGCTTCCAACTCTACTATTCAATGATAACTTCTCTATCCACTTTTGTCATGCAGCCATGCATCTTTTTAAAAACCCACTGCCCAGTACCTGCTGTTCATCTTCTCATGGCGTTAGTTGTATCTGGAAATGGCTGTTTCACACAAGCACAACGCGGTATGTGCAGTTATCTATGGAGAAATGCCGCAGTTTAAATAAATCAAAAAGAGGTACACTCTTTGCTCTGAGTAAATTGGCATGAAATAGAGAACAAAACAAACTGGCTGCAATGTGATATAGTGAAGTGAAACCGATCCTGTGCATTTATTTAAAAGATGCACATGCCTCCCACCAGCAAAGCTTCATGGGAACATTTACAGAAACATGGTAAAATACAAAAGTCAAAAGAGAATAGAATAAATCACAATGTTTTAACAATATGTTAAGACTGCAATCATGGTGTTAAAAGATGGGGGTGGGTGGATTATATATTTGGGATTATATCTTGTGGTTTTGTATCTTTTAGGCAGGAGTCTATAGTTGAAGTGATCAAACCAGTCTTGGTTAAGCTAGCGCAGATATGAGTCCATTTTACAAATCTAAACAACTAGATAATGATATTTGCAGAAAAAGGAGGTAAGACAGAAGTTAGTCTCTTCTGGACTTGGGAAGACTTTCAGGCTTGGCTTGCTGAAACCCAAGCTATGACTTGGGGAGGGGAGAACCGTGGGTGTATCCAGGGTTTATTTTAGGGCGGTAGGCTTTATGTTGGGGGGCAGAACTGAGTTAGCCATGATGCAATTGGTCAGTTAGTTAAGTATTTTTATTCATTTATTTACTTGATGGTGGGGTAGCTGCACCCCCTGGCTACATCCATGCTGGAAACCTAATGGGGGAGCAACTTCTATTGGACTATTAATGCTGTGAGCCCTTCCATCTCATTCTTAGGTTGTATACATGTGTAAATAGAGCAATATGACAAAAAACAAACAAACCACCACAGTCTCCAGGGACCATGACAAGGAAATCTAAACCAAAGTAGGTGCCGGCACCCCTGAAATCTCTCACGGTTTGCATTGTGTGTGTGTGTAACAATATGCACACTTAGGTGTAAGGTCCATTGAATTTAAGAGACTTTTTAGGATTGCATTGTAATCTTAGGATGCCACGGACTTTATTTCATATGAGGATGATGGAACGGAGCTTTGATACAATGGCAGGTTAATAATGCTCAGGTTAATGCAGAAGCAAACATTCCTTCAGCTTACCTGCATAGGGTTATCAAGGTAAACACCAACTCTTGAATTGGACTCTTACATGGACCGGAAGCCACTGGAGTTCTCAAAATCCTTATACAATATATTTAGTCTCAGCTTATACGGTATGCATTTGCAGTTTCATTGTCACAGTGAATTAATCCACATGAATTGGTTTAATCAGTATGAAACACAAGGAGAAACGGACATAGAGTGGTTTAAGAACAGTTTGGTTTAAGAACGATTTGGTTTACAAACTCCGCAAAACCGGAAATAGTGTCCTGGTTTGAGAACTTTGCCTCGGGCTAAGAACAGAATCCGAACAGTGGAAGGGCACTGGTGGCGGGAGGCCTTATTAGGGAAAGCGCGCCTCTGTTTAAGAACGGTTTTGGTTTAAGAACGGACTTCCGGAACGGATTAAGTTCATAAACCAAGATACTTGGTTTTATAGTGATTTGTAAGTGGCCCTCATTTTGAGGTGGTGATGATTGTAACCAACGTGTGCTGAGGATTATGACACAGTATGCCTCAAGACCTGTTCACAAGACAACTGCAACAGGGCTGTTGTTTTTGCTGGGGTGGGGGGTGCGTTTCTTGATCGCATTCCTTGGAAAACACAGAGGCTCTGTAGCACCACCCACACCTTTTAATCTTGATTCTTAGACAAACCAGAACAGCATCTTAGTGGCTAAGGATACGGTTACTATAGTAATAACTGTAAACACTGGAAAGGCACCGCCAATCCTGTCCCAGTGTTCCAATAGCAACAGAGGGAAATGGCTTCCAAAGAATCCACAACTTCCTAGGAGTCAGAGGTATATTTTTTACAGAATTTCATTGAGTAAAACTTTATTATTTATTATACTTTTCAGATATATACATTTCACTGATTTTACAATCATTTTGACATTTTAAATCTTAACTTCCTCCCCCCTCTTTCTGCAGTTCCTTAAATTTATTTTTAATATCTTCTGCATATCCAAATTAATTTGACTTACTCATTTATTTACCTTCTTTAAGAATATACTTTTATATAACTGCAGGTTACTACAATAATCCTGCCAGTGTTTTATCTGTTTACAATTTATCTGTAATGTTCAATAAACCATTTCCATTCTTTTATAAAAAGTTTGTTATCTTGATTACTTATTCTCCCGGTAAGTTTCACCATTTTTGCATATTCCATAAGTTTTGTGTCCATTCTTCCTTTGCTGGGACATCTGCTTCTTTCCATTTTGGGGCAAGTAGCATTCTTGCCGCTGTAGTCGCATATATGAATAAGTTTTTATACGATTTAAGTAGTTTTATCCGTATAATTCCTAAGAGAAAGGATTCTGGGGTTTTTTTTTACAAATGTTATTTTAAACATCCTTTTCATTTCATTGTATATCATTTCCCATTGAGTTAAACTTTAAACAAAAAAAAATGAATGTAAGCAAAGTTCTGATTTAGCACATGCTGAGCAAACAGTATCAACGGAGGTCCGAAGACACCTTAGCACAAAGGCATAAATGAGGATCAGAAAAATCATTGTATGTGGAACAAGAAGACTGAAGAGATAATCGTTAAAAGTCTTTTTAGGAGCACCTTTCTAACTAAGCTAAAAAGTGGCTCATCCCAAAGGCAACGACCAATACAAACCATAAGAAAATAGGTTTTTTAAAAAGTAACTGTTTCCAGATGTTCAAGTTCCCTGGACTTGCTTGCAGTTCAGGAGGTGAGCTCATGGAGAAGGGTGGTCCCTGGGGGTTGTCTTGCCCAAGTTTCCTCCAAAATCTGGAAATGACACTCACTTTTGGACTTGTATGGGGATACCTGGCTTTGAAGCCCCACTTCTCATGAAGGTAATTTTGAATCAGTCAATGCAGACTCAGCTTAAACCATCCTTTCATTGCTTATTCAGTTCCCCATAGTTTGCACTTGATTTCTTCTAGTTAGAGCATATTTAATCAATTAGGCTATTAATTTTTTAAAAAAGAACTCTTTCATAAAATTGTAGAGTTGGAAGGGGTTGCAAGGGTAACTTTTTCAAACTCCCTGCAATGCAGGAATTGCAGATAAAGAATCCCTGAATGATGGCTACCCAACCTCTGTTTAAAAACCTCCAAGAAAGGAGACTCCACCACCTTTCAAGGTAATCCATTCCACCATCGAGCAGAAAGCTCTTCCCAAAATTTAGTCAGAATCTCCTTTCTTGTCATTTGGCTCCCTCAGTCGAATCCTACCTTCTGAAACAGCAGAAAACAAACTTTCTCTATCTTCCATGTGGCAGCCCTTCAACTAAAAATTGCCACAGTTAAAAAGACAGTACATTAAAAAAATATATTAAGATGACTTTAAAAATTAAGCACTACTTTAAAAGTCATTTTGTCTTTCACATACAGGAGAATATCATCTAAGATGAAGCCTGCTACAATATACAGGCACATGATCTAAGAACAAGAAATGTATGGTTCCCCATCTCTACCTTCAGTATGATATTCCCACACCCTTATATGTTGATTTGTGCAAATTCAATTGATTCATTAATATTTCCTTCATTTGTTACAGCCCTGGTTTCTACGCTTCCTGAGGTGAACTATTTCCCAATTCATCAGACAAGTAAGTACATATTCCATGTTCTGTCCTCAGTTGCCGACCAAGGAAATTATCCAAATGTGGAGTCCATAGACCATGAAGCAGCCGACTGTGGAGATCAGTTACTAATGTGAAGGAGCCTTTAAGCAGCCTCTGCCTGGCATTTTTATTCTGTGTGAGGTTTGTTATGTACTGAAGTTCTCACCCTGGGCCAGCAGGGGGATACTGTAGATAGTTTTCACTCAGGTCCACATATGCAAATAAGGGGTTGAAAGTGACGTTCAGTGATTGGATAGTTACAGAAAATTGTTACAGTTGCGTTGTGGAGTTCTATATAAGCAGGCTGGCTGAACCCTTCAGTTCAGTTCAGTTCTGGCCTGTAAATAAACAAGAGCTGTTTGAAGAATTGCTGTGTCGTTTGATATGTTCACCCACAACTTAACAAGGTTCCTTCTCCTGCTGAAAGGAAAAGCCCTGAGATTGCATCAAATATTATCGAATTTGGAGTTACTAAAATCTTTCTATATCTGAAACAAAAATAATTCAGACACTTCATATGGTTGTACAGTGTCTTAAGCTTGAAAGGATAGGGCAACTTTATCATTGTTGTTGTTCTGCTCTTCTTGCAAATCTTTACAAAGGAGCTCTGCTCAGCTCAGTTACAGAAAAGCTAGCTCCCCCCTCCCCCATTGCCAGTCAATTTGTTTGGAGGGGGGACTCTAATTTATTCTGGGGAAATAGCCCTGTTGACACACCATGTAAATATGCCCTGTTACACTATAAAGACAGCAATGCCCCACAACTTTACAGATATTTTTCATTTGAAATTGTGCACCCCCACTGAGCATATCTCTCCCCATCATTTATTTATTTTTAAATGTGAGCAGTAAATACATAGGGTTGCCATATTTCAAAAAGTGAAAATCCAGACACAAAAGTTGTTTATCTTTTTTGGGGGGGGGTTAGGATTGCCAAATAATCAACACTATGTCTGGGAAATTATGGATGTATGACAGCCACATACATACATACAGTGGTACCTCGGGTTACATACACTTCAGGTTACATACGCTTCAAGTTATAGACTCTGCTAACCCAGAAATAGTACCTCGGGTTAAGAACTTTGCTTCAGGATGAGAACAGAAATCATGCTCTTGTGGCACGGCGGCAGCAGGAGGCCCCATTAGCTAAAGTGGTGCTTCAGGTTAAGAACAGTTTCAGGTTAAGAATGGACCTCCGGAACGAATTAAGTACTTAACCCGAGGTACCACTGTAATTTTATTTGTATGCCACCTTTGCACAGTTCAAATCATGCTCCAGGCGGCTTACTACAGGGGAAAAATAATACAGTGGTACCTCGTGGGGGGACACTCTACGGTGTTGCCCGGGCATATGGCAACCCATGTTGGAAAATTTAATTTTTTCCAGAGATTTTGCAAAAAAAGAAAAGAAAAAAGAAAAACTCAACAACTTTGCCCAAAAAAGTGTCCTGCAGTAAAACAACTAACTTCCTCTCTTGTCTTCATCTCTAAAGATGAAGGGCGTTCTAATTTCAATCCAAACAGGTACTGGCTAACTCTCACCATGATTGGGCAGCTATTTTAAGGCTAAACAGGCCCTGACAAAACTGGCATGGTGCTGCTCTTGATCATCTATACACACTGAAAACCCTTTCTTGTTTCCAGTTTTGTTGACAGTAGAATTGCATGCAGCCTACTTTGTTCAGAGTTAGGTTCTTGTCATGTACTGAGCTGAATCCTAGAACAATAGTATCCAGAATGCAGCAGTCTGATTGGTCCGCAGGAGCCACCCAATCCAGCTCCAGATGGAAGTGAATCAGTGACCTGATTGGCCTGCAGGAGCAGCCTGGAGATTAGCCAATCACGCGGGGCCCATTCTGTAAATAATGTATATATAGCTAGACATTTTGGGGAAAGTTTCATTCATTGCTACTATTAGCTGAATAAAGAGCATGAAATTCACACTCGACTCCGAGTATATTTCAGTTCTCTTTGGCAATACTGATCATATTTCCTAATTTTCCTAACATGGAAACTATGCATTGTAGAAATAGCTATTCACTATATACTGTATAGTGTAGGTATCATTTTCTCATAAAGGGGTATGAATTAAAACTTAAAATTGATATCTATTCTGAAAAAAGTCCCAACTGTTCATGAAATTGTACTCCTATATCTGTGTGCATAGGCTGCAATTTGTTAGAAGTCCCATTGAACTCAACAGGGCTTCCTTCTAAGTAAGCCACATATATACAGTATGGCATGATTTTATTTCTTACACAAATATCGAGGCACATGATCACTCAGTGCTGCCACTATTTGCAAATGTCTGGATCATTTAAGTCTATATAGAACCTTTATTCTCAATAATGATGGAACTCCCAGCTGGAGAATACTTTTATTTTTTAAACAAATCTTTATTGTTTGTAAAGGAAATCTTTGTAGGAGTTAATATTTTATTATCTCCTTGGAGCTGTCTTTCCAGGCTGTGACGCTTTATGGTTTATGGTTTAATTTTTAAAAGATTTTTTAAAAATATTTTTCTTTTTCTTATGTTTGCACCTGTTTTTTCGTTAACAAAGCAATAGAATTAAAAAAGGGAAAAAATATTTCCTCTACCAGCATTCCATATCAGACGGCTTTAAAACTCTTTGAGAAGCAGTTGATCATACTGTATGCAGGCTATCAGAAGAACGCAATCCTAAAGCCCCATTTGGCATGTAGAGCTAATTGCAAGGTTCTTTTATGAGTATTTCTTGGTTTCGTTTGAGAAGGATAGTTGAAACACACATTACTTTTCTTTGGTTTTATAGAATGTCGTGGGAAAAAGGATCTCCGCAATGTATACCCGACAAATCTGAAGAAGATCCCACAAAGGTAGTTAAGATTGACTTCAAGAAGGTTGACAAACTCGATATTACAGTACTTTGCTCCATATGCCAACAAACGGTACACATTAGCGAAATTCTTTTCCATAAAAGAGTCCACCAGGCTCTGGCAGTACTGGATTATCGCCGGCCATGGGTGGAATCAATAGATGTAAATAAAATAGTTCTTCAGAGAAAACGTCTGCTTTTAAAAATGAAAAAATATAAGACTCCTAAGTATGTTGAACGAAAGACGGAGAAGATTGGCTGTTCATTTGATCTCCTTAAAGAAAGCATGAAGCCTACTCCATATTTTTGCATTGATAGTATTGCTCAAAGTTCTGTGCACGTTGAAGAAGTTACCAATCCGCTGATAAAAGCCATCGCAATATGTCAAGACAAAAACGCTCGTTGGCATGAAAACTTGGAAGACGTATTTGTCGTATTAGACAATTATGGAAACAGGGCAGGTACGTCCTTTCTTGGGGTTTTTGATGGAAGCAATGGAATCTCTGCTGCAGAGACGACGTCCGTGGAACTTCCCGTTTTACTCCTTGACCAGCTTTCTCACGAAGACCCCTCATACCAAGTGAGTGAAGCTGGGAAAGAATTCATAGATTCATTCTGCACCGTCTTCAGGGCAGATTACAAAGTGAGGGAGAGGCTTTTCACTCAGAAGGGTGCCAGAGGGAAGAAGTCTTGGCCAGGTGATTATGAATGGATTCACAGAGCCTATGCGAAGTCTTTCTGGCGTATGGACAGGCTTTTACGGCTCGGGAGAAACGAAGTTTCCAGAGTCTGCTGGAGCAGTTGTACAGCTGCCACCTGTATAATAGGAAATATAAGCAACGAAATGGAAAGCCAGCAAGAAGAGGAGGAGGAGAAAACACTTGAAAAGGTGACTGATGAAGAGGAACAGAACATCGGACAACAGAATGAGGAGGAGATGCCTAGAAGGATATTCATAGCAAAGAAAAATGGTGACGCAGAGCAGGGAGTGGCTCTGCTTATAACTAAGAAAGAGAGAGGCAGTGTCACAGAACAGCAGCCAGAGGAGCCACTTGGAGGAACCAACGGCAAAAAGGAAAGCAGCAGCACGGTAGAGTCAGAAAACAATGAGCAGGTTGCCAATAATAGGGATGTGATTCAGGCAGAGAATCTGCTTGAAAGCAAGGAACAGCAGCAAGAAAAATCACTTGAAAGAACAGATGATCATGCCAGAGAGGCAGGAGACAATGTGCAGATTGCTGATCATATAGATGAGAGCCAGGAAGAGGGTCTCCTTGAAAACATGGGACAGCAGCAAGGTGAGTCACCTGAAAGAATAGATGATAACACTGGAGAGCCAGGAGACAATGTGCAGATTGCTGATCATATTGATGAGAGCCAGGAAGAGAGTCTTCTTGAAAACATGGGACAGCAGCAAAGAGAGTCATCTGAAAGAACAAATGATCTCACCACAGAACCAGGAGACAATGAGCATGTGGCAGATAGCATAGATGGGAGTCAGGAAGAGGAAGAGCTTGAAGGCGACAATAGTTCTGCACCGACAGAAGAAAAATTTGGACTCATGCATATTGCTAATATTGGTATGTATGGAATACTGTTACCATTTCCCACCTCCCTACCCCATTTTAAAATTGTGGCCTGTCAGTTTTGAATGATACAGCAAGTGCCTGCAATTTAATTCAATACTGCATAGCCTTGGGTCCTAACTCACTCTCTCTGGAGCGTCTCCACCTCCATCGTTCTGCCTGGACACTGAGGTCCAGCACCGAGGGCCTTCTGGCAGTTCCCTCGCTGCTAGAAGCCAAGTTACAGGGAACCAGGCAGAGGGCCTTCTTAGTAGTGGCGCCATCCCTGTGGAACGCCCTCCCACCAAATGTCAAAGAGAAAAATAACTACCAAACTTTTATAAGACATCTAAAGGCAGCCCTGTTTAGGGAAGCTTTTAATGTTTAATAGATTATTGTATTTTAGTGTTTTGTTGGAAGCCACCCAGAGTGGCTGGGGAAATCCAGCCAGATGGGTGGGGTATAAATAAATTATTATTATTATTATTATTATTATTATTATTATTATTATTATTATTATTAACAGAAGGGCTCTTTCCACTGACAGAGGAAATCAGGCTCCAGCATAGGGTGGCGTTTTGTTTTTGTTTGTTTTTTTGTCTCTCACCCCACTCTCTAGAGCAGATTCCCCCCCCCCCCTTTTAAGCAAAGGGGCTTATGAACAAAGGGGAAAGGGGATATGAACAAAGAATGCCACACAGACCTTCCACACGGTGGGAGTATCTTGTTAGCAGAATTCCATTCGCAGAATATTCTCACTAGCAGAACCTTAGGATCTACCGTAAGTCAACGTTTGCAAGATGAAACACTTTTCAACTATCTCAGCACCAAAAAAATAAAGAGTGGGGAAAAGACAAGTCAATATGGCATGCAATAATTTTGAATAACAGATATCTTCTTTAATAGGATTGTTCTCACCTAAACTTTGAACTGAAACAGGAACAGTAAGTCTGTATTCCTAAATGTAACAAGCTTCCCTTCCCAAATATTTTTTTGTCATTGGTCTGTTTCTTTGTTATGTTCAACAAACACAATCTCTCAGCAAACCATAGTTTAGCCAGTTCCTAATTCAGATGCAGTAAACTATTGTTTCAGACAGGGTATGTGCAAAATGGATCATCACGTGAAAAACAGATACCATCTACCTGTCTTCGCTATATTTACAAATGCCTTGAAGAAGTCAGATGGCTAATGGCTCTTTTTGGGGGGGAAGACATAAGACCTGGCAGGTTGGACATACCCCTTCAATCAGTTTATCTCCTTTTTAATGTTTTCCTTTTCCCCATATGAGAAAACCAGCCTCAGTCAAAGAAACATCAGTTTATTCAGGAACCAGAAGGTTGATCACTCATCTGTGGATATGAGGAGTAGAAATAGCTGTGATATTATGTGTGAACTGGGTTGTTGACTCGCTGAAAGAGGGGGGAAATACTATTGGTAAAATCCTATCAAATGCATTTCATGAAAAACTGCTTAGCTGAAATCCTCAGTAATTTAAGCAGAAATACTGACGCAAGCTTATATAGGAAGATTACCCTTCCTGCCAACCCTTGTATTTTAATTTGTATCTCTCATAAACCTTTTCTGTCAGATGTCACAAGGAACATACCCACTTTACTTACATAATTGCTTCATTCTTTTATTCCATAATTGTATTCAGCATTTGCAGCTGTAGAAATGGTGAAATTCCATGATAGGGATAATTAGGAAAGGGGTTGAAAAGAAAACTGCCAATATATTAAAGCTGTTATACAAATCTGTGGTGTGACTGTACTTGGAATACTATATACAATTCTGGTCACCACACATAAAAAGGATATGGTAGAGCTGTAAAAGTTTCAGAAAAGGACAACGATGACGGGGATGAATCAACTGCATTATGAGGAAAGATGATGATTATATTTATATGCCACCCATCTGACTGGGTTGTCCCAGTCACTCTGGGCGGCTTCCAACAAAATATTAAAATACCGTAATACATCAAACATTAAAAGCTTCCCTAAACAGGGCGGCCTTCAGATGTCTTCTTAAAGTCTGGCAGTTGTTGTTCTCTTTGACATCTAGTGGGAGGGTGTTCCACAGGGAGGGCGCCACTACCGAGAAGGCCCTCTGCCTGGTTCCCTGTAACTTGGCTTCTCGCAATGAGGGAACCGCCAGAAGGCCCTCGGTGCTGGACCTCAGTGTCCAGGCAGAACGATGGGGGTGGAGACACTCCTTCAGATATACTGGACCGAGGCCGTTTAGGGCTTTAAAGGTCAGCGCCAACACTTTGAATTCTGCTCGGAAACGTAAGGGAAGTCCCCCTCCCCCACCTCCAATCATACTACAGTGGTGCCTTGGTTTACAACCATAATGCGTTCTGGAGGTCCCATTGTAAAAAAAAAGGGACATGCACTTCCAGGTTTGACGTGTTTGTAATCCAAAATGGTTGCAAAGCAAGGTACCACTGTACAACCCAGGGTTATCTATTGGAGGAAGATTCAGGACTGACAAAAGGAGGTACTTCTTTACACAGTACTAGGGTTGCCATATGTATGGAATTTCCTGGACATACCCGGAGTACTGAAGCCAGAAGCAGTGTCTGGGCAGAAATTGGCTAAATGTCCAGGAAAATCTGGACGTATGGCAACCCATGTCAGCAGTGTCATTTTTGCCAATTTCCCTTAAAAATAGCTCAAAAACTTCCTTTTATTTGTTTTTTTTTAGCTTTTGCCCAAAAGCTCAGCAACTGTCTGGATTTCCACTTCTTGAAATATGGCAACCCTGTACACAGTACATAACTGCAATATGTAGTACTGGTCACCAACTTGGATGGCTTTAAAATGAGTTTAAACACATTTGTGGAGGTTAAATCTATCGGTGTCTACTAGCTATTATGTCTCTCTACTACCTCCAATTCCAGAGGCATTGTTGGGGAGCACACTTGGAGAGAGTTGCTTTTATACTCATTTTTATACCCGTTCTTTTGGGTGGCCACCATGAAAACGGGATGCTGAACTGGATATCAAAGCCTTTGGCTCTTCTTAAATGACTGCTGCCCCGTCTTATGGACATAACCTCGGCTCCAAAGAGATATTTGCGCTTGACTCAAAATGATCCAGATTCTTTTACTACCTCCGTTCTAAATCCAGTCTGTTGAAAAGTTGCCCTCTAAGATCCAACATGTTTTACTTGCACACTTTCATTTGGAGCCAGATATTATTATTTTTGAACAAACCTGATCTTTTTTTTTGGCAGTGACTGGCATCTGGGAGGTACCCAGCTATAGATGTGACAGAAGCTACATAGCAGATACGGAAAACAGCAGTCCTAGTGATCTCATACTTTTCAGGAAAGATAAGTCTGTCAGTAGCTACTAAGAGTGATGCCTTTGCTCTGCCTCCATAGATGAAGTATGCTTCTGAATACCAGTTGCTGGAAACACAGAAGAGGGGAGCGCAATTGTGCTTGAATCCTGTTTGCCCATTTCCCACAGCCATATACCTGAAGGAGCATCTCCACCCCCACCGAGGGCCTCCTGGTGGTTCCCTCCCTGTGAGAAGTGAGGTTACAGGGAACCAGGCAGAGGGCCTTCTCAGTAGTGGCACCCACACTGTGGAACACCCTCCCTGTGGAACACCCTCCCATCAGATGTCAAGGAAACAAACAACTATCTGACTTTCGTAAGACATCTGAAGGCAGTCCTGTTTAGGGAAGTTTTTAATGTTTGATGTTTTGTCGTGTTTTTAATATTCTGTTGGGAGTGGCCCAAGTGGCTGGGGAGGCCAGGTCAGATGGGCGGGGTATGTGAATCATCATCATCATCATCATCATCATCGTCATCATCTAGGTGTCCACTGAGAACAGATTAGCTTGATCCAGCAATCCTTATATCTAATTGTACAAAGTCTATTGCCATGTCACTGTACTGCACATTTGTCTCCCATCATTGGACACTGAGAATCTCCATGCAATTGTGATCCGACAGAGGTGTATGGGTGTTAGAGGAGGGGTAGTACCTCTGGTGAGGGACACACTGTGCTTCTTCTAGCGTAGTTTGTCCACCTTTGGTCCCTACCCTCCACTCAACTCTCACCTGTGGCTCCTAGAAGCTGGCAGCATGTGGCAGTGGCCACATCCTGGGAATGACTTCGACTGGATGTAGCCAAGGGCTCTGAAACCCTCAACGAGTTAGGGACTTCCCTTGCAAGCGAAGACAGGCTCCATCAGATTGAGCAGAGACCAATAGTCAAGAAGGTGGTTTCTGCACAGGCCGTAGAGAGAAGTGAGGGGCAGATGGGGTTCATCAAGCTGGGAAGGCAGCCCATCTAGGAAAAGGAAAACTGATCCTAAACTTCCGCTGCCTTGCGGGGTATTTTTGAGAGAAGGCTAAGGAATAAACACAAATCTGGAGCGCAGTCCCCAATATGGTTGGATAGTGCCTTGCACGCCTCCTTCTGACAACTCCTGCACATAGCTGTCAACCGTCCCTTATTTGGTGGGAAAGTCCCTTATCCCAGCGCCATGTCCCGCTGCTGTCCCTTATTGATGATGTCCCTTAAATTTCCCTGGTTTCAAAGGAAGCAGCTCCTCTTCCTCCCTCCCTCCCGGCCAGGAAGGAGGGAGGCTTCAACTGTGTTGCTTGACTGCGTTGCTCACCCAATAAGGCGTCTAAGAACAACTGGGGGTGGAGCTTGCATGCCTTGTTCTGATCAAATCGACCGCGTTGCCTGGGGACTTGCCTTTGCTCAGCGCTTCCCAGCGGAGAGGTGACGGTGGTTTTCCTTGCTGCATCCCCTTTGCCAGGTTGCTGTGCTATGGGAACCACCGCTTGAGGCTTTGTTTGGCTGCTGGGTGGGCTTTCTGCCTTTGGCTTGTAAGGGCTCAGAAGTCGAACATACCTGTGCTTGGAAAATCCCTTATTTTGGCTGCCGATCCCTTATTTTCAAATCTGTAACTTGACAGCTATGCTCCTGCAGCCAGGTTGGTGCCAAACGTATAGCTGTGATTTCCTTTGGACTACATCAGAGGGTGAGAAGGGGGTCTTGTCTAGGCAGCCCAGGACGACCTCCATACACACTGCTCCTGGGCTTGTGCTCCGGAGAGGTCACTTCGGTGCTGCTAACACGGTCGTTTTGACTTCACCCCTAGAAGTGCGCTCCACTGTCTCTTGAGACAGATGGATGCAAACTATTTTGCACAACTAAAACAGCCTTCCCCAAATGCGTTCCCTCCAGATGCCTTACGCTACACAACTCCCATCATCTCTAAGCATTGGGACCATGCTGCCTTGAGCCAGTGGGGTGTTTTAGCTTAATGCATCTGGAGAATACCAGGATGGAGAGGGCCTTACTAGATATTGCCAGTGTAACCTGCTATAGCCATGTTTGCATCTTGGGTACTGCAAGATGTACAAATGATTTGATCAGGAAAATCCACCACCAGTCTTCCCATTTTTCTTCTCCAACTTCACACTTTCTGTGGTTCTCACAGGCCAATAAGCACACCCAGTCCTCATTGGGATGTTTGAGCTTTTTGCCATTTTGATTTTGTAAACGAATGTGACATTTCTACATACTTCATGGCTCTCTTCTACTATGCCAGTACATCCTCATTTCTTAGTGGCCCTGTTTTGTATCCAAACCTATCGGCATTGAACCACCTGAGTTTGCTTTTCGTTGAAATGATAAGATGGATCAAATTTGGCATTTCCGGCTCACTGGCTCACATTGTCTAGTTTCAGCCTATGGATGTAGTAATTTAAGTATGTAGAAAATGGCACTTGAATTGGAATTGTGGGAGAAGGGTAGGTAAGATAAACTGAGCACTTGGGACCCAGCTACACTAGTAAAGAAAAAGTGATTTACATGCGTTGTATGTACGATATAACATTGTGCCACCAGATGGCGACATGGACTCCCGTTTTTCTCTACTTGCTTTCCCTGTTTAAATTTACGCTTTGAACTGAAATGCTTCTTTGATGTGTCTAGAATCCAGCTTTAGACTACTTATCTTCACGAATGATGAAAGATGGCAGAACATGAATTGTGTATAGAATCTGCACAGCATAACTTGTAGAGGAAAAGCAACAGCTGAAGTTTAAGTGCTTTCAAAGATCAATTCATTTAAGTTATGCAGTGATAAGTTTTGTGTGTGTGTTTTAATTGTAGGCAACGTTCATGCTGTTTTATGCAAAAATGGGAAAAGCTATTGGGTTACTAAAGAACACAGCACTTATTCTAGAGAAGAAAGGATCCGTGTTCTTAAGAATGGTGGCAGTATCAGCAGCAATGAACCCAAAGGACTGATAGAAGGACTTATCAAAAGCACTCGGGGCCTTGGCCACCACGGCAATCCAAAGCTGAAAAATACTGTTATTCCTGTACCACATACAATCTCCTTTCCTGTTGACGATTCATGCCAATTTCTTATTTTAGCTTCTAATGGACTCTGGGAAGTTCTGGATAAAAGTGAAGCAGTACTATTGACATTAACAATGTTTTCTGCTTATCTGGAAAAGTATCAGCGCTCCCAACTGAAGAAAGCCCGCATGCCCAAAGCCTCCGAGTTACCTTCGAATGATTTGGAAACTGAATTCTATTCATGGTATTTAAATAAAGATTTTTTGGCAGATATTGACTTACAAAATTTAAGGTCCTCAAGTAGCGTTGTGCAAGAAGAAGAGATGGTTCAGTCAGGTTCCTCAGCAGAGGAAGAATCAGAAGAAGAAGCGGAAGAATCAGAAGCAGAGGAAAAATCAGAAGCAGATGAGGAAGAAGCCGCAGAAGCAGCAGCGGAAGAATCAGAAGCAGCAGCAGAGGAAGAAGAAGAAGAGGAGGAGGAGGAGGAGGAGGAGGAGGAAGAAGAATCAGAAACCACTTTAGAAGTTTTTGGATCATGGGACTTAAGTGATGATACAACCCATGAAAGCACAGAACAAACTCTAACCCCAGAGTTTGCGATAAATGTAGAAGAACCTGAACCTGAAAGTTCTGAATCTTCACAAATATCAGAAGATTCAGAAATCAATTCTAGGACATTTTATGCCCTTGCAGCTAAGTATATTAGTAAGCACCTTGTAGAAGCTGCACTAAAAGCAGGTTCCAGAGATAATATTACTGTTTTGATAGCACTCTTAAATGGATGTGATAAAATACCCACTTATATTTAGCATGTATACTGTGCTTAGGAGGATAGTTCAAGTGAAGGAAAGCTATAGTACAGTTCATTCATTTTATGATAAAAGAAACTGCCACAATAAATTCACAAAGTGAGTTATTTTGTATTAAAAAAAAGACTGATTACAATTATTTCCTTTTTTATACCACTTTATTCAAACCTGAGCACCTCAATATAAAACTAAACACTGGTGAACTGTCATTTTCCTTGCTAAGCCCAATTACTGCAAATTTACAATCTGCACATGTAAGTTTCTGCTAGCAGTTCAACATTTAAATAGATTAAATCATCTTTTCTGACACTTGGTAGATTTCATATAATGAAAATAACTAAAGAATTAGTGCAATATACTGGACAGATCAAAATAAAATGGACTTTGGAAAACAAAGTTGCAGATTTCATTACAGACAGACAGTAGTACTTATGTTACATGTACAGGAGCATCATTTATTACTGTTCTAGCCATTAAGGAAGAACTTAATCCCCTTGAGATGTGGGGAGAAGAAATGTTAGCTCTTGAAAGTAACTGTACATATTGTATACTTTTAAGCAACTCTTAAATAGTACAGAGTATTAAACAGATGTAGACTACAATGCAGTACCCTATTTACAGTACATTAATATCCCAATTTAAAATCAAGTTGAATGTACATAATTGTTAGTGCACTGACTGATTTTATTCTTAGGGGAAAGATAATTGTGTTATGGTCAACAGTGATTAAAACCAAAATCACGATATCTAGTTTTTGTTGGGACATGTCTCAATAGTTTATGATGAGGGAAATTTTGCATTAGATGTTGAATTCATTAGCTGTGCCATTTTATAAACAGGAAAAAAATTGAATTAAACTTGATTTTTACTTTAAACTGGGTTGACACATTTACATATAGTGGAACAACTAAAAACCAATTGTTCTGCAAGCACAGGATCCATAAAATTGTTAATGCTGCACATATTTTGCAGTTACATTATGGAAATGTGGAATGTATATTTAAATGGTAGATACCCACATAAACAACATTTTGCATAAATACTGTGAATAAGCTTATAGGATCTTTAGAAGGTGTGTTATAGTTAGGCTTTTCCCCCCATACCACAAAGGGAGAATCCCAATTCTATTTCACTAACAGTAACCAATATCCAAAGCTTGAGGAACTAACCAGTTAGCTGCAGACCCATGGAGTAGTTCAGTCTCTATCCCTAATGACATGTGATACAGTTTATAAACCTTTCAACTGAAGCAAGTCTATCCAGCTTCCATTTCCCCCCTCTTTTGCTGAAACGTAACAGCCAGTGATACATGCATGTTATTAAAAATTAGGACAAAGTCGTTTCTAATACAGAATGATTATTTTGTAAGTCTCTTCGATTTTGGAAGCTGTATTGGGCCAGGTTAAACACTCCAAATTCCTTCGTTATTAACAAGTTAGGAAGCAGAAGAATATTCAAGACAGTTTAAAGCAGCTGAAGGTTTAGTTACTACAGCATTGACTCTTAGTTGGTTGTGTTGGTTCAGTAAGATCTACTCCTCTTCCTCGGACAGAGTTGGCCCCTGCATTCTGTTGTTCATTCTTCGGCAACTTTTTAGCTGCAAGGAAAGGTAATTTTTAAAAACTAGCATTAAAACTTTTTTTGTAAGCGTTTCCTACACACGTTCGCATCTAATAAATGACAATTCTATAAAAGCACATAAGGGTATGCACGGGATCCTAAGTAAAATCAGGCCAATTTGGAGAGGTATGTGACTCACTGCGCCAAAGTGAGACTGCTCTGAATCACCCCCAAACCAAATCAGGGACCTCCAAAGTCATTCGGACCTTAAAAAACTGCAGTGTGTCTGCAAAAACCATAGGGTGGTATACAAACCTGCTGTTCTACTTGTACAATGGAACTTTCCCTTCATTTCCCCTTCAGCCTCAAAATACTGGGGAGATTTGGAGGCATACGGGTAAAGGAGAAATCCTACTGAACACAATCCACTTCTCCCAAACCTTGCCATGTATGGAAAACATCAGGGCAGGGAGAGACAGTTCTTGTGGATGACAGGGGAGCTTCTAATCAAGAGGGAATAAATTTAACAGGCCTTTGAGGAAGAGATGATGAAGCGATGTACAATATTGTTCCTGTCTGTTCTATACTCTTTTGCTAGTTCTACAATGGTGCTTGCTTAGAAAATTCTAGATATTCTAGATAGTCCTTCTGCCTCTGCGCCACATGCCCATATTCATGGCAAATCAACTTTGCACTTAATAGTTTCTGTGAATTTTGGTGCCAACTGACCAGAACACAAGCTTAAAGTCTGTCTCTCTCTCTCTTCCCCACCCCCCATCCAATCTATCCTAACTATAGTTCCTGCATCTATCTTGCTGGTTACTCTCCAAGGGGCACCATTGATACACCATTTTTTATACTAAAATGAATTGCTGCCCACAAAAACCATGGAGTGGGGAAGCCTGCTTTCAGACCACCCACCCCAAATCAACTTTTATGCTAGATACCTAGCATAAAAACTACTCCGCTCTTCTGAAATGTGGCGGGTTGTTTTTTTAACCTATGGGCACTTCTCTAATGCTTGCTATTTTCCTACAAATTGCTCACAGAATAGGGGAGATTAAGGAAATGCTTTTTTAACCATTGCCTACTCCAAGGAATCAAATAAAATGAGGGCAGAATAAAATGGAAAACATATATGTGACTTTCTATTTCACTAACTCCAATGAGCAGAGGAAAAACACTGTACTCTTGGCTTATCCCACCAGTATGGAGAAGTTATCCCGCAACGTGGACAATGTGAGTTTTGGTTCTGTTTAAATCAAACATGAGCAAACACAGTGTCTCAATAAAGAAGTTCAGAGTTTATCTGGATTTAATGAAAAACGTGTGGTGGTCCCCACAGGCAACAGGCTTTCCCACCCTGCTTTTCACAGCTGCCCTATATGCTCTATAAAAAGCCACTAATGAGGGTTCGGAAAACCCACAAAATGTGCATACAATGTAGCCTGCAACTATATAAGGGTAAATCAGAAACCTTCCACCTCAAATGCAAAAACAGCAGAAATGCCTTCCACATTCAAGGGGCATTAGGGATTTAAGCCACAGTTTAGTAAAATACAAGCTGACAACATATACTTCATTCTGCAGATGATACAAAATGTACTGTTTTCTGGTAGACTCAAAAGAATTGGGGGCTGAAAACCAGTTGTGTCATAACTCTGAGGTCCTTAAATCTACATTTCTTTTCAATATTCTGCTTTCCCCTGATATTACTAAATAAAGCTTTTCAGATTTGTACATTCCTTCACAATATTCTAATTTTGCTCAACACTGCCATTTATCTTGTTTGTTCATTGTAAAAGGTCAAACAATGCATGATTTAGAATGGCAAAAGCTTACTGAGTAAACAAATCAGTGCTCAGAAACAATGGGTCCATTAAGCACTACTATCAGATAACTTGTTTGGTGAATGCTATTAAGTCCCACACTCTTCAATGAAGCACATACAAACATGTTTTAAAAATGTACCTTCCATTAAAGCTTTACTTACCAATTGCCATGAATATTTCATTTACATTCATTGATGTTTTAGCCGACGTCTCCATGAACAATAAACTGTTGTCATCCGCATAAGACTGTGCTTCCTGTAAATTAAGTATACCAGTTTATTATTTCTGCATATAGTTGTGGACTATACACAGCATTTTTTTTTTGCTGCCAGCTTAGAATCTACTTTTCCTTTTCAAAGGCTAAATGTCACCATGCCAAGTTTGATAAGCTCTTTTCCCTGCCCCCTAAAAAATAAATAAATCAGTCTTTCGTGTTTGAAAAGGCTACTGCACAAATCTGTACCAACACAAAAATTCTGCAAATCACAAATCTAAACAATTCTGGTGTAATAAAAATGACAGGTGAGTATGAAAATGTGCAGCAATTCAAATCACAAATCTAAACAATTCTGGTGTAATAAAAATGACAGGTGAGTATGAAAATGTGCAGCAATTGTGGGAATGAAAAATAGGAGTAAAACTTTTTTAAAAAAACAACCAAAACTGACAAGTAACCTTTCCAGAACCCAGAAATGTTCATCATCTTAATGCTGGAATCTAGAGCTATAGGACTATGCCGTAAGATCAGTATCAGTTATTCAGAAATCTTAAAATAGGAGCAGAAAACAAGCTTTTCATGAATGCAAAGTCTCTCCACACTACTATTTTTATTATGGAAAAGGCATGTTATGATCACAGCAACTTTAGAAGACAACACAGACATCATTACAGTGCTGCCTGTATCGGTAAACATCTAACTTGCACAACAGGACTTCAGGATCCTCTACTTCCTGCCTCCAATCCTCTACTTCCTGCTTCCAACCAAAGAAAGAAGTACCTTTACATAAATTAGTTATCTTTCTGGCTCAGAATGCATCTTAAAAGAAATGCACTTTGCAGAGTTAAGTGTGCCTTCACTAAAATACAATGAAAGAAAAACCAGCTTATGCTGAATAACACACTGTTACGCCAACTGTTACGGCAAAATCTGGGTGCGAGGCTGCTCTGCCACCCAGCTCATCGGACTCAGTCCGTGGGTCCCTGCGGAGGAAAATGAGCTCAGCCGGAGACAGGAGCAAACTGCAGAAGATCCAAGTTTATTGGCCAACAGGTTCAAGACGAGACTGAACCCTGAGAAAGGGGTGACATGAGTTTTTGAAACTTCCCTCCATGTCCCAGAATACAGTGCAAAACACGTCATGAATACATTAAAGAGAGGTTTGGTTACACAGATTACATCATGAATATATTAAAGGGAGGTTGGGTTACACAGATTAACATATGGAGGAGGGAGGGGGGAATATGCAGAGCTACACCGGATTAACATATGGAGGAGGGAGGGGGGAATATGCAGAGCTACACCGGATTAACATATGGAGGAGGGAGGGGGGAATATGCAGAGCTGGAGATATGCACAGATAAACACTTCCTGGGGATGAGAAAACAATGGTCTCAAATATGCATAGTCTGGCACCTGACATTGCCTGGAGGAAAGGCTGATCAGAGCAAACTGGCACGTTGATTTTCTATGAATTTTATAGATTTTAGTCCCTTTTGACATTGACAATTGGAAATAAATTGATATATTGTAGCGAAGAAGAAGGTGAAGAAGACATGCCCCCCCCTTCCGTAACACACACCATCCATGAATATCTTCAGCTCCAAAGACAACGTAAGCCTGGAGCAGTGGCTACTTGTGTCAGTTCTGCAAAAGTCATGTTTCTAACATTTGTGGCTACAAATACAGGTTTGGAAAGGAGACTGAAGGCTAGCAGTAACATTATCCAGAGAGGCAAGTCTAAAGTCAAACTAACTATTCTCAACATATAAATATTTGACAAAACACTGAATTTTTTCCTAAAATTGCCCATTTTAGGAAAGAATATTGTAGAAGACACACAACTTCACCACTAGCAAATTTGCTATTTGCTAAATTCATGAATATATTTTGCATGTATTCAAATTAGCAGCGAACTTGCATATCTCAATCTAATGTTGATGCTTCCCTCAGTAATAAATTGTCCACCCTTCCTTTAAAGCAGTTAATAGAAGGAGCCATATAAATGCTTACATAGGGAATGAAAGAAGGATGTGCCTCTCCCATAACCACTGTGTGTGCAGGGACATTTTCCAGGTTTTTACGGCTTGAAATTTATCAGAATAAGGCTCAGTGGTAGAGTATCTGCTTTGCATGCACAGGGTCCCAGATTCAATCCCTGGCATTCCAGTGTATGCACTGGGGTAGCAGTATCAGACTCAACCAATATTGTTTTCACTAAACATATTGCGTTTATATTCAAATTAAAAGTTAACACACAGGTATTTCCCCCCTTTTCCATACATTCAATAACCTTGTTAGGCAGACTGTGATGTTTAAACAGGCCCACTATCTGCTTCATGAATGAATGGAGCCTTAATTCCAGATCCTCGTACAAACATAATGTTCAACTTACCCCACTGCAAACTGCCATCCCTTCTAGTAGCTTCACAGGAGAACACTATACTCTTCAGATCTGCCTACACCATTATATATTGATTTATGTGAGAAAGAAGGTTGTGCTGCCCCCCTTCACTTGTAACATACACATAAATTATCTGGTAGAATAAATCCTTAAAACAGCTTGCTTTCTAAACCACTTGCATTCCCAAGTTTGTGTGTGTGGTTTCCAAAGCAAGCGAAGTAGGAACAACACAAGTTAACAAAAAGGTCAGTGCTGCCAAAGACCTGCAGCAAAACAATAGCATGACTGAGGGGGCTTTAAAGTTCTGTATAATATTCCAGAAAAACCAGAACTTCTGATCAAATATAAGAGACATAACTTACCTGAAAATCTACAGCCCTTTTGTTAGCTAAATCAGCTTTATTTCCTGCTAAAGCTATTACAATGTTAGGACTTGCTTGCCTCTGGAGTTCTTTTACCCAATTTTTTGCTCTTGCAAAGGATTCCTGTTAATCATTTAAAGAAAGGGAAAAAAGCTCATTTATTCTTTTCCACCTTCATTGGTTTATACCACAATCAGAATTTAGAAAAAGAGCAATGGTGGGCGCTCATTACCCAAAAGCACATTATAATATTATCCCTTCTCTCCATACCACTTTGTTACAACAATTTTAATTAGCAAACCCCTAAATTTTACTTATATTTACTTGAGGAGGAAATCCTCTTTGCATCAATTGAATTTTGAAGATGACTAAAGATTACTATTTAGATAAAGCTTCATAATGCAGCCTTCAAATTATGATTATTTTACTTTATACAAAATCAAAACAGGATTCAACAAATTTAAAATAAAATACGAGTTTTAAAACAATCCATGAAACTCTGCTAACGAATCAACCTACATTATGAAAGGTATACCAAAAATATAGTTATCCCAAAACAAACAAACAAAAACAAATCAGTCAGCCAGAAACTGGCCGTAAATTGAACTTAGAACATAAAAACAGAACTATTAAGAATTTCCCCCTTTAAAAAACAATTCACGAATACCTCAATAACAAATGCAACACTAAAAAACTAAGCAGATTCATTCAGTTTAGTTCACACATTACCTCGTTGGTAATATCATATACAACTATAGCTGCTTGGGCTCCTCTGTAATACATTGGTGCCAAACTGTGATATCGTTCTTGACCAGCTGTGTCCCAAATCTCAAATTTTACTGTTGTGTCATCAAGACATACAGTCTGTGTTAGAAAAGCAGCTAAAGAGAAAAGAAAGCAATAGGGTTTGTGACTCTACGTATGGTCATTACTTTTTATTTTATCTGGAAACCACTTAACGTTAAAAAACATCTGAAGTGTACAACATACAATAAATCACAATCCCACTTCGCAGTAGAAAACGAAAGAAATGTTTTCATATGTAGAACATTCTTTTTTTTTTTTTTTTTGCCAGGAGATGAATATAGTGAGTGGAATTCAGATGTTGGCTCCCAACTCCCATCAACTGCAGCATATATGAGCAATGGTGAGGGAAAGAGGTAGCAAAATCACAAGAGCCACAGATTCCCACCCCCAATGCAGCCCCCAGTGCCACTCCAAATCAGTTCAGGATCTGCAGGAACAGATTTGAAGGGGACACTGTGGGCTGCAGGGAGGAAGGAGCAGTAGGGGAAAACAGGTATGCAAAATTGTGGCTCTCCAGATGTTATTGGGGTCTAACAACACCTGGAGGAGTGTTAGAAACTGAGACATGAAAGCTAGGAGCTAAACTGCACCTAGATGGTTATGGATGCAACAACAGAATGTCTAGGTGTGCTTTTTATAACGAGAATACAAAGCTGGAAATGAATGAATGAACTGAACTAAAATCTTATGTTCATTATGTACATTTTTATGGTCTAGTCGCCTGAAGACTGCAAAAAACAAAGCCAAGAAAGAACAATTAGGTAGGATACTGCAGTTGCTCTAATCAGGAAAGCCTGGTCACATATACAACATACAAGCCTTAAGTCCGAGAGGTATGGTGGGTTCTTGAAACAGACAAAGACTTCTGGCAGAGTTTAAATATCTTGGGAAGTACAAGTTAGCCACAAATCACCTCACAAATGCTGTTGTATATCGTAGAATCATAGAACTGTAGCGTTAGAAGGGACCTGAAGGATCATCTAGCAATACAGGAATATGCAGCTGGTTCACATAGAGATTGAACCTGTGACCTTGGCATTATATAGTGGTTGGCATACAGAGGGCAGCACAACAGGACTTCAGACTTAAAGCTGTTTTCAGGAACACAATGAACAGCATATCAACAGGCAGACCAACAGACAAATGCTGGCTCCCTCGACCTGAAGCAAGATGAATCCACACCCCTTAGATGCCTTTGCCTGGACTCAAACATCCAGGGGTCCTTTACCTTTTTTTTCACAGGTGTTAGGCAGCATCTTAGTTTTAAATAAGCTGAATATGAATTAAAGTAGCTATGAGCTCATATACCCATGCCACAACTAGCCCAGATCTTTATGCAGAAGCTGTAGTTCCTCAATGAAGGAGGCAACTGCTTTTAAAAGAAAGAACAATACTACATTTTGCACACAAAGCACCACCTCACACTTTACTAGGAAGTTTCCTATCTTACTATCTATGAGTGAGCTATTAAACCCATGTACCCCTGTCTTTCAAAAACTTTAATGCAAGTATCTGTTGTCAGCTGTAGATTGGCTTCACCAACCTGGTGCCCTCCATATGTCTTCAACCCCCCAGCCAGGACACACTAGGGGGCATCACAATGGGGAAAAGTCCTGTATGTGTACACCTTGATTTCTACACAACTCAAGCTTCCACAAACCTGTTACAGCAGAAGCTTAAATGAAATTCAAAGTTACCTTTTAATCAACAGAAAAAAATCAAGATAATGCATTATTCACAACATAACAAAAATATGGGACAAATAAAAATAATTAAAGCACTGGATAAAATACAACAGGTCCGCCTTGCCAGCAAAACAAGAAATCTTTGATGGAATGTCCCCCACCTTAAAATCTGCTTTGGATGGCCTTCTAGAGCAAATTTGGTGGGATGGGGAGGATTATAGCAAGGGAAGAGAGAGAAGGGGAAGTTTGCTTGCGCAATGTTTGCTATTGTCCAATGAAATTTGAATTTTGGATTGACAGCAGTAACAATTCCCAATAAATATACGGTAATATACATAGATACGCAACATTTTCTCACCTCCAATCGTACTCTCTTGAAACTCATGAAACTGGCCTTTTACAAAACGAAGCACCAGACTTGATTTACCAACTGCAGATTCTCCCAGAAGAACTAACTTGAATTGACATATTTTATTTCCAGCATTAGGCCCATTGGGTCTAGTTGCTCCTCGGTTGGCCATGTCCAAACTAGAAAGGAGTCCCTTGTTTCAGATTCTTAAAAAGACGATTCCAGGATGTGAACCTCGATGTGCCTTCAACTCAAATAACCTGTTTCACAAAACAGTATTCAGAAATTAGTGACCACAATACAATACAATATTTATTACGGCCATAGGCCCATACAGGTAAAAACACACATAAGTAACAGCTTGTGCACGTGGGGAAAAAACAGCCGCTAAAACACCACTATAACAATAAAATACTATAAGATAGAATGGCATCCTACGCCTTAGTTAGCTTGCAGTGCTCCTTGGCGTTGTTTTTGGGTAAGGACAGCGACCAGGAACCTAGCCACTTTCAGGGTCGTATGAGTATCCTTATCCTGCAAGATTTGGGCAAGGTGGAATTTTGGTGGGGTACCCTCTAGTTTCTGTATGATTGATCCCAACAAATTTGCCCGTGGCACATTAAACAGGGGGCAAGTGAACATAATGTGCTGGAGTGACCACATTTTTGTTGTTGTTAGGCAATAAAATTGTTAGGCACATTTGTTAGGCAATAAAATATATCCATCCAAATTAGGTATGTGTCTACTCCAGGGGTGCCCAAACTTTTTTCAAATAGGGCCAGATTTGATGAAGTGAACATGCATGAGAGCGGACAAGTAGTTGTTGAGCTTTTTTTAGGATTGAAGTTGTTGAGGAGGCGAAATACTACCGCGGGGGCTGGATTAAATCGACCGGCAGGCTGGATTAGGCCCCCGAAATGGACTTTGGACATGCCTGGTCTGCTCTACTCTGTTCATGTCCACAGCAGTTCATAAATTGAAAGTTACATTTTAGCAGTCCTCAGAAGAGAATGATCCCCCCCAGCATAGATAGATTAGCTCAATTATGCTAGACATTGTATACCTCATAGTAGATGGAATTAAAGTTCATCATATAACCATACTTAATGTGCCAACTAACAACCTCACAACTAAGGAAGCTCTTGTGACCCGTTAACTATTTTATTCACATTAAAAATACCTTTAGGCACACTACTGCAGACCTTGACTGTCTCTGTGGATAGCAGTGGTGCCTATCTGGTGGACTCCACAGGCTGTATTGTCACTGGGAATGGAATATACAAAATAGCTAAGAAATCTTTTTCTAATGCACATGTTATAGCACTGACCATTTCAGCTTGCCCAACAACAGACGCTGATGAGTATGTGCTAGGAATAGGGTAGAATAAGGAGATAAAGAGTTGGGTAGGTTGGTCTGGGAGTCTCTCATATTTTGACAGACTGAAGTCAACTGACCATGAACTTCAATAACTCAGCCCTCTACAAGTGGTATTCCAAGGCAATGTACTTGGTAGAGCACCAAGAATGTTTATGGGAGGACCAATAATGTTAAGGGGGTGGGGGTGGATAATCTGTTAGTTCCCCTCTCCTTTGGCCCAAATGTGGTTCAACCTGAATTGCTATGCCACACTATTTATCAGGTCTCTTTGCAAGTTGATCCAACAGAGCTGGTTTGCGCAGGAACTTATCAGTTGCTGCAACAAGCCTGCTTTATCGCAGATTGCAGACACAGCAACTCCTGGGTTTTTGTGTACTAACCAAAAACCCTGTTAGAGACATTTGGCAAAAGACTTGAGTAAGCAGAGGGATAGCACGTTTTTCACTGACCACATTCCCTCCACCCCCTGCGTGTTAGTACAGGTTTCCAATTTGTCTGCTACAATAACTCCAACTGAATTCTACCTGCTCTACATAGCAACTTCTACAGAAATACCCACTTTCTCCCCTAACTCATCTGTCATTGTCTACCCTCTGGTTACCGATTCTCACGCATGCCCCAACTTTAAAAAAGATAATTCACAAGAATAATAATTTGTTGATCTAAGAAACAGTATCAAATTCAAATCCTAATTGTTTTAATGCAGCCTGCAACTTTAAATACTGTGTGAACAAATATATAAATTGTTTCTGCAATATATTCACAGAAAGACAACAGTTTCAACAAGTGTTTGTTCAAAATCCAGATGATCACATTCAAAGTGCTTCCACAAACATGCTAGGAGGGAGTAGAAATAGTTGCCCCTTGCCCATGAATATTAGGTGGCATTTCCTAAAGTGTGGGGGGGCTGCCACATTTGTGTGATGGCAAGCATTCTATATGTCACATCAGCACAGTAACCCTGCATAACAGTCACAACACAATCCAGAACAGGATTCTAACTTGTACAGCAAGTCTCCACACGTACGGCAGAATGCCTGCCACAGACACTTGTCCTCCAACATGTGGAGGGCAGCAAGAACATGAAAAATGAGGTAGAGCCAGCTAGTCATTCTAATTATACCCCTACCTACATAAGGTTTCTTTATGATACTATGTCACTGCAAACAAGAAAATGCAAGGTCACATTTAACATGTCTGCCAAATTTGAAAACAGCAACCATGAGGACCAAGCCTATCCTCGCTGTTCTGTGGTGCCAACAAGGTTCTTGTCTTTGCCTAAACCCAGCTAATATTCACTACCATTTTCATGTAGACTGTGGTATGCTCATCAGCTACCTTTTAAAACACACACAGCTATTTGTGACTAAATATTCGTGCGGATGGAAGGCCCATTCATTGTACTTAAATCCTGCCTACTATCTGAACTTGCTGAAGTGGTTTACAGTATATTTAAAATACTTTAAAAAGGTGGTAATTTTTAGGGCAAGGCAAAGGTGTATATGGTTTTATCTCTAGTTCTTATATATTCCAATTTCACTCTGTAGCTGAATCTCCTAGAAATTACTGGTTAAGAGTAGTTGGATATTAGGTCTCACATAGGCCAGGGCTTCCTCACAGGACTGCTGCTTTGGTCTCTCACAGCTTTTCTCTGTTGCTGGGTATACAAACTGCTGTCAAAAAAGTGCTACAAGCATTCCCCTAGTTCTAAAATCTTTTGACTGCCACTCTGATGCTGAACCTCTGGACCACAGCAGGTCTCTTAGGAAATAATATTGGTATACAAGTGCCTAAGTAGCCTGGTGTTAAGTCCTTTACAGCACAGAGTTTCCTCATGGGACTGCTTATGTCTCCCACAGCCTCTGGCGGTAAATGCTGGAAGGACACTTACCATTTAAACATTTAATGCAGTGGGACATATTCCAGAGTCAACATAAACACTGCATATAAATCCTGTCTGACTGCTTAAGAATTTCCTCAGAATTATTCCACTGGATCGTCAACTATTTCACATCCTGTTCTGCATTAATCAGGCCTTACTCAGCTCAGTGGCACCTTTCTATATCCTGGACAAAATGAAACTGATACTATACTGAAAGGATGGGTGTAACAAGACTCTGGTTGCTTCTCCACTTATCGTAATGGCTACTTGTAACTTTGAAAGACTGAAATGGTTTCCTCAACCTCAAACAACAACATTTTCCTTTATATAGCTTCATCCTTGTCAAGCAGGTTAGCAAAACCCAGCTCACCTGAGAAACATCTATTCAGCTCCAACATAGAAGTTTCCCACTAAAAACATGAATAGCTTAGCTGTTTTCTATCTGGATCTCTAGACCATACTACAAATTTCTATACTAATACAGATAATAATTTTAAGAGCTCAGAGTTTATTGTTTGACAAACGAGTACTGCAACATTGGAAATAGGGCTTTAAAAACCTATGGTATATGGCGGTATATAAATTAAATAAATAAATAAATAAATAAATAAATAAATAAATATTGCTTGCGTGTATGGATTTCAATTAAGACTGCTATAAGTCTTACACCTAAAAGTTTGTGTTGCCTTATTCATTCCTACTTTCAAAATGCACAAAACAAGCTTACACTTGGAAGGAGCAATGATCAGCAAATACTGCAACTTGAGGGGTAAAAATAATAATAGATAGTATTCAATCCTCCTAGTTATATAGATTCTCAGCTGTGGGTGCTCTTGGAGCCATCACTGAATCACAAAGTCCAGACTGCAGAAACATACTTTTACACAATGTGCCTGGTGAATGGTTGTGAACATCTCTAAGATATGGATTAGGTCAACAATCATCATTCATAGGTCACTAGTTTGGTGTAGTGGGTAGAGTGTTGGACCAGTACCAAGAAAACCCAGATTCAGCCTCCACTCAACCATAAACTTAGAAAACAAGGCCTGAGAATGGCAACCATGTATGCAGCCCAAAGTTCTGATAAGGTGAAATAAAAATGTAATAAGTGATGCCTTTATAACCATGAGAATTGACGACTGTAGCTTGTTTTATATGAAACTGCCCTTAAAAACCATTCCAGTCCAACCCTCTCGATGTGGACAAGTCGCTGAGAGTACATCACCCCATGGTTCATCATCTGTACACAGTCCACTGCCAGAAGCTCAGATATATAAGCTAGGCACCAAATGGCTCCTTAAACAGGTTTACAGATGCCAAAATGGAATAGGTATTTGCCAACCTGTGGCCAGACAGCTTGAAAACCGTATTTTTCAATACGACTTTTTGGTTCCTGAAATTCATTCTGATTGTGCAGATAAAATATAATGGATAGAATTCTACAGGATCTGTTGCTAGTGTGTGAAAACTGACAAGAGCCAAGGATCCCCAGGCATGCACCTCCAGATAGCGGAGTGTTCAGGCACCACCATCCTGTCATACGTTATTGACACAAATCAAGGTTCATGTTTTGATTTCAAGTAATATAACAAGCTTGAATCCTATCACTACCTTCTGCCCTTCGCCTGATCACTGTCTTACCTTACATACAACATACATCTAACAAGTCCGAATACCACATAAAAGTAGCATTCCCAGTGGGTGGAAACCTTTGTCCCAAGCTCCACCAATGTTCCAAGTGTGCATGTATTCTGGCGATACCATAAAACCTTCTACTTTGGCCAAACTGGTTATTCCTGCAGCATTTTAAAATGCTCACTAAATATTTTACAATTTCTTGCTAACTTCTGTTTCCATAAAATTGGTTGCTCCACCTTAAACTTCTTTGAGGAGGACATAAACCATTATCAAGATACAAAGAATTATGCAGCTAGTGAGCTTAGTACAGCTTGCAACCAGACACCACCCCAACTCAAATGTCATAAGGCAAATAAATAGCTTTTAAAACTGAGGGGAATTGCAAAGGAAGTTTGTTGTAAAGCATGAAGAGCAGCTTTTATTATCACAAGCTCCTTTCATTAGCCTAAGCAGCTATTTGAATACCAGACAATTTACTTTTATTTATTAATTTTTAAATGAAGTGTTCATTACTACATTTCAATCTTTTATAGGAAAAGTCCTTTAGACACTTTCTGCAAAAAAAGAATCAATATTCCTTGCATTTATAGAAGTCAAATGTTAGATATTTTAAGTCCTGATAAATTAAAAGAAATGTGCTGATTAAATGTTTTAACCTTTATAATGCTCTGACTTTAATAAGACTATATATGCTTACTTTTCTTTATATAGCTCCTCTAACAAAAATATGTAAGTCTTAAAGTGTACACAAGATAAATATTAAACAATGGGCAAACCGGTTGCTCTTCTTATTTTTCAACTCAATGCCAAAATGTAAACAAGGAAAAAGAATGCACCAACTTCTCTTGTTTGTTACAACTACAGAGGCATTTCCAAACATTCCTGAAAAGATGGCCGTCTGCTCCTAACCTATCTTAAAATATTACACCATGTTATTAAATACTGCAGTTTCACCAAATCACTGAATAACCACTCAAAATTATTCAAATTCAGTTACTAATTGCTTGCATATCCAACTTTCTCATTTGATGCTTCATTCCTGCTTACCTCAGTGAAAATCTAAATTAAATACAGTGGACGCTTGGGTTGCAAACGTGTGATACATGTGGCAGCCACATTCGCAACCTGCAGCATTCGCAACCATCAGTGCCGCGTCTGTGTGCATGCGGGTTGCAATTTGGCGCTTCTGCGCATGTGCAAAGCGTGATTTAGCGCTTCTGCGCACATGCCAAAACCCGGAAGTAACCCATTCCAGTACTTCTGGATTCAGCGTGGTGCACAATCCGAAAACGCGCAACCTGAAGCGTCTGTAACCTGAGGTATGACTGTATTGATAATCTGAAGGCCAAAGAAAAATATTGTGCATATAGTCGCCCCCCCCCCCCGCACAGTGGTGATTTACAACCAACTGCCCTATGAGCAGAAGAGGGAAAACTACCCAAGCAAACAATGCAATTATCACCAATGACTGCTAATACTTCAGCTTTTGTGTTCCTGGTTATACTTCTTTACAGAAAAAATAGGGATTAAAAGGGGTTATAGATTCCCCCGGCCTTCTTTAGGGCTGGGCGATATCAGTTTTTCAACACTGTGGTGTATCACCAGCCAAACATCGCATTTTGACGATATACCCCACCCCCAATCCGCCTCTGACTTGTGGGAGCTAGCGCTGGGCTGGGGGCTCCTTTAACTGCTCAACTGAGGCAAAGGCAGCTGCATACTCCTCAGTTGAGCAGTTTAAAGATGCAGAGGGAGGAACAAGCTGTATTGGTGCCTGCTCTGTATGAGGGCAGAGTGGGATGATGGTTTCACTCAGCGATATATTGCTGGTGAAACCACTGCCACTCCTGAGTCCCCCTGTCAGCAGCACCCACTGGAGGAAGGAATTCTTGACTATCTCTAGCAGACACTGCTAGCAGAGGGACTCAGGAGCAGTAGTGGTTTCACCAGTGATATACCACTGAATGAGGCCAACATCATGGTCTGCTCCTCATAGCGGTCATGGGCAATATATCACTCACGCCTAGCTAGCCATCTTTATTTAGAAATGAATTGTAGGGTGCAAGAGGAAGAGAGAAAGAGAAGAAATTACTAGTGAGCCATCCATACCTAACTTAGGTCAGGGGTGCACAACCTGTGGCCCTTCAGATGTTTTTGGACTACAACTCCCATCAGCCCCAGACAGTATAGCCAGTGACCAGGGCTGATGGGAGGTGTAGTCCAACATCTGGAGGGCCACAGGTTGTGTACCCTTGACTTAGATGATGCCCTGCACCAACATAGAAAACACTGTAATTTTGTTCCATTCTAAGACAATGCTTCATAAAAAGAAACAAAACATATGGACTTACAGATGTACCAGTTCTAATTTCGGATATAGTCTGGCATTCATATGAATGCCAAACGTTCTCCATATATTGGGAAAATAAATATTTTTATAATTTTATCATGATTTAGGATTACAATACAACTGTCAGTTATTAGCATGCAAGATTTTACTCATTTATTCATGAGGCTCATGATAGTGGAGAACTCCATCTCTCCTTTGCAAGCCCCTCTTAGAAGTAAAAAGCAGGTTAGTAAAATCATTTGCACTTTAGAAATGCAATCACCTGGTTGGGGGGGGACATAATGTTACCTGCCTGGTCCACCAGCCCTCTTCATTTCTATGCTGGACATGTGATGACTGGGAAGGAAGAGGATTCATGGAAGCCAAACAAGCTGGTAAAGGAGGAACATGGTATTCTCTGTCCCTTCTCCACTTTCTTGCTCTTTCCTGCTGGCCAAGAAATAAGTGGCTTCGCTTCCTTTGTGGCCAGCATGGAGACCAAGCAAGTAGCAGATGAAGGACAGAAGAGGCCATACTTCCTCCATCAACCCACAGCCTGACCTGCATGGAATATCTGGCAAGTAGTTATGAGTTACAGCAGCTTTTCATTTTATCAAAATGTCCAGCTTTAATATTAGTTTACTTGTTAATACAGCACTGAATACTTCTTAACTCTTTTCAAGTTTAAATACATATATGAAAATAATAACCAAACTGTGATAAATCAATCAGTACTATATACTACATCATAAAATACCAGGAGGAGCCTCTGATAATACCATTTCATTGAGGGACAAAAAACAATGGGATTCCTGTGTGTAAGAAAATAGATATAAATAGGGGCCCAAGTTGGAGGGATACATGAAAATAATTTTCATCCAAATTCACTAAAAAGTTGGTGCCTGCAACCTAATCTTATGCATTTTTATTCAGAAGTCAGTTTCAAGGAATTCAGTCTTTACTGTGCATGTGATTGCTACCTAAGTGTGTTTAGGAAGATATCATTTGTTGTTTGTTTAATATATGGAATTGTTCAGTGAGGTATGAAATTGTAACTTTGTAATTTCTGAGCTTTGTATATGTTCTAAATTATTTCTCAATATTTTAACTCTCAAAGAATTACTAGTTTATTAGAGTAGTGCTTCACATTGTTATTTGTGGTAAATTTTACTGCATACAAAATGAGTTTGTATGGGAAAACAAAGTGTGCGCCCAACAAGTTATCACACAATCAACTACTCAATACTTTTACACAGATATCTAATGCATTTGTCTGCTGACTATTCACATACACACTGCATTGTAGTTGCAGACTCCTTATTGCACAGAAACAAATCTTTACATAATTTAACAGATTCGAACAGCACAAATTATCTGAAACAGTTTAAAATAAAGGGATTTCCACTTAAGCTGTTTTAAACATTACTGCACTTTACATGTACATCCCAGACATTGATCAACCAACCAAAGAAGTGGGCGACACATATTAAATTTAACGATTTGCTTCTAATTCAGTCAATAACTGATGGACAGCTACATAAATGACATAGTAAGGAACTGGAAGTGACGATATTGTAACTACCTGTGCTTCATTCAAATTGATCGAGCCTTAAATTTTCTTTAAAGCAGCTTTAAAAGATGAAGCCTTCGTTAATACCTACTAGTCTCTATCTACACATGTTAAGATCTGTTCAGGAGATCGTGCCCCTGATACACCGGGAATTGCTTGGATTAAAAAAAAACACACACACAAAAACAACTTTTTCTTACCCTGATCTCACATTGCCACCACAGGATAATCAAACCAGGACTGCAAAGCGTCCACAGAGATAAAACAAACAAGCTACTTTCTTAATTCTATCTCCACCTAGACACCTTTTGCACATCAAAATTCGCCACAAGCGTGGGAAACCTGAAAGGAAGGAGTTGCCTTTCCCTCCCGGCCAGTCTGCAGAGCGAAACACGCCGCTTTTTCTTTTTAAGTCTTTCCTGGAGAGGCCCCGTAAGCCAGCCTTCCCTCCCTCCCTCCCTCGCTTCGCTCTCTGCTAGCCGGGATGGCTGCGTCGCCCTCCCCGCACCCCGAAATCCAACCCTTCAGTCGCTCCCGGACCGGGCGGCCCTCCCCATTCATTCCTCCAGCCGACTCTCCCACCGGCCCCGCCTCACTCGCTGGCCCGGGAATAAGAGGAAGTGGGAGAAATGGGGGCGCCATTTT